>NW_025963813.1:31032726-31517726 GCF_023055435.1 Haliotis rufescens
GAAAACAACACATACATTTTTTTAGATGCCCGGAGTTAAGTGTGCATCTACTCTGTAAATAAGGAAATCAGGTGAAAACAGTCAATACTGAAATAACGCAAAATGACATGATTCGGTTTGGGAATATATAAATATATATACTGCATTATGTTTTTCTTCAGGGCAAAGGGAAAATGAAAACCTTCTGGCTTGACGGTCGGGTGGACATGAGTCAAGCCAACGACAGCATGGTCTGTAAGTTCGTACCAAGGCGGAAGCGGAAGGTCAAAAAGGATGATGCAACTTCCGGTACCCTTTCCCTCAGTACAGGTGTGATCAGCGAGGCAGGGTCGACAACAACAGTGGACAGCAGCTCAGACCTGGTCAGTAGGGTGGAGGTGACTGCTGACGTCGTTACTGGGAGACTTCAGGACATCAAAGAAAGCGGCAAGGAAGATAAACATATACGTGTTGTGCACACTAGTAACTTGAATCAGGCGTTGCCAGTTGAGGACATGAACGTTTCTTCTGCAGATAAACATATACGTGACGTGCACACTAGTGACTTGAAACAGGCGTTGCTAGTTGAGGACATGAACGTTTCTTCTGCAGATAAACATATACGTGACGTGCACACTAGTGACTTGAAACAGGCGTTGCTAGTTGAGGACATGAACGTTTCTTCTGCAGATAAACATATACGTGACGTGCACACTAGTGACTTGAAACAGGCGTTGCTAGTTGAGGACATGAACGTTTCTTCTGCAGCAATACCTGGCAGGGGGACTGATGGTGGAGGTGAAGCAGGTGATGGATTAGAGAAGACTCATCATCAGGATGGTGAAGCATACAAAAGGAGTTATATTCGAGATGGTTTGACTGCAGATGGTGACAAGAATGACATCAATTTTGCAGCAGAACAAAACAGCTCCACATTTGGAAGAAATATAACTGGGTCAACTCTCGGGACAGACACAAGTGACTCTAAACATGGCAATGACAACAGAAGCTCTGATTTTGGAGTTGCCCAAAGTGGCTCAACTGCAGGAGGGTCTAAAAATAAAGATGGTCATAGTGAGGTACCTTCAATTCAGGAGGATGTCACTGACGATAAAGCAACTTCAGATATTTCCATGTCATCGGGAAAAGGTTGGGTTAATGAGTCTGGTAAAAGGAACATCCAATACCCTGTCGTTCTTCTTAAAGACGAGGCACCTGGGTCTGATGTTGATCACACAGTGGTGTTGCCGAATCAGGTCATGACAGAGAATGGTTCTATAGTGGACGCTGATGATACACATATGACAAGGTATAGCTCGACCGTTATTTCACAAGCACGTCTAAAAGGTCAAGGTCATGTACAGAAGATGCATTCTGATATTGTGATTACTGTTACAAGTGATGGATAATTGCTTAAGGGTCATTAGCAGTTTGCACAGTGAGTGAGTGAGTATGGTTTTACGCCGCTTTTAGCAATCTTCCAGCAATATCACGGCGGGGGACACCAGAAAATGGGCTTCACACATTGTACCCATGTCGGGAATCGAACCCGGGTCTTCGGCGTGACGAGCGAACGCTTTTACCACAAGGCTACCCGACCGCCCCGCAGTTTGCACAGGGGAGTTGAACAAAATACCTCACTTTGATGAAAGAAAGATATACACACATGTAAAACATTACTTTTTATTGACTATTGTCGTGTATACATATTTCTGACACCCTGATGGCGGTCGGGTAGCCTAGTGGTTAAAGCGTTAGTTCATCACCCCGAAGAACCAGGTTCGATTTCCGACATGGGTACAATGTGTGAAGCCCATTTCTGGTGTCCCTGGCAGTGATATTGCGGGAATATTGCTAAAAGCGGCGTAAAACCAAACTCACTCACTCTGACTTCCTGGTGTGTATATAACTCAGTACAGAGTACAATACAAGAATTTCACTATGAGTCTGCAACCTCAATCTGTACAATCGAGCCATGCCTAGAAGTCACGCTAATCAACAAAAGGCCAGTGCATGGTTGGTCCTGTATTACGTACTAAATGATTAGGAAATTAATGTATATCCCCAGCAACCTCTGCTTCACAAAGTAGATCGGGTGTCAGGCGCGGTTGATCATATGTCCTCGTATCCCAGTCGAAGCCAATGGCGTCAACCACTGGATTGTCCAGCCCAGATTATTTTATTTACAGACCGTTGTCATATAGCTGAAATACTTGCTGAGTGTGATGTAAAACAAAAACACAAACAAAATAAAATAAAGTTATTCGGGACTAGCAAACAACACCATGAGTCCAGATCCGAGGCCAAGAGGTAACAAGCCATAAACATACAGCAGGGCTGGAACAGACAAATTTCCTGAACTTGGTGAGAACATGGCATTCAAAATGTTCCACAGGTGAGATGACAGCTGGTTTAAAACGTCAAAGAATGGAATGATTTCTCTGATTTGATATCTAACTACCTTTGGTAAATGCTCCATCTGGAGTATTGATGATTGCGGGAAAAGCTATACTTCCGTAAATGCCGAGTGTCATCGTCAGTGTGAGGCTATACACAAAACAAGCTTCATAGGCTTATTCGGGCTGAATTAAATGCCAGAGAATAACAGTCTCGAGTATGTGTCATTGGCCGTTAAAAGCAGCTAGTGGTGAACAGTATATCAATGGATCACTGAAAATCAGAGATGACACCATTTGGTCTCGTGATCACAAAGCATAAGCGTGTACTGCTCTTGTTTCTTTACAATGATTTTGTAAGAAAAGTAAGGTTTGTTTTCTTGATTAACTGAAGCAATATCCCTTGTTTCTTATTATTATTAGTTTGCACACATGCACATTCAAAGAACAAAAACATACAAAGACATATTTGTATAACTATTTAAAAACCCTTAGATGGATAATACTGTGCGATAGAAGCCAACATTACAACTTGTACAGGTGAATACTTTTAACAGTGTCATATGTATTTACTGACAGAATATGGTTCAATAAATTTGGTGCACACAAATATTGTGATTGTTAGCCCCATTTTAGAACGTACATTTCCACATTATGGAGTAGACGAGAAGACATTAAGCATTTTGTGATAACATTGACCATTCGATATAGTTTTGATAATTCCTATTATACATTCTGTGGAATAAAATATATTTTGCAACTAGCATCTATTGAATTATAATTCGCGGCTGTGGAGAGGAGGGTGACCTTGTGTTTAAAGCATTCGCTCGTCACATATATTGTTCGAGTTCCATTTCCAATATTGAATTTGTGAAACAGTATTCATGTCACCCCTACCGTGCCATTAAATTCAAAATGTCAACGCCAGAGAATTACAAATCTTGAATATCTCCCGAAACAGATGCTATTGAGCGTACAAGACAAAATAAGGTAAACAGTTATATGAATGGATCACTGAAAATCAGTGCTGACACCTGGGCCCACTTGCACAAAACGATCTTAGCGCTAAGACTATTGTAAGCCTATGTTAAAGTATGGGAGTTACAATCATCTTAGCACTAAGATCGCTTTGTGCAAGGGGGGCCAGGTGCTAGTGAAAAGGGTAAGCATGTTCTGCTCTACAGGTAGCAAAGTGGCTTTAATGATTATTCCTTAACTCTTTTGGTTTCGTATTCTGCATTGATGCCACACAGATAGCGGAACAAAATAGTATCATGTATCACACGGTATGTGAATGTCTTGTCTGAGCTCCCATCACGATGTAATTGTGTATTTTACGAGCGCTTCTATCGATATTATTTTGAAGCATTTGGTTGTAAAGGAGAAACGGAAAGTTACATTTACTAACATTTGAGTGTATAACCAGGCATTCTTCATGCTGTTAAACTACCATTACACCCCTAGGACATACGTGTAACAGCTCATTGTCATCACTAAACTTCCAAACTTACAGGACTATATTTAATTAAACTGTACTGAGATAATTATCAAATGTGGAAGTTTGAGTAAGAGGTTAATATGGAGTAAGAGATTTTTCAAATGATGCGGTACAGACTGCCTCCGTGGTCTAGTGGACAGAGTGTGTGTCCGGAGAGGGGGCGGTCGTGGGTTCGATCCCCGGCCGCGTAAATAATGGTACTTGTTGTTACCCTTACTGACGGTAAAACAAGGACTGTGGGGCTAAAACAAGGACACCTCAGCTCGGAGTCAGTATCACGCGTCTGAGTGTGGTATCCATGTTAACACTGCTTGTGGGCAAGCACTATGATCTCGCAATTAGTCTGTACTAGTACACACACACACACACACACACACACACACACACACACACACACACACACACACACACGCACGCACGCGCACACACACAGACACACACACACACACACAGAGACACACACACGCACACACACACACACAGAGTCGCTACTTTACGTGCAATTATCGTGAATGCAATGTTAAATCCAAATTCACCTCACCTCTCCTGAGCCGGTACAGCTGTGATAATACCCATGACTACAGAAACTGCCGGACAAAAGAAAGTATACACCCATATGTTTGATACTACCCATAACTACAGAAACTGCCGGGCAAAAGAAAGTATACACCCATATGTTTGATAATACCCATGACTACAGAAACTGCCGGCCAAAAGAAAGTATACACCCATATGTTTGATAATACCCATGACTACAGAAACTGCCGGACAAAAGAAAGTATACACCCATATGTTGGATAATACCCATGACTACAGAAACTGCCGGACAAAAGAAAGTATACACCCATATGTTTGATAATGCCCATGACTATAGAAACTGCCGGACAAAAGAAAGTATACACCCATATGTTTGATAATACCCATGACTACAGAAACTGCCGGACAAAAGAAAGTATACACCCATATGTTTGATAATACCCATGACTACAGTAACTGCCGGACAAAAGAAAGTATACACCCATATGTTTGATAATACCCATGACTACAGAAACTGCCGGCCAAAAGAAAGTATACACCCATATGTTTGATAATACCCATGACTACAGAAACTGCCGGCCAAAAGAAAGTATACACCCATATGTTTGATAATACCCATGACTACAGAAACTGCCGGACAAAAGAAAGTATACACCCATATGTTTGATAATACCCATGACTACAGAAACTGCCGGACAAAAGAAAGTATACACCCATATGTTTGATAATACCCATGACTACAGAAACTGCCGGACAAAAGAAAGTATACACCCATATGTTTGATAATACCCATGACTACAGAAACTGCCGGACAAAAGAAAGCATACCCCCATATGTTTGATAATACCCATGACTACAGAAACTGCCGGACAAAAGAAAGTATACCCCCATATGTTTGATAATACCCATGACTACAGAAACTGCCGGACAAAAGAAAGTATACCCCCATATGTTTGATAATACCCATGACTACAGAAACTGCCGGACAAAAGAAAGTATACACCCATATGTTTGATAATACCCATGACTACAGAAACTGCCGGCCAAAAGAAAGTATACACCCATATGTTTGATAATACCCATGACTACAGAAACTGCCGGCCAAAAGAAAGTTTACACCCATATGTTTGATAATACCCATGACTACAGGAACTGTCAGGCAAAAGAAAGTATACACCCATATGTTTGATAATACCCATAACTACAGAAACTGCCGGACAAAAGAAAGTATACACCCATATGTTAGATAATACCCATGACTACAGAAACTGTCAGGCAAAAGAAAGTATACACCCATATGTTTGATAGCGGCTAGAAATGAAATGAACAACAACATAGATACAATACCGTATATCGCTGTGTATAAGGCGAGTTTTTCGTACCTAAAATGAGGGGGTTAAGAAGGGGGGTCGTCTTATACACGGAGTCGAAGATCTCACATTTTTTTCCACTGGCGATGTCAACCAGCGTCCGATAGCCAGCCCAGCATTTGACAATAAAAATTCGCATTTCGTCCTAAATAACTGTTCCAATAACTATTTCCATACATAAACATGATTTGTATCTCTTTTCCTTGAATAAAGCTTAATAATTTCTGCAAATCGTACACTATCGCCATACAGAGCCGTGCAATCAAACAGAGGACATGAGTTCAGGTCGCAGACACCTCCCAATTAGGATCAGTGGTACGTCAGCACCCAGCAAACCTAATGTTAAAACGGTTTAAACTCACCTACCACCTTTTTACATAAGCACTCATTCAACAGAGAAAAAGACCAGAGCGTCCTTTGATTCAACATCAAGTGACAAGAAAGAAGAATTCGTTCAGTGTAACCGGAACATATGAATAAAAATAATTCTGGAGATCTGGTTTCTGTCATCCTTGAAACTCTTCAGATCTCCATGAGTGTCATCCATGAAGAAAATTCCTCGTCGTGTGTTTGATTTCGCCTTTGAACAGAACCACGTGACCATAGACAGCCATTGTTGATCAAAGGGTTTCTCTTTATTTTTGACCCATTTCTGAAGTGTAGAAATATCCTAATGTTTGTTTTCGAACAGGAAGTACATGTTTTGTAACCGCTTGTGTTACAGTGTTTAGCGTGTATCACAGACGGTTTCTTTGACTTGATTTAAGTATTTAAACCAGATACTACCAGCGGCGTGAAACCATACCCACTCACTCACTCACTCACTCACTCACTTGGTCATATTGTAATAGAATCCGTGAGGAATCTGGGTTAGGTCCAAAACAAGGTCTGCTTGCTGTATGGGGGGGGAGTGAGTGAGTGAGTGAGTGAGTGAGTGAGTGAGTGAGTGAGTGAGTGAGTGAGTGAGTGAGCATGGTTTTACGCCGTGGGGACACCAGAAATGGGCTTCACACATTGTACCCATGTCGGGAATCGAACCCGGGTCTTCGGCGTGACGAGCTAACGCTTTAACCACTAGGCTACCTGACCGCCCCTTTGTTGTAATGAGTCGGGTGGTCAGGTTCAGTGACTTGGCTGGCATTTTGTGCTTCATGGTATCACAGTTGCGAGGCATTGCTAGTCATTTACAGTCTGTGAATTCAATAACACAAACGAAGGCATAGGTGACAAGACGAATAAATAAAGCAGAGAACAAAACTGGATGAGAACCCACGATCACAACTCAGGGACGTGCTCAGGGACAACTCAGCAAAGTCAATATGCAACATCTTACATTTGACAACTCAGAACAACCATGGTCTCCAAACAAGGTAATTCCTATCCCACATAGCATCAATGACAATGTGTGTGCCAGGTACCAGACCTTGCCGTCAAGTTCTTCTCTGGTCTGTCCACTACCACCATGCCCTGTACTCAGTGAAACAGGAAGACCTGTGTCCTGGCTGGCATGACTGTCAGTGATCTATTCCTGTCATTATCACCACGATTGTATCCTTTACGCCCAATGGAATCTGTCTCTTTGTACGATGTCTGGCGTCCACGTCTTATATATTCACAATCTCAACATAATTAATTTCATTATTACGTATATCAAGAAATAGGAATCTGTAGTCGATATCTTACATCGAACCAGTCCCTTTTCAATGGGGATCATTTACATTCGTCCAGTGTTTGTACTGAGATGGTAATATGGTGTGTTTGAGAACTCATGAGTACCTGCCGTTTACCGGTGGCATTTCCGATCACTTGAATTTGGTACTATTTATTTCAAAGGCAGCCTCTGGATGCAAACCGCCAATATAGCTTCGATACTCACCACGCTTTGAAAATTCAGCCATCAAAAATGACTTCAGAGAGAAGTATTTCCTGGAAGTACTTTTATCTTTTATGCTCCAGAGTTCTCAGTATGAATAACCCAAGGCTTGGACATTTCTTTCGAAAAAATAATTGGTGGTGGAAAGTGCCGTGATAACTTTCAATAGCTACGGCGTCATAACAGTAGGCTCGTTATGTAGCAGCCTAACAGAGTGACGAAAATAGAATGTCGCATTGCTTTGAAAAAAATAGGACAATGCCTAAATACGACAATGCGCTTGTGCCAACTTTCAGAAGTCATTTTGTCATCTGTTAGATTAATGTCTCAGTCCAGAATGCCGTTCGACACAGCGATCTTAGTCCTACGACCCAAGGTATGGTTAAGTAGGTGAGTTCGATTGTGTTTGTGGTGTCCCGGGAACCCTTTCACGGAGCAATCGCAGACAAAGACTTACGACAGGTACAGTACTAAGATGGTCGAGACTAGCATACTTTAACATAGACTTAAGAAAGGCGCAGTGCTAAGATGGTCGTAACTCCCCTACTTTAACACAGACTTACGAAAGACACGTGCTAAGATGGTTGAAACTCTCATACTTTAAAATAGGCTTACGAAAGGCGCAGTGCTAAGATGGTCGAAACTCTCATACTTTAACATAGGCTTAGGAAAGTCTCAGTGCTAAGATGGTCGAAACTAGCATACTTTAACACAGGATTACGACAGGCACAGTACTAAGATGGTCGAAACAAGCATACTTTAACATAGACTTATGACTGGCGTAGTGCTTGGATCGCTTTGTGGAACAGGGCCCTGGGCCCGATCTTAGCACTGATGCTGTCATAAGTCAATGTTAACATATGGGACTTACCAACATCTTAGTGCTTTGATTGCTTAAAATAAGAACAGTTATAATAATAGGCTATTTATATTGCGCATATTTCCACACCACTCAGGGGCATGTGCTACTATTACCCCGGTCGCTAAATCAATGTGCACGCAAGAATCATTCTCAGCTCCCTGGTGAGTATACAACACAAACTGCTTGTCAGATGCACATTGTCATCTATTCCTACCCCGGGCACTAGATCAATGTGCACTCAAGAATCATTCTCAGCTCCCTGGTGAGTATACAACACAAACTGCTTGTCAGATGCACATTGTCATCTATTCCTACCGGGTACCCATTAACTGCTGGGTGAACAGAGGCACATTTTGAAGAAAGTCACTTGCCCAAGGAGACGCCACATGTGTTACATGTGCTTGTTTCAGTGTGGGGCAGGACGAAGCCCTAGAAACTCTCAGGAGCCACGCTGCAGAAACGCGGTCACCCATCCCAAAACTCCATGCGTTGCTTAACTTCACCTGCTTTGTGACCTGTGCGCTGTGCACAGGGCCACTAAATGTATATATATTTTACTGAGAAAGTGTGGATTTTAGTGTTCAAGGCGTTCGCACGTGATTCCAACATGAGTACAATATGTGAAGCTCATTTATGGTGTGCTCTGTCCTGATATTGCTAGAATATTACAAAAAGCAGGATTGGAACATACTTACACGCCCCCTCACTCACCCAATGACGATTATTAATAAGATATGCACGTGCATGCATGCGTGCGTGTATCCATTGATGCTGATCAAATGGGACTTGATAACAGACTGCTTGTTTTTCTGAGCACATTTCGAGTATCCATTCATGCTGATCAAATGGATAAAATTGATCAAATGGGTACGCTGGTCACCGTTCTTCATCATCACAATGCTCGTAATTACCCCGTGTATATTGAACCGAGTATTCTATTTCACGATATTAGGTCTCTTAGTTACAGATGCTGTATTATGTTCGGGTTTGATCAGTCAGATATGCTAACGGTTTTCACTGATTGAAACTTAATCTACTGACTACGATAAACACGCATTCATGTAAGTTCAGAACACAGTGCACACCAACTAATCATGACATGTGACAAATCTAAACTGAAAGAAAGAATGCCGCAGTGATTTTATAATTACTATATAGTACCACTTCGTATTACATATAGCGTTTACAAGCCATGCATTATATGCAAAAGAAGTGGGACCCCCAAGTAAAGTGCCAACTGATTATGATATGTGATAGAGATTTTAGATGTATCATCCAGCACAACTTCTTAAAACATATAGCGTTTACAAGACATGCGGGGCGGTGGGGTAGCCTAGTGGTTAAAGTGTTCGCTCGTCACACTAAAGGCCCGGGTTCGATTCCCCATTTCCGGAGTCCCCTGCCGTGATAGTGCAGGAATATTGCTAAAAGCAGCGTAAAACCATACTCACTCACTCACTCACTCACTCACTCACTCACTCGCAAGCCATATTTTAGAGCTAATGCTAAAGAAGTGGGATAGCCAAGTAAAGTGCCAGGCAAAAGAAAGTTTACTCCCATGTTTCATGGTGGCAATGAAACATGAAACAAACAATAAATGGGTATTCAGTGATGATGTTTTTGATACAGGTGTGTTAGTTACGTTTCGAACTTATTGTTTCAGTAGCATATTTCTTTATCTGAACTTTTATGCTGAACTATATCTGAACTGGACGGGTGATGTACTCCTGCTGGGGCAGACGAGGTAGCAGAGGCACCGTAAGTCACAACTGGTACCATACAGGTAGCAGAGGTACCGTAAGTCACAACTGGTACCATGCAGGTAGCAGAGGCACTGTCAGTCACAACTGGTACCATGCAGGTAGCAGAGGCAGCGTAAGTCACAACTGGTACCATGCAGGTAGCAGAGGCACCGTAAGTCACAACTGGTACCATGCAGGTAGCAGAGGTACCGTAAGTCACAACTGGTACCATGCAGGTAGCAGAGGCACCGTAAGTCACAACTGGTACCATGCAGGTAGCAGAGGCACCGTAAGTCACAACTGGTACCATGCAGGTAGCAGAGGCACCGTCAGTCACAATTTGTACCATACAGGTAGCAGAGGCACCGTAAGTCACAACTGGTACCATGCAGGTAGCAGAGGCACCGTAAGTCACAACTGGTACCATGCAGGTAGCAGAGGCAGCGTAAGTCACAACTGGTACCAAGCAGGTAGCAGAGGCACCGTAAGTCACAACTGGTGCCATGCAGGTAGCAGAGGCACCGTAAGTCACAACTGGTACCATGCAGGTAGCAGAGGCACCGTAAGTCACAACTGGTACCATGCAGGTAGCAGAGGCACCGTAAGTCACAACTGGTACCATGCAGGTAGCAGAGGTACCGTAAGTCACAACTGGTACCATGCAGGTAGCAGAGGTACCGTAAGCCACAACTGGTACCATGCAGGTAGCAGATAGGTACCATAAGTCACAACTGGTTTTGATATGGTGGCTGCTGGCGATCTATAGCTCAGTGTGTGTATTGTATTATATTTTTACTTCTCCCCTACCGGTTTTTAATACAAACTTTGAATTGTGATATTCTAGTTGTTTGACTGTCCGTAGTTGACATGTTTATACATTGGAAATATATGATTCATTTAAATTAAATTTAAATTTAAATTTGAACTCACACACTTTCTCACTTATATGATGAATCAAGAGGTGAAACTTGACTGAAAGTATTGAACGACAGACTGAGAGAAGCGTTCGTAAAATAATTATAAATCCCAGCATGCCCATCTCCACGATCTGAATGAGAAGTAACATGCTGTAGTAGGTTCACGTCCACCTGAACAAGTGGAGTGAACAGGCCGAGGCCGATGTCACGAAGGCTGTGATTGGACCACAGTATAGGTGGCATCCATTGGTCCTCTGTATCGAACGAAAATGAACAGCGGATCGGAAAAAAAGAAATTCGTTTCAAATTTTAAGAGTAAATTCACCAGCATCAGCAGAAGAGAACTTCATATTTTGTTTCACCCCAAACAAACTTTCGATGTGCAGATATATCTCCATGTTTATTTCATTCCTTAAAAAGGACGTCATGCTTGTGCACCTAGAGCCCGATATGGCAAAAGCATTTTCCACATTTTGACTGTCGACGTTGCCTGTTAGCTAAAAGCTCTTAGCTTGCTGCAAAAACCAAACATGGATACAGTTAATAATATATTCCTTCTTCAAGCAATGCATATACTCTGGTAACATTATGGTGGGTACACCAAGAATTTGCAGGGATTTTAGCAATAAGGATGTGTTAAAGTGAGCGAGTAAAGTTTTAGGCCGCTTTTAGCAATATTCACTGCTTCACTGTCACTGCTTCAGACATTGTACACACATTGGAATCGAACCCGGGTTTTCAGCATGCTGAGTGAATGCTTTAACCTAAATGTTACCCCACCAACCGAATGTGTGAAAGGCGAAAAGCGATTCATAAACGCTATGGATATTAGTGTTAACCATTTCAGTAAATCACTGCTTCTGCGTCGCAGCTTTCCAAACATTACTTCGTTATGCTGTATTATCCTGTGCCATCTTAAAAAGGGCTGCAGTAATTTTTGGCAAATGTTCAATCTTAACTTCAGATTTTGACAGAAACAACTGCAATGTAAAACGTTTAGTGTCATTATTCCTTCCTAGTGTCTGTTGTCTTCACGTACAAAGGTAGTCTTGTTGCGAACACCTGGTGTCGTCACTACAACTTGATTTTCGACTCATTTTACCATAGCATGGGGTAACAATAGGGAGTTTTGACTCATTAAACCATAGCATGGGGTAACAATAGGGAGTTTTGACTCATTTAACCCTAGCATGGGGTAACAATAGGGAGTTTTGACTCATTTAACCCTAGCATGGGGTAACAATAGGGAGTTTTGACTCATTTAACCCTAGCATGGGGTAACAATAGGGAGTTTTGATTCATTTAACCCTAGCATGGGGTAACAATGGGGAGTTTTGATTCATTTAACCCTAGCATGGGGTAACAATAGGGAGTTTTGACTCATTTAACCATAGCATGGGGTAACAATAGGGAGTTTTGATTCATTTAACCCTAGCATGGGGTAACAATAGGGAGTTTTGACTCATTTAACCATAGCATGGGGTAACAATAATTGAGTGAGACCAGAAAGCGCGTAGTTGTAACTCATTTTCTAGAAAACACCTTTCCTCGATGTTTTGTCGATGTCAATGCTTCACTCTCACAAAATAGGGCCAACACTTGTAGTTCAATATCATCAAGAACGCCTTCACAAATTAGTGTCAACACTTATAATTGATTCAATAGCGCCAATATTGGTCCTTCAGTATAACGCTCTACACAATAGTTTCACTGCTGGAATTTCACAATGTTAAATATCAGCACATTACAAGTAGTAGTTGTGTATTTTTAACCATTGTCAGACCACGTTTTGTACCATGCTATTTCCCAGCCAAACCCATCAACTTGTGCCCTCTCCATCTTAAACACAGGACGTGAAGACATCATGACATAGTCACAGATTCCCCCCGACTTGGATACACTATCAAGAGGAAGACTGGGAATTCCATAAGTAAGTATAAGAGTGATAGACCATGGCTCAGTACACCGAGGAGTGTAGGAAGACTGCATGACAAGAGCGTTAACTTTTTAGGAGTCTGGTGTATGGAATAAGTTTGACCTTGACAAGGTCAGCAGTGAAGCATCTTAGATGCATTGATATACTGTACAACTTTCCAATCGAATGAACTGTCCGAAATCAATGACATTTTTGAAAAACGTTGCTAAACTGAGATTTCTTCAATCACTAAATAAAAGATCATTTTCCCAAAGCCACATTGTTAAAACCACTCGTCCATTTGCGTGTGGGACTTGGAGCCGCACATCTCTACTACTTGTTTTATGTCAAGAATGCAACACACTCACGTCATTCCATAGTGCAGCAATTTGCCGTGCGCCAAGTAGAGGAAGTCAAAGAGGAGGTCAAAGGAACGATGAAGCAAATTAGTTCACATGGATTAAGGATGGATGGATGTTGGGATGTATCTACCCGAAAACGCCTTGCCTTTGTGGATCGGTATAGTGAGAATGGGACAGCAAATGTAACATTTCTGCCAGATGTTGAAATTCCAAACGGCACCGCCAACTCAATATTTGTTGATACTATTAATGACTACATTCATAGTTCAGAACTTGACTAGAAGAAGATGACTTGCTTAGCCAGAGTCGGACCGGCAGTGATGACGAGAAGAAGATGACTTGCTTAGCCAGTGTCGGACCGGCAGTGATGACTAGAAGAAGATGACTTGCTTTGCCAGTGTCGGACTGGCAGTGATGACTAGAAGAAGATGACTTGCTTTGCCAGTGTCGGACTGGCAGTGATGACTAGAAGAAGATGACTTGCTTAGCCAGAGTCGGAACGGCAGTGATGACTAGAAGAAGATGACTTGCTTAGCCAGTGTCGGACCGGCAGTGATGACTAGAAGAAGATGACTTGCTTTGCCAGTGTCGGACTGGCAGTGATGACTAGAAGAAGATGACTTGATTAGCCAGAAATGGACCGGCAGTGATGACTAGAAGAAGATGACTTGTTCTGTAGTTGTGCTATCTTGTTGTGCTATGTAGTTGTGCTATCTTGTGCTATGTAGTTGTGCTATCTTGTTGTGCTATCTTGTTGGGGAGCCGTGGGGGTAACCTGGTGGTTAATGTGTTCGCATGTCACGCCAAGGTACAGGTTCGATTCCCCAGAATGAGAACATTTCTTGCCTTACTCTCCATGATATTGCTAAAAAGCGACGTAAAGGCCTCACTCACTCACTATATGGATGGTAACCAGCACCAGCGCCCCTTGCCAATTGCACCATGTTCCAGGATCGTTGGCCACAACGAGCAGCATAGGACACTGGACATCCCCCAGAAAGCCTCAGGGGTCGTTTTATGGAAAGTGTATCCACGCCAAATCGTCAACATAAATTCGCTTTGAGCTTCTCACGTCCAGGGAAAAAAAAATGGCTATTTAAATATCACTCGTTCTATTTTGCAGAAGCGAAACGGTTATAAATCAATTTCCCAACAAAACATAGCCTTTTGATTAGGTTAATACTCAAATTTGCTTGATTAAACGAGGTTCTAGCCTGGTAAATCAATCAGTCTCTATGTCGTGGCATAAAAAGCATGTACTTGCTGACATGTTTTGACAAAATTGAAGTAATAATGGATATTGACTGAAAAAGTGACTTTACCAAGTGGGTACATTACATAAAAGTCACTGGAAGAAGTTAAACATAGAATGATGCAAAAACAGACTCTCTGTGTCCAAATTACTCAAAGAAGTCGATTGAGTCTGCGAGGATCCGGAAAGAAAATATTTGTTGAAAGTATTAGATGAATTTGGAGAGAATAAATCTGTATTCCTCCCCACGTTCCAATCTGGTTTCTATCGATAATTTCTTATTATGTTGAGGCTAGATGGCTTTGTCTTGGGTTTATTGAAATCGACAATGATTGTGTTTGCTGACTTAGACCTTGACTTGATCAATAATCCTGGCTTTGCTTTTTCCAAAATCAAGTCGGGTCTTAATGGACTCAAATCTGGTTAAGTACAGAAATCGCGTTATAAAACATACTTGGGATTATAAGACTAAAACTAAAAGCTTAGTTAGACCACATGGAATCATGTCGCAAATAATATATATCTGATTGAATTTGAATGAAAGGATATCTTCCAAAAATATTTCTTTTAAAACGCTGAGAATGTCAGTTTGAATTTGTTCAGGGCGAAGTAAATTCAGGACACATGTAATTGTTGATTAAAACAAACCAAATGAAATATCAAGGCTCGGTGAATTGGTTGGTTGCATGTCATTGTACTCCAACAGCGTGGAATGTTGATCATAATATCAATCACGGGTTTGTTCTAGTTTGATTATTTAGAGTCTGTCGTCACATAGATGGAATACTCTGTTTTACACAACAACAAAACAAGACAAATATGCTCTGGTATTTAAGTACACAAAACGACAAAACCATTTATAATCAAAACAAACCTTGGCTGAAAGCAGAATTCTCTGTACAATTCCGACTGTATTATAACCCTGCATTAATGAATCACTATGAATAAGTGATGACACTAGGCATTCGCGAAGAGGTGAGCACCCATCACAAACACATGCAAAGGCAAGTCAAGTGTTCACCTGAACAAACACGGTAACATATGGTCCACGTGAGACTAGGGAATTGCATCGGCTGTTTTTTAATCGCTGATTTTTAGTCCTTTTTAGTATTATTTGTATACTTATTATTCAATGAGACGTATTCAAGTTCTGTATTCTTTATACACAATGTGTAAAAGCTATCAGATTCAAATATTTATTTGTAATATCATCATTTACATCGAAAATCTAAATGTTAAAAACACAGAATTGGAAACATACATTTCCAGCTGCAAATCATAGAAACAAAACATTTTTTTGCACATTCTGACCTATTCAATAATGGATAATCACGCCAAGAAAGATAACCTGATATAAACTGTTTGAGATAAAATTGTAATTTGTATCTACTAGATAAGCCTTATGTCACTCAGCTGTGCAGAGAATCATACGATAATCAGGAAGATACGCGTTAATGGAGACATGATCGTTTTTTTCGCCCATTCCGGACCATTCATTGATGGCAATAACAGGTCAGTCCCGATACTCTCATACAAACAGCTCGTGATAGTGATCGGGATGTCCTCTTGACGAATGTTTTCTTACGAGATAACAAAGAGGTTAATAACAGATACTGTACACCCTCATCCGTTCCGTCGAATCACGATCAACTACTACAACAGTGTAGAGTTACACGTATGGGGAAGTCTCGTATAATGCCTGCACTAAAACCTGAGCTCACGATCCCAAGTCTGAAACGTAACACTGAACTCTCCATACATTATGTCGAAGTTGAAATGGGGTGAAATTAACGTGGCCACTCTTGTACGAGAAGGGGCACTTGGAACATATATGCTGGTAGAGTTCAATAAACACCATGTTTATTAGTGGTCTCTTTATCCAGATGCCATCAATGTCTACAAACGGGCTTCTGTGACAGAGCATGCTTATATGACACTGTTTTCGAGGCGGCATCTTCTTATATAGATGCACATTGTATCCATTCTAAGAAAACGATTTATCAACATATCGACATTTCATATATACAATTAAAGATACATTTCTCTTTTGCTTGTGGTGTTTAGTCCCAAATGTGTTTACTTGAACAATAAACATGACTTAAGAATAACATACTGAAAGCACAACCAAAAAATCCTACACTCACTGGAATTGTTATAATTAGGATATACTTTCAATAATGCGGCAATTGACGACTGCCACAAGTAGCAAGGATACAAATGTCAATTTAATGTTATTCTAGATCTGTCCTGTGATGACAAAACTACATATAGGCCAAGGTCAGAGAGGCTTTCCATTACCCCAAATAAAGATTAAGTTGCCGTGAGCAGTGATCTGGTAGGTGCTTAATGATGAGTTGAGAATAGTGAATAGGTCTTGTTTTACTGTTACAAGGCTCCGCTTGTATATCACTTCCAACCAGAGGAGTGGTCAGTTGGACAGGTCATCTATTCTAGCAGTAGTCACATACCGACACGATATCTTAGTATGTTCTTGAATGATCTTAACCACCTCATGTTCAAAACGAAAGTATTATATATATGTTCAACTGTGGTAGAATGATGTACATTCTGAGGATGTTCTGTGGAAGCTGATGGCACAGCGACTACTTGCATTCATGAGTAAGTAAGTTGACGTCTACCCCGCTTTTAGCAATATTCCACCTGGAAGCGGGACTGTATCAATAGTTCCATGCATATACACATGGAAGCAGGTGGACGTGCATCACTGATGTGCATGCCCCCCGTAAAACACAGGGTGGTATTCATAGTGCATGTATGCAGAAGAGTGCACACGAATGCACTTGATGCATTATGTGAGTTTTGATTGGATTCTTGGCGTCATCGATGAATGAATGAATGAATGAATGAATGAATGAATGAATGAATGAATTGTTTATTTGAGTGTCACGCATAAAATACAGATTAATAGCCATACAGATAAAATACAGCATATTTTTTATACAAGGCCTGACCAGGCTGAGGAGACACTATTACTAGTATATAAAATACAATGATTCTATATTCAAAATTTTAATATATATATCACACATCAAAAACTATTTCCTGTAAAAAGTTACATACAGTTATTTAAAATGTGTTGACAAAACGCTTTCTTCGAGAATACATATTAAAACACATTTGACCAAGATTGCTAAGATGGCCATTATTATTTAAAACATGAAGTATCTGCACGATGTACCAGGAGCGAGAATACCATTATTCAAAGATTATTGCAATATACTCATTCCAGTTAGTTGTGAAGAATAAATGTAAAGAAAAGTACATTACAAATAACACACCGAAGCTCTGAACCTTCCTCAAAGCCCTTGCAAACACATTTTATGTCATATTCTCCAATCGGTTCTCACTGGACAATGTAAAGATACTAGTACTTTAGACTTATTCGGATTCTTGTTTAAAGTGAAAGAAGTACAGAATAAACGCGGTCATTTCATCAGTTGTTGGGAGACCTGTGTTGTATATATAATACCGATATGGATTCTACGTATTGTAAAAGTATGGCTGGTTGCTGCGTGTCAAGAACCTTCGAATTAACATAGATTATATAATTTTAACATTTCTATTTATTGGCGCGGGTTCCAGTTGGAGAAAATAAACTAATCAGCGCGAACAATAAACGGGAGGTTTATCTGTGATGGCAAGGGCCTTTGTCACATTTCCCTTGAATTGTTTAATCGGCATTACTTAGAAGTTGACGGATGACAAAGTAGACACAATTTATGGATCACTTCTTTTATTACTGTGAAGTTGACGTTTCGGTATAGATCCCAATACCCTTGTCAAGCTTGTCCGTTGTGGAGAGAGCATTTTATTTCAAATTGAACCCTTTTATACATCTAATACAAGGAGTGAGTGAATATGGTTTTACACCTCTTCTAGCAATATTCCAGCAATGTCACGGGGGGGGGGGGGGGGGGGGGGGGGACACTAGAAATGGGCTTTACACATTGTACCCATGTCGGGAATCGAACCCAGGTCTTAGGCGTGATGAGTGAACGCTTTAACCACTAGGCTACCCGACTACCCCTTCATATAAGGAAAGGAACAGTGTACAAATGGTCACTGTTTACTTGTGGATTGGAGATTGTCTCAGAGTTACCAGGGTGTAGAGTTTGCTTTGCCGTGAACGTGTGCAGTCGACCATCACCGTGAACGGAGGCTTGCCTGCTGGAGTGCGAACAGAGGAGCGGGCTTTTTGTGCAATCAAGCGTGTGATTTTGGTAGTAACTTCCTCCAACAAGACCATATATGGAGCCTCTGTATATAAATGGCTCCGCCTCTGCTGTATTGTCCTTTCAGCCTTTGAAATTGATAGACAGGGCAAAAGTGTAAATATACGATATTCACATTTACGATGTTACGATCTATCCAAATCTGCAAAGTTGTACACAAACATGAGACTTGCACTTCAATTAAAATAAATCTGTGCAGACAGCAAAAGTAAATAATCAGACTCCATCTCTCGCAGAACAGTGTCCATGTCTTATAATACCTTCAATCATTTGATTTTCAAAGTACATGTGGATGATTGCATTTCGGAAACTTTGGCAGCATTACGACAAATATAGTCTTTACTTTACCGATCGTCAATCAGAATATAATTCAGTTTGGCATTTTGAGAAATAGATTTCAAGACAGGAATGATACGTTAGTTGATCGGGAACATGATGATTGGTTTGAACATCGTTAAGCACATTTGTCAGGACTATTTTGATTCTAAATGTACAACAGCCAATTATATTGGTATCTATTTACTTCTATTCATAGCCTGAAGTCTTTGATATCAGATTGAAATGTTAGAAATATAACGCGTGTTTTATAACAATCAGATACTAGAAAGGCACGGTGGTATTTAAGATTTATGAAAGAGTAATCATATTCGATTAACTCTTAGCGTTAGCTTCAGTGGACCGTATGATTGGGACGTAAGTCGTAAACGATGTGGATATAATGCCAGCTCAATATTGCTCTACAAGAAATGTCAAACGTGTTTTTAACCATGGAAAATCTTTTGCTTGAAAGAAATAAAATCTTACTTCCGTTTGACACTTGTGAATATCTAAAGGCGGTTCCGATACTGTTCTTATTTTGAATTGCGGATTTCAAGAAAAAATCTAATGAAGAGTAGCCGTGGACCAATAATGGTTTATGGTGCAAGTAGGCCCAAGAGCTATAATTCTTGCCACAATCGCTTGGAACTAAGACGCATGAGTTTTCCTTAATTTTCTGCATGACAAAACTATGATAAATGTAATATACTGTTTCCTGTAGGAAAGATTAAATCTTAGTTTTCTCTTAGATCACAGTCCCCATCTACTTCTAAATCTAGAACATCAGAACTTGGCTGGACATTGCGGAGCCAGTTCACTCTCTAATACAATGAAATTCGTTCAGGAAAATTACTGGCTCCGTTTTCCGCTTTTTCTGCATGGACCGAGTCGGAGTTTGATTGACCCACATTGAAGATGTGATGGCGTCTCGATAATCGTTGACTTGGTCACTGTTCCCGTCAAGGCATCAATCTAAAGGAATTGGCGGCTTCTCTTTGCCTCTGATGTAAGGCGATTGGGTGTGTTCTTGCGGTCGAGAACAGTTTTTGAAGTCAAGTTACAGGCTAGTAAGTTTAACAATACCATTCGCAGGGATAATGTTAATAATCTCACGGCACTTACTCATCATAAAAAAAACTCAACTTTTTATGGCTACATTGTGTGAGGGAAATTAGACGCAGTTATCTGTTTTTAGTGTTGTATGGAACTCATCAATATTATTCGTAGGGATAACAAAGAGGTAATCCAAATAACAATACTATTCATAGGGTTGATGTTAATAATCTCGGGGCACTTACCTTGCATTGGAGTTTCCTTAACGAGAAGGTTTTGTTACATCCATGACACAGTCACTCCTGTTCTATTCAGTCACTTGCTGTTTTGAAATATGTCAAATATTGGCTGTCTCTTATCAATATTCAAGAATTTCGTTCACCAAGACAATGTTACAAAATGTTTCGGTTGATGAACAAGGCCACGTGAATAAAGTAACGAAACTTAAAACCGTTATTTTTACATTATGATTTGGTGATGTCTGGCTCTTACAAAAATGTGGTTATAAAATTTTAAGATACGTCAGAGCGGTGAAAAGACAGGTCAAAGTGACTTTGTAGAAAGTCACAAAATGGCTTATTATGAAAAGTTCCCAACATCCATTTCGTGTTAGAACTATTTGAGTTAGTATTACTGTAAATAGATTAAGGGCCACATTGACTGGTTTTCGGCTTAGGTCTCACAAATTAGAAATTGAACGTGGGCGACAGTTTGATATTCCTCGTAAATTTGGAACATTTTAAGTCTGTAACTTAAACCATATCGAAAATAAATATCACTTTTTTGTTAATTTGTCTAGCTTGTAGCAATCTTCGGCAAAGTCACATAAAATCTAAATTGTACAACTTTTCAAATATTCTGAAGTTTAATACACCACTGTCATCGAAAGAGCCTGTTATCAATATGTATACAGCAAAGTACTTGTTTCTGTAAGAACACAAATACTCATTTGATGACATAAAATTATGTTAAAACTGCTATTGTTAAAAACACACCAAAAAATTATGTTGTATTCTATACTGTCTGCACCTAAATACTATTTCGTTTGTGCAAAAAGGCACAAAGTACTGAATAAGTGTGAAGTGATAAACCTATTTTCAGTTTTCGGTTTGTTTCTCGAAATAGCTTGCCCTATGTAACATATATCTCAATTAGATAATTATAACTTATTAAGTGCACATGGCACAAGGCGGACCTGTTGGCAATATTCCAGCAATATCACGGCATGAGATCAAATAAGAGAAAACCAGGGTTGATAGCATGAACAACATCTCCCCAGCAGAGATGGTGTGCCTGATGTCAATCACTCGTCCACCCTATTTACAAGCCGGTATCACCTAGCTGGGAATATGGCTGAAAAACCAAAAAGTATATAATAGCCACGTAAGACAAACAGCCAGTGGCTCGTACAATTATTTTACTTACCTTTCTGTAATATTGAACAATATATACACGGGATAACTAAAACGAAAACGATCAATTTCCCTTCTATGCACAATGGTATCTGTTTCAGCAGATTATTGAGAATGGGTATTCTCTGGTGTTGATGTTTGTTTTAATAATTACGTCCCACACCAAAACTATAGATCTGGTTATGCGTTTTGTTCTTTAGGAGTATATATCCAAGATATTTCTGATATATAACTTCATACATATATATGTCATCTGGTCAATATATATTCTATCCCTTGGCAATTGTAAGGTACTTCAGCAGTTGAAACAATAAGTTCTTTAGTTGAATAAATAATATTATCTTTTAAGCCATCACGAAGACTTCATCTCTCACTGAATGTTGCTAAAATATGATATAGTCATTATCTTACGTCGGTTTATTGCATGTTTGACTGAAATTGGCCAGCATTAGGATCTTTATAAATGCCATACATAAACATGTGATGTGTATATCCTACTTATATTTACATTAATATTTAAAGCTTAAACTTTGTCTGTTGTGAATGTGGCTCTTGGGGCACTAAGATGGTGGTTGTGTTTACAATTTCTGTTTTCAGAATAAAATGTATTGGTTGATCTCTTGTTACTGGTTGCTACAACATTCGAAAGGCGACATGTTATTCTCAAAACTAACACAGAATAGAAATACCCCGAAATGACCAACTTGAATGTTAAATGTAACACTACCCGTTGCAACACTATCGTTCAATACTAACCAAACAGCCAATTCCCTTCCACTGATTTACCCACCTGAGCTAGAAATAAAAGTATAAAGATTCAGAATTACAAGAAATTCTATCCCCGGAAATGTATAGATCTATGCAGTCTTATCTTACAGCTATAGAACTTCAAACAGTCAATATTTCCTTTATGTCGAGCAGCAGTGCCAGTTTTTGATGTCTACATTTCACAACTTTTGAGGAACAATCGAGTTTGCTCTTTCAATAAAGTTTTAAAGGAGTGTTATTCGACTTTTGGTAAAAACTTGTTTGAGACAGGGTTACAATAGGGTTAATATGAAATTCCTGTGCTACGGTCACTGATTTAGATGTTTAATAAGCCACCTACGATGTAGAATTTCACTCTTCAGATCCTTTCTTACAAGGCCTTGTCGAGTTTCGGTTTGAAACACTATGAAACAATGTGCAAAAGCCTTGAAACTACATGTACCAGACAACACCAAAAGAGAAACGTTCGAGTTGACAACATTTTTTCATGTCGTCACTGCAACGTGAGAAACGGTTGACAGCAGGTACAGACATCAAAATGTTGAAGGACCACTACTTCAACATATTGATGTTTATACCAACACTTTTTATCGACACGAAAACACAAACAAAAACACAAGTATCTTCATGAAAAAGTGTTCAAATGTTTACGCGTGCTTGTTCGTCACGTACAAGTCTATTTATTGGCAGTCAGCTGCTCAGTTGTTCCTGGTCGCGATCAGCAGTACACAAAGTACAAGTCGGACCCCAGGACTTTCCTAATGCAAAATATATTTGGGATATGACAATTAGACGTCGATGTGATAACACACTAAACACACAGTTCTCAGACATCGAGCTTCTACTCATGTCAATTGAAGAAAAGGAGTCAATAGGATAAGGTCAATTTTGGGGCCTAACGAACATCTCAAATTATGCGCAGTTACCGAAAACTAGATATAAAAGGGATATATGAAAATTATCCAATGGCGGATAACTAGGATTTGGTTGAACTAGCATTTTGTTGAACTTGGCAATAATTATGTAAAAGTTCTATTTTGCGTAGTTGTGCAAATAAGTTTCAGTTGCAGATTTGTTCATGTTCAAATATTAGAAGAACACACATTGAAAAAAACAAGCATTTACCATGAACCATTACCAGGTCTTGCGGCACCTACACAGTTAGCGTTCTTACTTGAAAGCACAAAACATGCATGAGCTAAAATGAACAAGGGTCAATCCTCATTTGAACAGATCTTATAACTTTGAAAACAGTTTCTAAACGTTTTTTTATTCTTTTTGTAAAAACATTCAGATCTCGAGTACTAACAGGGCTCTTATATGACCTTGTCCTCTGTAAGCCTTATGTGATGTCACATGCCATGAACACCAATTTGACCAACGCGAACTGTTGTAGGACAATTAGTATTTGAGTACATGGCTCTTTCATCAATCACCCTCAAGCATACCTCAGACGGTATCAGCTGAATCCTTCGGGTTAATTTGCTTTAACCTCTGGAGGCAAGAAGTTGACGAAAGGAAGTCGCCCAACCTACAATGAAATGGCTTAGAAGAGAGTTTTATGCCTTTAATGCCATGTTTGATGTATTGAGCAAGGAGTGTAATACACAAGACAAGCCGTTCATCTTTCTTTGTCATATGTTGTGGAAAGTATTTGTTCATGTCGGATGAATCCATGGCCATGTGTGCCATTATTAATCACTCACAAAGCGCAAAGGTATGTCGTTTGTATCACTTGGTTACGCAGCTTTTCCATGTAAAACTGAGGACTGAAATGGGGTCTAACGTCCCGTTCAAGATTTTTGCACTATAGCGACGTGTGTGTATAGCTGCTTGTACTAGTCCGAACAAATGCCGATTTTATAATGCTTGCCCACTGAGATTCCATTCCGCAGTTTAACATGAATACCCCACTCAGACACAGTATTCATCCTCCTAGCCGAACAGTCCTTGTTTTAAAACTTAAATGCTGAGCGCCAGGCAGGGTAACAACAAGTGCCTCTTTGGTATTACGTTGCTGAGTATCGAACCCGGCCGTCCGCTCTCTGGGCAGACGCTCTATCCACTGGACCACAGAGGTGGTCTGGAAACATGAGAGTTGGGGGACGAAATACAAATTCCCACAAAACTACATGTTCATGTATACTTCACTCAACGCAGTTATTTTCACAATACAAACAATTTGATAAAGGTATAATTTGAGATTCAATTCCATGGATAATAAAACAATGTCTGTGTTCATAGTAAACGCCCACCTCTTACTGGGCATTTCTGTCTAACATGAATCGTAATACATACCTGTGATATTACTGCAATTAATATTCGCAGCAGAACATGATCTTACATAGCTAAGTAATGGATATATGG
The DNA here is from genome assembly GCF_023055435.1 of Haliotis rufescens. Taxonomy (NCBI): domain Eukaryota; kingdom Metazoa; phylum Mollusca; class Gastropoda; order Lepetellida; family Haliotidae; genus Haliotis; species Haliotis rufescens. The sequence goes on from NW_025963813.1 coordinate 31,057,601, forward strand.
AGAAGATGGCACATATTCGCTTTGAACTTGGATTAATGTATATGCACGTAAGCAGGATACATCTACGTCAGTAAGGTTGCATGGCCTCTAATAGTAAACGTGATTGTTTTTCTCAAACATCATAACTCATAACCCATCCGATATCTGGGAATTTTCTACTTCACTTTTCATCCTGTGTGTAATGTCTATAACGTGATTTCGTTTACAGTGGATTAAACATGAAAAGAATGATTCTTCCACATGGCAATTCTGCCTTTAAGATTTCAACATGCTTCAGAAATCGTTTGTAAGACAAAAAGTAAAATGATAGGTCAACGGACCGAAATATCTGTGTTTCATCGGGAGCAAAGATCATTTTGAGAAGATCTGTTTGCCAAGAAGAAAGTGTAAATGTGCCAAAAGCCTACCGCTTCAAGTCCACACTACAAGTTAATGATCCTCAGACAATTACATTTAGATCCACTCAACACATCGGCCTGGGTGACGGCAAGTAAGCCTTCTTCATCCTTTAGGAATAAGAAAGACAGTTGTGTGCTTTAGTGGTAGTCATCAATGCAGGATGATTGAAGAATGTGTCTATATACAATCGCAGCGGTTACAATTAGAAGTCATCAACCCTCGACAGAGTAAACCCCTAGCCTTGTTGTCAACTCCTCAAAAGCTAAATCATCTTTGATTGATCTGTGACCATCTCTCCCTTGCTAAGTAGGTCTTCTCTGGAAACAAAGAGATGCGATTTACGAGTTAGACTAGTTCCAGATTAATTTGTAATGAAACGACTCTCTCAAATATGTGACTTGTTCATACTCATATTCCTATCCTAAGGTACTGCTGCCGCTGTCACTCAGACGCAATATGATGACACACGTGTCAATTTGCCACAAAAACTGACATCTTAAATATATGGCTTGTTTATAATCATATTTAAATGTATCAGGTGGCACTGGTCGAAGAGTCGTTCATGTATTACGCTATTGGTATAAATAAAAAAGTAAAAATAGTAACTTGAAAAAAAGGTCAAATCATCTCAATCTACCACTTACTGTAATGTCTATTGCTTTTTTCAATAATCGCTGTATAAAGCCGTGTTCCTAGTATATTGCGAGAATGCCCTGAGTTGGGGTTAAAATCCTGGATGATGAGACATGATATTCTATGGCTCAACTGTTATCTCCAATTTTTGTGTGTTTTTTTTTGTTAGTTTCTTGATTAATACCGAACTCAGCAGTGACGGCCTGTGAATAATCGAGTCTGGAACAGACAATACAGTGATAGACATCATGAGGATAGATCTACACAATTTGGATACGATGACATGCATCAACAAAGACATGCATCAAGCAGGTCTGACCACCCGCTCGCGTTAGTCGTCTAAGAAGACCAACTCTAACCTGGATCTTCACGAGTGATTACCGATTAGCTGAGCAGTCACCAATTTACTGTCCAAAGAAGTTGAAAGTTATACGTAGTTCCAACTTAAAAACGTAAGCACATAAATGTATATTCAATATTAAACACTGTCACGGCAATCACCTGGAAATGAAGCGTCATTATAAGTGAGGTGAAGGAAGTAATGCCATGTTCAGATAGTCGATGCACGAAGGACTGCTTTGGGGAACACATCAATGTCCAACTAGACTAACTCCTTTTAGGTATGAATGATTCCAGGAGAACTGATTGGTTTGTTCATTGTAAAGTTTACATAAATTGAAATCTTTCTTTGAATAGTCCTTACTGGCCCTTGACAGATTCATGTGTTATAATGAGGTCAGCGGGAGGGGACAGATGCCATCCGTCTTGCCGCCAGACTAGTTCACATCACCACGTAGGGAGATCAATGACACGCTGTGATCTCTGAGATTTCGACTTCTTCTTCTGAAATAATGATTTAAAGAACTTAAAAGAAATGTTTGAAGAATGACAAAGGCCCTTTGGGGTCCACTAGAACAGAAAATGTTGAAATAGGAAAGATTTAAACAGCATCAGAATTGAAGTCTTTAACTGTTATTGGAGGAGTTCCCTAAACAGACGCGTGTATAGGCTTATAAAATAAACAAAGCCAACGATGATGATGAATTCTGCTCGGTAACAATAGGCCCCAAACATACGTTCTGTTCTACCTATCAACGCCATAACGCAATTCATACACAGTACATGTATAATATAATAGACACATCCTTCAATCATCTTGCTACAACGTGCATTGATAATATACATATCTAGAAACATTCACATATACGTGTCCTTCATCTTCCATTTGAGTAAAGACAGATCCCATGTTGAGCAGTAGAACATACTGATGTGAGAAATGAAGGTTTATATTCAGTCGAGCTGTCAACGTTCTTTGTCTTATGCCTTTAATGCCCAGTGCGAGGCAAGATAAAAAAACAAGTGACATCTTTTTACGTCTTTTGGTTTGACGCGACTGGATTGACTTTAATGGTGAAACGCTGACAACCGTACAGATATCATATTCAATTCTCTATATTCTCAAGAATTGGTCAGTCAAAAGCAGTATCCACATTCACTTTCTCCTCCCAGTGGTCAGCTACAGATATACATTGTACACATGCAGGTCAGAGCCATGTCATGTGCTTACGAAACACATGCATTTGGGATATAAAAATAAGCTTTCTCATAATGCTTACAGTTCACAACGAGCTTATACTGAGGACGTTGGAAATAGATTTGTGAGACTGGTGTAATTTCACAGGGCATTGGCATCAATGACATCAACATGATGCTGTTGTCCGCCCATGTGGGTTTCATCACACGACTCTTTCATCAAACCCAATCTCAGACATTCAGCGGACACGTTTTGGTCAATTTGACATAACCTCTTTTTGATAAGGAACGACAGAGCCAAATAACGATTACTATCGCTGAAGATATGTTAGGTGAACATGGTAAATCCCTACCCTGGAAGCACCAGAGTTTAGATACAAACTTGCGACAACTATGTGATACGTGATGTTTTTCAACATCTTAATTTGATGGTTTCCAGATATATGAACCCATCAAAAGATAGGGAATTTTGATAATACTCCCCAAACCATGTTAACACACCATCATTAACAAGATTTAAGAAATGTCAGGATTGATATTTTCTTCAGCAATTCATTGTCGTCTTTGAAGCACTTGATTGGCAGGAAGGCCTCAGGGGATTACTAATCCCAGCTTAGCCCAGTTTCACATCAAATTGAAACCTAACATAAAACACTTAGAATTGCAAACAGTCATTCCCTTAATGGAATAATTCATATATATGAGATGAAAACAAAAGAGACAGTATGGCACAAATGCCTAGATGTACTCATTACTGAAAGCAGCACATTCGGGGGCTCATAAGAGGTTTTGCTTTTAAACTGGTTAAAACTGTCGGGCAGCCCGACGTCTCTATGCTTCAGTTGTCACTTGGTTTGGTGTGGACGGAACTACGAAGTCCCACATTCCTTGGACTATTTTAGAAACTGATGTAACTCTGTGGTGTCAGAGGCAGTAAATTCCACATTAAAGAGTCCTCCCCGACGCCGGATCCATAAAACGACAAGGTAACTCTAACGAAGGTAATATTCATCCCTGAGCAGTACAATCTGTTTTCTGTCTTCGGTCACTCACCCTCAGTCAAATGGTAAGGTTTTTGTCATATTAACGTCCACGATTGACATACACCACTAAATCCAGAAAATGCTTCATGTAAAGCCATAATAAAAAGTTCTTTTAAGTAAACTTCCGATCGTCTAATTGTTAAGATCATCATGAAATTCATGTGTTCGACGTCATGACCCAACTCTTACTTTTCCACCGAAGAATATTAGCATCGTGCTTGATATTGTGGGATGAACGCTTATCACATAACGGTGGGGTTATTACCTGCAGCTGTATCAGTCTCGCACGTTACCATCATATCGCTGTTTGAATGACAATACATGTTGGCTACTTTAAATTGAAATAATCACAGATGTTTATTTGTGATGACACAACAGAATCCGTTTACATTTCACACACGTTACTGTCCAAGGCATAAGGAGATGATATACGACTGTGATAGTCACTTGGGTTTTCAACTTTTCCTTGTATGGTATTTTATGAGTACTTGTTTTTAACTGAAATCCTCCTCAGTTAAACATGACCTGACGAATATTCTTAGGAATATGGAAGGGTTTTGTCGCTTGTATAACATTCATTGTACCTACAGTGAAGTATTGTGATCTTGACCTCACTCATGGCAGAGTAATTTCCATATATTGAAATCGTTTGTCATTTAGTTACTTCATGAATCAAATTTTGTATGAAAGGTAAGAACTTCAATTGTTTAGTGGAGTAATCAATCTTGAAGAGAAAATTAGTGACAGAATAAAAGGACATTTTGTCAGGTGATCAAAAGATCCATTTGGGAAACAGTTCATGTGTCTAGAGATCTATCGCTGGGACCATTTGCTCGTTTATGTAGGCGTTCCTCCCAAATAATTGAGGCTCTAAATCTGCCTGAACGGAACGATTGAGCAAGTCGCCCTAAGGAAGGTGTTTGATGGAACACCAGTGCAATCAAACTCTATTCAAAAGACAGCAGTATTAAGTAGGTGTAACCAATGTCATAGCTCTATACAATTGTGTCCATACGGCAAACGTAAGACATTCAAATGTCTAAAAGTCGTATTAAAGCGGTATTTATGGACTGTTTACATAAAACTAAATATAGATTAGGGGTCAGATTGGCTCATAGAAGTATTTATTTTTATAGTATTCAACTTTGGTTTTATCTAGTATTGAACGACTAAGGAGTGAAGCATTGTAAACACCGCTTTGATTGCTATTTGTTGATCAATTTAATTTCTCCAAGATGTAAAGAAGTGGTGGAGTAATCTACGGTTGAAGAGTGTGTCATTTACATCTTTCCAGCCGTTCCTCACAATTGAATAAGGAGGTCGGATTGGTTAACGATTAGTTTTGTCAACTTTCAGAGGGTAAAGATGATATGTACATTCTGACAAGCAAATATCAATTGAGGGTCATTGCACTTAATAATGTTAACTCTGTTCAATCAATGCTAACAAAGTGCATTCTCATCTGGATTCATTAGATGCATCAGTTTCTGAGTTGGCATGATTCTGACACTCGTACAGACATAGATGTCAATTATCACTCTCATCAAATAACCATTGTGTTTGCATACAACTGGTTAATTGAGGGGAAGTGTCCTTGTGTTCGTCGCACACCACAACAGGCGAACAAGGCCTAAAGTAGAGTATGTCGTAGGCATCTATGACTTCATGGAAACCCGTATTATTTTCTAGGAAAACGAACAAAGGTAGAAATCGGCATACCAACAGGGGTAAATATGTTATGTTTTAGGCAAAAGAATAATGTTTAAGCTGAGAAGAGAACATAAGCAGATATTGAATACTCTTTATAAATTAACCTAACATTATGACAAGACGTGTTCTGACCCCGTTGCTTCAGAACACTAGTGTAGATCCATTTACTGAGGCTGCAGCAAGAGCATGTTCGATTGAATCTCAAAAGTGTTCAAATGTAGACACCAAAGACTGGAGCTGCTGGAATATATCGCGACATGAAGGGAAAGTTGCAATTCTGAATCTGTATGCACATATTAAACAGATGATGCGGTTTCACCTGTCTCTTTTATCAGTTGTATCAGTGACAGTCACGTTTTAAGGAATATGTGGTAATTCACGACTTACATACGTATTTACGTATTTAATGGTAACAGACACCTATAACACTGGCAATCTTGCCTGCCTGTCGTCTTCATCTTCATAATTTGGTCTTCCATGTTATAAGCGATCGTTCTTCACCGCGAGGTTATGGAAATCATTAAACAATATTTCTATGTTTATGCATGTATAAAGGAGATTCCTTTTATGATTTTCTACAAACGTGTCTCTGGACGTTTCGGCCAATAGTCAACTTTCCATACCATTTAACAGTATCTACAGAGGAGAATTATAACGAGAAAGCCCTTTACAGCGGATGTGGTTTGATGAGGGCATATACGTCCATGTATTGACACTCACTTATATCCTACTCTAAGGGTTCCAATCTATTTCAGACATTCGTGGTATATCAAAAACCAACCGCATGAGCCATCAGAGAGCACTATCTCTGTTTCATCTGAACATTCCTGGTCAACCATCTCCTCTTTCTCCAAGCCAAATAAATGATTGCAATTATCCTGCATTATCCGGTTTCCCGTCGACGCTGACCTATTCCCCTGCGTTAGCGTAAAAGCAGGAACAAACAGTTTCGGGAAGATCTGTGTGTAAGGAAGAAAGCGATACTGTGCCAAAAGCCTACCTTTTCAAGCCAGCACCACACTACAAGCTCATCATCCCCAGACAATTACATAGAGATCGACTCAACACATCTGCCCCATCGATAGCAAGTAATCATACTTCATCCTTTTTAAATTAGAACGTTATTTGTGCGCTTTAATCATCGTTGAACCTTGGAAGTGGACTGTTGAAGAAAATGTCTACGTACAAGCAGAAGGGGTACGATCTGAAGTAATCAGCTGTTCCCTGAGTAAACCCCTTAGTCTTGTTTTCACCTCGTCAAAAGCCATTCCGTCTTTGATTGCTGCGTGGGGTTCTTTAGTCATAGTCAACGTTGTTCACTGGAAACAAGTAGATTGGATTTACGAGTTTGACTAACTTTGACCCCTGATACAGTACGTCATTAGGTACATGGGTCGGCCCCCTGGTTTTAAAGCTTTGTGAATATATGTGTGGTGTGCTTGCCTCCCCCAGTTGTGACAGGATCTGCTGATCGTGAGCTCAAATCTCAGGTTCCCACACATTTAAGTTTTACCCTTACTTCTTAGGTGGGTACTAGATATGATTCCAACATATTACACGCCAGGTTATATTTGAAATGATAGTATCTCTAAACACAATTAATGCACCGACTTCAAAGTTTAATTGGCGTGGTAAAACAGCCGCCTTTATATCCCTCAGGTTATTCAAGTAACTCATCCAATTAGCCATTGATTGGAAGACAATGAAACATGCCAACAGGTCTCTCGATACATACATGACAGACACTCAGTATTTGTTCTTCCATATGTGTTAGATAAAATGAGGATGTAACTTGTAAATATTGAGACAGAAATGGAAATTACGATGCTCATGATACGTAATTTGAATTTTTCATGAATGGGTTTTTCACAGGACTGACTGTTCACAGACCAGCTTGGCATGGCGAGAGTGCTGCTGTGTGACATAAGGCAACAAACGATCTCTTACTTTTTTAATTTTATTTTTTATTTTGTTTAATCGGCATGTGCTACGTTGAGCAGGGCATGCTTAACCTTTTCGAGAACACATGGCGTCATTACTGAATTTCTGTGATACATTAATATAATTTTCACCACTATTTTACCTTTTAGGCTAAATGTTTTGGAAATAATCGAGACTGATTATTTTGTGGCGTAGACGTTTTATATTTACGATTTAGTGAATACAGACTTTTTTCTTCTTGAAGATGCCAGTACTTTATTAATCAAACTCCACGAGCCATTGATACTGCAGCTTCTAAAATGCCACTTAAATAGCCGGTTTCAATTCGATATAGTTGTTGTGCTGTGAAACCCTAATTGTTCATACAATGCGGACTCAATTACTCGACACACAACATGATAATACTGTGTGATTTCCCTTTACTGTTTCAGTAGGATCGGGGTCATACAGACACTTGAAATCCTTAACTTACTTTCCCCTAGGTGCATATCTAACTAAGTGAATTAGTTTTAACGTTGCTTTCAACAGCGATCCAGTTATGTCGTGGCGTGTCGGCTTAATGTGGGAGGACAGCATAAAGTGATGCAGGTCTCAGAGTTCACCACTTTGGTAAAACCCACGATCATGGGTTCCTGGTGTGCTCAAGGGACGCAACTCTGCACAGCGAATTGTGACTCCTTAGACAACTGCCACCCATCCCCAGTCCCCCGACCGCCAACACATACCGCTCCAACCTAACTAAGGGTTTATTTCATTAACATAGGAAATGTTGTAATGTGCCAAAGAATCTACATATAGATTTACTCAGCCGTCATCAGTGCCAACGTGCATTGTTGAATAAAGCACGCAACTTACGTCCTTATTTGAACAGTATGTAGTATTATAGTTACTTGCTGTCGATTATGGAGTCGATCTTATGCAATAATTTTAGGATCACAAGCTATGATTTATACATTTTGAAAGTTTTACCCTTAAGACATTGAAAGCTGTTACCATGATCACTCAACATTCCTGTATAAAGAGCGTGTTCAGTGGGACCTCTTCTACCACGCTTGTTTCCCGATGTGTCATGAACGTATGGAAATTTGTCAGCGTCAAAACGAAACTGAGTGTTTTGGGGTAATTACAATCATATACATGACTTGGAGAAAGAAGGGATGGGGGAATAGTGGTGTCTGATGAAATGGAGGTAATGCTCTGTAATCACTAATTCCTTTGGTTCTTGACACACCACGGATGTCTGAAATATGTTGAAAACTTTAGGTCAGAATCAAATTGGCAATACATGCACATGTATGCGGTAATCTGAGCCTATTGGCGGTGGATTTCTCTTTAATCTGTCCTCTGTATCTGACATTAAATGGTACTCCATGTTGACTATTGGCTCAAACGTCAAGAGATAGCCTTCTAGAAAAGAACATGAAAGGAATCCCCTATTTACATTACAGAGATAGAAGGCTCGAGTAATGATTTAGCAGACCTTATGTTACAAGTCGATCGCTTTTACGATTGAAGACACTGACGTCATATTGAAATAACTTTATCCTGCTAGTTTGTGTTGACATTCGACCAGTACAACTAATGTGTGACATTGTTCCATGTGCTAATGAAGCGATGAGGCATTGCAGATTTGTCACAAACTACATTTACATCATAGTTAATGTGAGGACGAAATGAAAATATACTTTGGGGCGTGAACGATAACCACTGGGTGAGGGATTATGAACCAATTGTCATAATTGGGGATATGTCACCAGCACAGCGGTACTTGAATAGATAACAGATGACACACATTGGACGGCAATTACATTTAATGCCTGTTCTTAATGATAGTGTGAGACGGTAGGAGCAGAAGCTGGTGAAATGTGCGAGAACGCCAAGTCCCCCGAGTGGGTTTCATCATTTTAGAAAGGTTGGAAATGAAAAAATACACAGACGTCAAAGTCAGAGAAAATATTATTTCAAAGAATTTGTGCTGATGACATTTACAGCAATGCATATGGAGCCGTGGCGCTCTCTCTCTCTCTCTCTCTCTCTCTCTCTCTCACACACACACACACACACACACACACACAAACACTGTATTGTTGGCATGTCAAGTCGTTCTTGCCTGTTCTTATTATTTTGCAAAGATACTTCAGACAAAGCCACATATGTATAATTATGTAAAACGCACACTGTAAAGGAAAGTAGGTTGACATATATGTACTTATGTCAAATTATTGGTGGATACGTTCAATAAGAAATAATGCCTCTCGGGGAATGAGGCTTGATCTGGGCCTTGTACATGTGTGAAATCGAACTATCCTTCAACTGTTGTTCTTAAGGTTATTATTATCCTAGTAGTACACACAACAATACTTGCTGGATACGGAGCAATAAGCCCCTCGCGTTTATCGTTTGGAATGATTGTCGCCTTCATTGCTTGCAAGATTTCACGGCCATATGAATTGTACCTGTTAAAGTACATTTGTTGAACATGAGTTTGGAAACTTCCGTTCAAGTTGTGTCCTAATATTAAAGTTGATAAATGAAAGTATGCACAATATTGTTAAATTTGACCTTGGATTGGCAAATGTTGAACAATGAAGACAGGGCAAAGCAAAGGAAATTCTGTACAAATAGGTTTCTAGATTTGTAATCCGACCTTTGGGATTAAAAGACTCAGCACCAGCTGTGCTGACTTAAAATTCAAGACATTCCAAATAAGTAGTTTGAATCCTTGTGTGCATTATGCTCAAAGTCTCTTTTATTACACCAGGAATATTTTCATTAGAGTATATGTTGCTTTCTAATGACAATAGACCCGATAGACATGACATAGATAAAATGCCAGGAGTTATAGATACATGTTCGTTACATATGTTTAACAAACAACTACTAAACGCATCCATGTACAGCCACCACTCCCAGAACTGTATTGATTTTATAAATAAACAAGTATTTGTCACAGAGTGACGAAATATCCCCCGCCATATACACCATAGTACCAAATATGAAGACAATCCAGCGATTAGTTCTTGAGATATTGTGGCAACACCGTTTTCCAACTCCAAAAACAGATTTGCCTGCTGTGACCTTGAAAATGGGGTCAAGGTCACCAAATCTGACAGGTGTATGCGGTGTCTGTATATACACTTTAGTTCCAAATATGAAGACAATCCAGCGATTAGTTCTTGAGATATCGCGGCAACACCGTTTTCTAACTCCAAAAGCAGCTTTGCCTGCTGTGACCTTGAAAATGGGGTCAAGGTCACCAAAACCGACTGGTGTCTGCGGTGTCTGTATATACACCATAGTTCCAAATATGAAGACAATCGAGAGGTTTAGTTCTTGAGATATCGCGGCAACACCGTTTTCCAACTCTAAAAGCAGATTTGCCTGCTGTGACCTTGAAAATGGGATCAAGGTCACCAAAACCGACTGGTGTCTGCGGAGTCTGTATATACACCATAGTTCCAAATATGAAGACAATCCAGTGTTTAGTTCTTGAGATATCGCGGCAACACCGTTTTCCAACTCCAAAAGCAGATTTGCCTGCTGTGACCTTGAAAATGGGGTCAAGGTCACCAAAACCGACTGGTGTCTGCGGTGTGTGTATATACACCATAGTTCCAAATATGAAGACAATCCAGTGTTTAGTTCTTGAGATATCGCGGCAACACCGTTTTCCAACTCTAAAAGCAGATTTGTCTGCTGTGACCTTGAAAATGGGATCAAGGTCACCAAAACCGACTGGTGTCTGCGGAGTCTGTATATACACCATAGTTCCAAATATGAAGACAATCCAGTGTTTAGTTCTTGAGATATCGCGGCAACACCGTTTTCCAACTCTAAAAGCAGATTTGTCTGCTGTGACCTTGAAAATGGGATCAAGGTCACCAAAACCGACTGGTGTCTGCGGAGTCTGTATATACACCATAGTTCCAAATATGAAGACAATCCAGTGTTTAGTTCTTGAGATATCGCGGCAACAAACAGGTGGGACGTACGGACGGACGTACGGACGGACGGACAGACGGACGTACGGACGGACGGTCGTGAATACTATATCCCCCGCTTCGCGCTTTCGCGCGGCGGGGGATAATGACAAACACAGGTATGTTCAAGCATCAATGCAACATTCTTATTTAAATGGACCTACGTCTTTACTAAAAGAAATAAAGCCCCAGTTCCGCGCACCCAGTTTTATTCAACTGTTCTTCTAATGTGTGCATTCCATGTCAAATGCAATGCAGCTATCACTGCGGATACCTGTTCAGCAAAACCTGGCATTGCACTCGCTGATACAACTGTGCCCCGTGCCATCCTGCTTTTCAAGTCTGTTTCCAAGTGGACAGAACGGACGCTGTAATTAAAGTATCTCTACAGGTGAGCAAGAGTCTCAGAGCGCATACATAATGCACAACAGGAATAATGTACTTCATTCTTCAACACAGCTGGCGCAGAACTGTTTAACCCTTAACAAATGAAATTCCAAGGCAAATGTCTTTATAGATTATTGGTTTCAAAAAGAAATGTCATCACAATAAATAGATTATTATTTTCGTGTGGTCAACACAACACTGACACACAGTAATTACTTTTTATAACATCTGACCAAACATGGGTGAGACAAGGTAAGAGGAATGTATATAATTTACAACAGACTGCCATAGTAAATCACTGTCCTATTCACACTACTGTTCAAAACAACCCTTGGATCGCAATCGTGGTGCTACAAAGTCACCTTCCGAGAAAAAGGCACCGTGCAGTGGTATCAATGGAATTAATCCCAGTAAATAAAAATAAACAGATCATTTTTAGTTTCAACAAAATCAGTAAATGCACTATCGTGTAACTGGATTTCTGGTCGATCACTTGATTGGCAGGAATGTTTCAATCATCTATTTATATCATTTTCACGACTATTGTACTTTTTACACCGAATAGAATCTGTTTCGTCGGATAATCGAGGGTGGTTATTCTCTTGCATTGGCGTTATTTATTTTAAATATATGAAATACCAACCCATCCTCGGTTAAACATCATTTTCCGACCCTCTGACAAGACAAAATAATAATACACGCGACATGACGTTGGGGGAAATGTTGATGAAAGCCTAGTGGTGGCGAGTGGTGAGGTCCTCGATGTCAGCGGGACCTGGTCTATGTCAGATATGTCTGTTAATGCTGCGGGTCGTCTCATGTCAGGTCTGTCGTCAACAGCGACGTTGAGAGGATGATGGTCGTCTCATGGTGACAACAGTCATCCAGAAAGATAGACTCGGGCTAACAGTTTGGCTTTAGAAGTAGATGATGTCAGGAAATTGCCAGGTTATTCCGATGTATTTTTACAATGCGAAGACAGCCTTGGGATTTGATGTGTAAAGTTATATGAATAGATACGACAGTGTCTGATCGTTCATAGAATGTGAAACCTGACAACATCTGGTCAAAGTAAATTTGTGCATTTAACGTTTTGGCTAACATACATGTATTGCATTATCTTAACGTTTCAATGCTGCTTCCTGCTTTTTCAAACTATAAATGAGAAGACGTCATATATGTAGTTTCATGTTCTTCTTGTAAAGTCAATCTTGGTCATGTTCCCGATTGCCACCTTGGTTTACGATACGGGATCCATAAAGTACTGTCACATAGTTGTAATCAGTGGTCCTCTGTCACTGTCAGTTGTCAACTCGGCCAGGGACGTTTTCATGACTGGCGGTTCCTGATGTTCTTAGGCTGACACAAAACATAGTGTCAAGACCTGACCCATATCTACTACAGTGCTAGTATTCCATAGTGTCAAGACCTGACCCATATCTACTACAGTGCTAGTATTCCATAGTGTCAAGACCTGCCCATATCTACTACAGTGTTAGTATTCCATAGTGTCAAGATCAGGCCATATCTACTACAGTGCTAGTATTCCATAGTGTCAAGACCAGCCCATATCTACTACAGTGCTAGTATTCCATAGTGTCAAGACCTGACCCATATCTACTACAGTGCTAGTATTCCATAGTGTCAAGACCTGACCCATATCTACTACAGTGCTAGTATTCCATAGTGTCAAGACCAGCCCATATCTACTACAGTGCTAGTATTCCATAGTGTCAAGACCAGCCCATATCTACTACAGTGCTAGTATTCCATAGTGTCAAGACCAGCCCATATCTACTACAGTGATAGTATTCCATAGTGTCAAGACCAGCCCATATCTACTACACAGCTAGTATTCCATAGTGTCAAGACCAGCCCATATCTACTACAGTGATAGTATTCCATAGTGTCAAGACCAGCCCATATCTACTACACAGCTAGTACTCCATAGTGTCAAGACCAGCCCATATCTACTACAGTGCTAGTATTCCATAGTGTCAAGATCTGACCCATATCTACTACAGTGCTAGTATTCCATAGTGTCAAGACCTGACCCATATCTACTACAGTGCTAGTATTCCATAGTGTCAAGACCAGCCCATATCTACTACAGTGCTAGTATTCCATAGTGTCAAGACCAGCCCATATCTACTACAGTGCTAGTATTCCATAGTGTCAAGACCAGCCCATATCTACTACAGTGATAGTATTCCATAGTGTCAAGACTAGCCCATATCTACTACAGTGATAGTATTCCATAGTGTCAAGACCAGCCCATATCTACTACACTGCTAGTATTCCATAGTGTCAAGACCAGCCCATATCTACTACAGTGATAGTATTCCATAACAACATGGATATTTATCAGGATTCGGATTCAGATTTTCTATGTTAGTCTTTCCTGACCTTTCGCATCTTGTTAGCAGACAAAATCCATAAATATGGTTTTATAACTGGGTTTCATATATCAATTGCAATGATGAAACAGTATGGCTATTAAGAGTTGTTTATCACATTTTCAACGACAATATCGTCTTTGTAAGAGGATTACAAGATTAGATGGAAGGCTTTCATGGTGAAATACCACATTATATATAGATGTCCTGACACATACACTGATGAACAATACATACTGAATAGATAGATAGAAGAACTTCATATACTGAAGATGATTTCAGTGAATGTCTTCAGTTTGAGCCTGGACTGTCCAACTAGTATTCATAGTATCACCTAATGTAAGTCATAGTATCACCTTCTGTAAGTCATAGTATCACCTTATGTAAGTCATAGTATCACCTTATGTAAGTCTTTATTCAGTACGTAGTGTAGGCCCCAGGCCAATGCCACATCAAAGTGTGTGCACAAATGAGAGATAATATACACGTAATAAACCAAGCTATTCATTTACATGACGATCTAAGGCGCAGAGCTCTGTTGACACAAGTGGCTAAGTTTTGCAGAGTGGGTACCTTCACTGACGACATTAACATGTTAAACTTATATGGGGATGGATTTACATAGAATGTTTTAGGTATGTACTTATATCTCAGGTAATGATATACATTGTATATCCAAAGAAAATCGTATTCATCCTCAAAATATTGACGTTTGTAGATTAAACACAATCTGTCTGATCTCAGCTCTGAGCTGTGTAAGCAGCCTCTCAATTGAGCAGGTGCAACCCTAATTTTATCCCTAAATATAAGTTTCTAGGCCAATTGAGGTTTTAAATTGAATACATGATAGCGATTTAGAAATTCTAACAAAAAAAACATTATTTACATACTGCTGCTCCCACATGAAGCCAAATCCCAAATAAAGAAAACATCTTTACTTTGGAAACCCAATAAGTCTTTTCCATTTTAACAATCTAATAACAATAAACTATCGAATTTCCTAACAAATCTGAATTGTGCCTTGTTACTAATTTTTCACTAGCCTTAGTAGTGTCATGTCAAAATAAGACAGCAGAACAAATATTTTCAGGGTTATATTTATTACCATTGTTTTATTCACTCCGTACATGACATGTTACAATTAACATTTACTACTCTTGATGCAAAAGCTAAATACATCCAATTCATTTAACAAAAATAATAATTATGATGTATCTTTTGATACTATTCTGCCTTTGTTGTACCAGGACTAAATATATCTTTGCCTTCTTTAAAGGGGATCACTATCCAATCTAACAGCGTGCAACAGGCTATTCTGGGCGCGTTTTTCTTCACAAAGAAAACAAATCACAAAACATAGTGATTCTAAAACACATGCTCATGATATTGTCGGAGTCATACACACGTCTCTGCTTCTGGCAAAGATTTCTTATGAATATTGAAAGGGTTTTGTCACTTTTATTACTATATGATTGCAAAAATGCCAGGAAAAAACCTAGCACCACTGCTTGTTTCCTGGCTCCAAGGTTTTGATCTTGAATGGAACTGCGTTTGTACATGATTGGCTTGGTATGTATACATGCACGCCTCATTATGTCCGTTGATTAACAGATCAGTGATGACATGTCATGTTAATGAAACTTGATATTACATTTCCTTTTGATTGAGAAGAGGGTGTTAAATATAGTCTTCATATTGTCACGACTCTGGCCCTGCGCCACATGAACAGCGAGGCAGAATAATCAACATGTTTTTCATGTTGCCTACACGAGCTTGTTGAAAACAGTTCATCACAACACTGTGCATAATATGTATGGTTAATCCACCGACCTATCTGCACCATGGCACAAACACCAGCCTGGTTTTAGTAACAGAGCCGGTAAATAGAAGTGACAGCGCAAGTGCAACCACTACCGTGATGGTGTTACTACTCAGGCCTGAGTGAAAAGCATATTCTCAATGTGCAGGAACACACAGAAGTCACTTGAATACGTATAGAATATATAAAACGGCAATGCCAGAGAATAACCAGTCTCGATTATGAACCGAAAGAAATCCCATTTGGCGTAAAAAGCAAAATGGCGGTAACAATTATAGGAATGGATATGATGACACCAGCTACGCGCGAAAATGGTAAGCATGTCCTGACCTACCGGTAGCCTCCGCCATGCCAGGCTTAACTTATGGACCCACGCGTCCCCGAAACTGACAAATTTGACTGGTTTCTTACAGGCAATTCTTTTTTCCATGGAGCCCTTGAACAGATTGTGATGTTACACTGAAAACCCTATCACTAGAAGACCTGTGACTATATGACTTTTAAAGAGATAACAGTTTTATTTGAATTTTTTTTCTTATATCTTTTTTCAATTTCGGCCAGAACCATACTGTTAAATACCTCCATGAAAAAAGACCATCGATTGTTAACAAGATGAAATTATCGGTGATAACGAACGCAAACTAGGTTTTAAACTATTACATAAACCATTTCCGTAAATCATCAAATTTCTTCTAATGTACACGTACCATTGATTTTCAGAAATGACATACCAGTCAATTGAGCTTCTTCTTAAATTATCATTCAGAGGTTAATTGACCAAAAGAATTAAGCTGATATATCTTCTACGGGATATTTGCTGGGGGATGTGATGACAGCAGCCTCGCGTTGGTGCAACTAGTGTCAATACCCTGGGAAATTACTTCAGTTTCACACATTTACTTCAAACAACCTTGGTATTAGCAAAGTGTAAGTGAACAGTTTACATTGACAACGATTCATCATCTCCTTTTTATAACCTTAACCAATGTCTTTATATTAGAGACGTGCTTCTTCCTAACATACACGTGTGTATGGAATACACATGATTCTGTACAGGGACATTTGACTATTGACAACGATTCATCATCTCCTTTTTATAACCTAAACCAATGTCTTTATATTAGAAACGTGCTTCTTCCTAACATACACGTGTGTATGGAATACACATGATTCTGTACAGGAACATTTGACTATTCACAGCGATTCATCATCTCCTTTTTATAACCTAAACCAATGTCTTTATATTAGAAACGTACTTCATGATGACATACACGTGTGTATGGTATACAAATGATTCTGTACAGGAACATTTGACTATTGGCATCGGTTTTGATGGACGAGTTTTGGGTGAACCTCATTTCTTCCGGTTGTTACAAGATGATGAGGTTAGTTAATCGCAAGACGCTTGGCGGGCAAAAGATTGGAATTCTTTTTCACAGTTTAGAAGATTGAACACCCTGTCCTGTTTAGCTTACCAGGACACTGACAACAAAAATCTGTCAAATAAAACAGTATAGTGTCATATGACACCTCAAATGACTTTTTGAAAACTATGACATTTTCAATATAATCGCTAGTAAACAAATACGATTGTCATTTCCTTATGACAGCGTCATTTTCACAGACTGGTTAGTGTTACAGTTCTCCGGCATTCATAGAACAAAACGTCCTGCTCATCTATCATTTTTCTTTCTTCTTTCTGAGAGAAATAAACAAACCAACATTTGAAACAACGTGCCTTCCTTCAAACCCAAGACCATGACACATGAACGAAACTTTAAACCAGCTTTAAATCAAATTGTTACATGCGTTATACGCGTTTGACGTAATATGGCTACCAATAGGTATGACGTGCCACCCTGATAAGTGATCCATTCATACATTATTCACCACAATTTTGCCTTTCACGTCCATCTGTTTAGTTGGAATATTGAAACTGATTACTTTCAAACACTGACCTATATATTCCAGTTTTTTTCCTGAGATCAAGGTCTTGAGTCAGACTAATTGTGTCAAGTCAAAGGAGCTTGGCAGGAATACGACCAATTAATATAATTACAATAATCTGTGGATAAACAAACACTGTGAAATGGTTTCTCGTTGATGTCATGTCTTCTGTAATTCATATGCCTATGATGAAAGTATGAATAAGTATTGAATGCAGTTACAAACAGTTGTTAAAACAAGTAGTTTGCATTCCCCGTTAACAAGAAGTAACTACATTGAGTTATGTGGCGATCAATTTAGAAAACTGTCCAACTCAGTTGTCGTTACATATGCCCAGGAAACCCAAATAAGCTGATGTTTTTACAAGGTCAAAACAACTCAAGCTATGCGGTAACAGTAAACTGTTTCCAAGAAGCATTTAATCGTGCCTCCTCCGATAATTAAAGTGCACAAATAACGGTCTGAATGGACGAAGTATACTTATGTATGTCCATCTATGTGAGGATCGTGAGCTTGTGTGGTTTGGACTGGAACAGGTATTCCTGTGGCACATCTGCACTTTTTTCATACATTCTGTTGTTTTATTTGAGTGAAAACATTATTCTGCGTATTTGTATCTTTATCCGTAAATTTCAGAAGAGACTGTGTGACATTTGTTAAATTTATTCATATCTTAGATATGTTCAGTATTACAATAATGTTTATCAGTATTACGCTATGTTTTATCAGTATCACATTAATGTTTATCAGTATTACAATATGTTGTATCAGTATCACAATAATGTTTATCAGTATTACGATATGTTGTATCAGTATCACAATAATGTTTATCAGTATTACGATATGTTGTATCAGTATCACAATAATGTTTATCAGTATGACGATATGTTTTATCAGTATCACAATAATGTTTATCAGTATAACGATAATGTTTATCAGTATCACATTAATGTTAATACCATTCCCTGTATCACAGTTCCTATGGGAGGGAAGGTTATGGAGGGCAAATACATTGGCCAATACCCTTCAACTGATCTTCCCACCTGAACAAGACATAAAGGAGCCCAGCGCACTTCATCTGTTTCATAATTAGATCTATGCACAAAAACCCCATCCATAAGACTGTATGACAGGAGGGATGACTTTAACTTTCCCTGTACGTCGAGCAATAGTCCACCTCCAGGCTTTGGTGTCTACATTTCACAACTTTTTGGAACAGTCTAAAAGTGAATCTTATCAGTTTGTGATAACTATTGTGACCAAATTGCAAAAAGGAATATGAAGCTTAACTCTGAGAGAGCAGTTTAACTGCCAAGCGAGACCTAGTAAGTAATAAAGACAGTAGCTCGACATTCTGAATGACGGATATCCACTGGATGTACATTACTGTTAAGAGAATACTACCGCGTAATGGAGTCCCAGTGGTTAAAGCGGCTTAACTGACCAGCAAGACATAAGTGCACCTGGTAATAAAGAGAACAACTCGAGATTCTGAATTACTGATATCCACTGAATGTACTTTACTGTCAAAAACAGGGGTGTCATGCAATGGAGGGGTGACGAGGTACTTGGTACAGTGGTTAATTCTTGTGCACGTCACACCAGTTTGACTCACGGTTACGATATGTGAATCCCATCCCTGGTGTCCCAGTAATTTTGCCCAATGAAGCGTACAACTATAATCGCTCTCCTCATGGTAGTTACCGTGTCGACGTGTGTCAGTCCAGTTATCTGCCGAGGAGAGACTCCATAAAAAGCAACAAGGTGATGGAACTCATATAAATGGGTGGATCACGGAAAATCAGTGATGAGATAAACATGCCCTGCTCTGGCGGGACCCGCTACGCACAGACGTTTCATAAAAATGCAAGTGTTTCCTGATTGCCTAACACCGCACCAAACAGTACTTCTCCCATACGACAGAGGCCTGTAAACAATCAAATCTGCACCAGACAAGTCAGTGATTGGTATCATGAGCAATGATCAACGCTGTCGGCGTACCACGCTAGGCTGGATCTGGTGTCAGGCAAGTCGCCAAACCTGACTACCCGATCCATTGAAGTAAGTGCCAGTGAGTAAAAGGTGTGACAACTCCCTGTCAAGGTCATAGTATAGGATAGCATCCCGCGTCATGTTGACAAACCCGACCACCCGATCCATTGAAGTAAGTGCCAGTGAGTAAGAGGTGTGACAACTCCCTGTCAGCGTCATAGTATAGGATAGCATTCCCCGTCATGTTGACAAACCCGACTACCCGATCCATTGAAGTAAGTGCCAGTGAGTAAGAGGTGTGACGACTCCCTGTCAAGGTCTAAGTATAGGATAGCATCCCCCGTCATGTTGACAAACCCGACCACCCGATCCATTGAAGTAAGTGCCAGTGAGTAAGAGGTGTGACGACTCCCTGTCAAGGTCTAAGTATAGGATAGCATCCCGCGTCATGTTGACAATCCCGACCACCCGATCTATTAAAGTAAGTGCCAGTGAGTAAGAGGTGTGACGACTCCCTGTCAGCGTCATAGTATAGAAAAGCATCCCGCGTCATGTTGACAAGCAACGTGTCATTTCAGTAAATTCCTCGGAATATCTGTCATAAAATTTATGAAATGTCTGCACAACGCATTTTTATAGTGAAACTTTTATTTAAAAGCTTAACGTAAAAGAACCGTGTCTCTCCATGAACTCTGAGTAAAACGTACTTGTTCTATAGTACCTCTCCATTAGTAACGGAGAAATGCAGTCACCATTAGCTGAAGCTGATGACCTATTTCTCGACAAGACGGCGAAATTACGGTCGAAAAATCAAAGTCTTTTTTAATCTTATAAGAACATATCTTCTTTCACACATAGCACACGATAATTAAGAATTGACATATTTTCTTTGTACTTTCATAGTTATCTGATTCTTTACGTTTTCCTTTAGTGGATAATGTGACACATCACAATACGATCCGTCTTGACAAATCTCACAACACATTAGACGTACGTCGTGAGATGCCAGAGGTAAAAGTGAAACATGAGAAACTCTCAGGGTATTACTCGGGCATGATCAACAGGAAACTGTTTAAAACTAGTATGCACTCAAATAGCTGAAACCAAGGTTTTGATGAAGTATCGCTGGAAGCACAATCATTGTCTCTTCAGATACATACTTTTACTTGATGTGTATTGAACAGTGTGTGAACAGGCAGATCATTATCATTTGTGAAGAAATATAGGCGTGACTGGAAATCATTATTCTAACTTGCTCGTCATTTTCGTTCTTCTTTAAAATTTATGCCAAAGGCAAATGCATGAGTGTTTGATAATTTGGGATAATAATATAGGATCCTCGAACACATCATTTAGGTACACTTCAGTATCTAAATTTCAAGAAAATTAACAAACTATGGACATAAGGGTGACCCTATCAAGTTGTAGATGGTGTTACTCTAAAGATGAAAGAGATTGAGGAGAGGTAGTTTTCTGTCGCTATATGAAGAGAGGCCTTACCATTAATTTGGTACTTCCACTAGCATCGTATACTTTACAATGTCCATAGCAGTGACTCTGTAAGGGGTACCTGTCTCTACTGATCTTCCGAACAATACCATCATTATTATTCCGAATCATCCCAACAATCAGTACAATTCACATTGTCCATCAGAGCAACACTCATGGGTTATACTAGAGTTGTAATCTTTAGGAAATGTATGGTGTGAATTTTCATGGTAGACATGTGGAGGACAGTTCCAAATTTGACGCATCAGCGACTATAAAAGATGTCTAAAGGAATTACCTATTTTTATCGTGTATCATATGTTTCCGAGTTCTGCGGGTGAAGAATTGATTTGCCTTTCAGTGTGTTTGTGACAGGTGTCACCGTTGGGGCAGGATAAGATCACCTTTTCACGAACATCTTGTAACATCACTGTTTGATAGTGATGTATCAACACATGCTCATGATATGGTCCTAATCATACAATGGACTTATCAATATGAAAAGGCTTTTACCGCTATTTTCTGTATAGAATAATTCATCATGACACAAACACCCACTCGTCACAAAGTACGCGTTCCCAGACCATTACATGATGAAGCTAACTTGAAGTGTATAAAAGAAGACATACTTTCAGACCCATACTATGTCGGGATGCCATGGTTTGAGCTCATCATTCTCTGAAAATACCAGCATCAACGTTGTAATTATAAAGTCCACAGCCGATGTTCGTTTATATCTGTTGTTAAATAAACATTCATTCTATATGACGGCGGGCTGTAAATAATCGAGTCTGGACCAGACAATCCAGTGACTGACAGAATGATCATTGATCTACGCAATTGTTGGATACGATGACATGCATCAACCATGTGAGTCTGACCACCTCATCCCGTAAGTTGCCATTGGGTTGATGAAGACCAGTTCTAATCCTGATCTTCAAGGGGGTCCACAGCCAATGCCAGCCAAAGGGACCACATTTGGCCATGCGGAGTTCTGTTATTGACTGTTGGTTTCAAACCTGATCCTTCCTCTATCGGCACAGTTCCTGTTGGTTTTTTCTAACATGGTATACCAGTTAATTGTTTACTGTTCACAGTAGTATAATCGCACTCATGTATAAGCAAAGGATGATGAATAACTACGAGACTAAAGATGTCTTCACAATGCTGCGCACCATTACTTGGTGAAGGTAATATAATATTGTAAAGCATACATACTTTTCAAAGCAATACTTATTCCTGAATACCGTTCTTGCCCAATGCAAATAGCCGAAACCCATTCATTGATACGTTCATTGGGATACGTAGGATACGTATTATTCATTTGCTGCGTTCCTATCAGTTTACTGTAGTTACATCGATTACCAAATGGATACTGCTGTCCTTCGGGGTCAATTGTTAAATCGTTCTGGCCAGTCAGAATTAGCATCTCCATTATTTATCAGCAAGATCAATCTGATGAACAAATGGCTCCCATGATAGATGCAGACCCCGTATGACCCACAAAGCCTATTTGACTGACTAAAGGCCATATGTTCCTTCAATTGATTAATGAAAGCGACAAAAAACATTTCTTTACTCATAAGAATCTCTACTAAAAGCAGCGTCCATTGTATGATTCCGAGATGAGCATGTGTCTATGAATCACTATGAAATAGTGACGATACCAGCTGTGCAAGGTTGCATCAGACATCATTTTTGTCACTGATGTGTCAAATTTGGAAATGTCCTTCACATGTCTACCATACAACTTATTGAAGGCTTTGCCGAGTCCTTGTAACCCTGATCAAACAAGTTTTGTAACAAGAGTTGTATGGCGCTCTTGTAACAAACAGCACGCTCAATTGTTCCTCAAAAGTTGTGGTATGTAGTCATCCATGGCTCGAGTCACTGGAATACTGCTCGACGTAAAGGGGAGGTTGACTTTTGGAAAGATGGAGATGTCCTTCTTGAACCTCTGAAGATAGAGACGACAACTACATCTACAGTATGGTCGCCACGTTCAGTAACTGATGACCTATGGATCAGGGACGGTTTCCTAAAGTTTGACATGTGGGATGGTGGTGTACAACGTTGACAACGGAAATGTTTTGACAGAATTGAACATGGTTCTATTATGAGATTGAAAAAAATCAAGCAACTCCTTTGAGTTTTTGAGAATCCGCATTACATGTATTCCACTTTGTTCAAATACTTTCTGCGAATATAAAGAAATTCCTTCCTTGATTTTATTAAGGATCATGGTTAATCTTAGAGAGAGAGGGGTTTTGTGGTACATTTGCTGGACCTAGTAATATCTCTCTTTGTCTGGATTCCCGTGGTTAGTCTTAGAGAGAGGGGTTTTGTGGTACATTTGCTGGACCTAGTAATATCTCTCTTTGTCTGGATTCCCGTGGTTAGTCTTAGAGAGAAGGGTTTTGTGGTACATTTGCTGGACCTAGTAATATCTCTCTTTGTCTGGATTCCCGTGGTTAGTCTTAGAGAGAAGGGTTTTGTGGTACATTTGCTGGACCTAGTAATATCTCTCTTTGTCTGGATTCCCGTGGTTAGTCTTAGAGAGAGGGGTTTTGTGGTACATTTGCTGGACCTAGTAATATCTCTCTTTGTCTGGATTCCCGTGGTTAGTCTTAGAGAGAAGGGTTTTGTGGTACATTTGCTGGACCTAGTAATATCTCTCTTTGTCTGGATTCCCGTGGTTAGTCTTAGAGAGAAGGGTTTTGTGGTACATTTGCTGGACCTAGTAATATCTCTCTTTGTCTGGATTCCCGTGGTTAGTCTTAGAGAGAAGGGTTTTGTGGTACATTTGCTGGACCTAGTAATATCTCTCTTTGTCTGGATTCACGTGGTTAGTCTCAGAGAGAGGGGTTTTGTGGTACATTTGCTGGACCTAGTAATATCTCTCTATGTCTGGATTCCCGTGGACCTTTGAAATCCTGTACAAAAGATGAATGAGTATATGTCCAACTGATCCATTTGTAACTTTTGGAAAATATGATGTAAAGGTATGAATACCACTTTTTTTTCAATCGCTATCATTAAATTCTGAAAGACAAAGTCGTGTAAGCTGCGAAAAATATTGAACAGTCAAAGGGTATCAGTTTTAAAAACAAATACATAAAGTATATATATTTATTGCATCAATACAAAGTTCAATGAACAGCATCAAATGTGGTTAATTATTCCCATGTTTTAAACCCTGTACCTGTACCATGAACAGTTCTTATAGAATATGGAAAGTAATACTAGTCCAACAGTCTACTACACAGAACAAATACACAGATTAGGTTCACGGGATCTGAAACATGTATGTTACGCACTTGGTATTACAAAGCAGCAAGCAGTCCATCAACGTCATGGTATTCTATCAAAACCTCAACCAGGAAGGTTTATGGATCATGTAATATGTCTCTCTACATTCATTTATTTAATGTCAAATGGTTGGGGAAATGGATGTTCATGTTGCCTAAGGTCCAGATCAGGAGTTGGAATCCCAATTTTGTCCTTGCTTGCGATTTTGTCGGGCTCCTATAATCCACCAACGTTTACGAACTGCATCCCACTGGGCTATTCTGTATCCTAAAGGTGACATGCCATGATATGATTTAAATATTGTCCAGATCGGAGTTCAACTGAACCCACTTATGCTCTTTACGAACCAAACATCCATCGACAATGTGCATATGAAACTAGAAGCAAAATGCTAATTCATTTCAGTGAAGCATCACAAAAAGAAATATTGCAAACGTCAACATTTGATCGAGGGAACATTTCAATCTGTCCACAGTTCACAGTTCGCTTAAACGATTGAAATCGACAACATAGAACAGATTACATCGTGACACTGGTTTGGGATTAGAATCGGCTTAGTTATGGCCGACTTTTCTCTATCGATCTGATGTCAGGGTTAGTTGTATAACTTTGTTATCTACATTCAACACATATTCTGTGTCCTGTGAAGGATTAATAATAATTATGGGATAATAATAACTGCGCCCAAAAAGAGTTCATGTCTTTAGTGCGAATCAAATCAAATTATACCTGAAGCCTACGGTCCTTAGAAGGATAACATTCAACTAAAACAAAGCCGACCGTAATTCCCGACACATGTCAGGATTAAGACATTGAAACAAAGTATGGCTCTCACAATCGGGATTTATCGCTAAATACAGAGACAATGTTGAACTGACAAATCGGTTAAACATAACATTGAGTGCTGTCAGGGATATATATTAGTATGTCAGTAACGATTTGCTGGAACATCTACATCAATAATATCCTCTTATTAGCACCAGACGTCGCGAGATTGGTGTTCCGATACTTGTGGATAGTCAACCGTAATAAATGAAAACAAAACGACTGTCAGTCTCTAGATAATGGTTGTATTCTGACAACAAAGAGACTCACAGCCCCGGTGATAGTAGAGCAGGAATCTCACACAACCGTCAGAGATGAATTGGCTTCTGACGAGGTCAAAACAGACCAGGATTTACTTATTGAAGGCTGATTGCTAGTCGGATTCCCCCCAATTGAGAGTCGGCTTATTCTGTGCTGATTTGGTGCAATGGTTCAGTGATAATTAAAGTGACATAATCCGAGGAGACGAGTGTTGATAAGGGCCTACTGGTGGACGATGAGGAAAAGGTCCTCAATGTCAAGGACACCTGGTCGAAGTCAATTTGGTATGTTAACGTTGTGGGCCGTCTCGTGAGCACATGTGTGTGGTGAGTCTGTCTGAAGTATTAGCACTTGGTGTCTAGTCCGTCGTCAATGGCTATAGTCTTTTCATTGTGACCATGGCCATCTAGAAAAGCAGACTCGGGGTAAACATTTCTTTAGATGTAGATGGTGTCAGGATTAACATGCTGGTTAATTCCGATCTTGTTTTACAAAGTGAAGAAAGCCCGGGGTTTGATGTGAAAAGTTCACAGATGTATAGATACCGCAGTGTCTAATCGTTAGTTTAGTGTGTAACCTGTTCAAAAGATTGAGTACTGTATTAACAAAAGTCGGCTGTCGGTTAAATGTTTGGACGAACTCTTTGTATCAATTCTTATGGAAGTTCAAAGCTGCATGCTTGTTTTCACAATGTGACGAAAGCCGGTAGTTTGATGTGAAAAGTTCACAGATATATAGATACGGCAGTGTCTAGTCGTTGTCTTAGTGTGTAACCTGTTCAAAAGATTAAGTGCTGTATTATGGAAAGTCGGTTGAGGGTTAACTTGTTTGAGGACATTTTTGTATGAATTCTTATGGAAGTTCAAAGCTCCATCCTTGTTTTTTTTAATGTGAAGAAAGACGGGAGTTTGATGTCAAATACAGAAATACAGATTTTGTAGCTTGTAATCGTTGTCTTATTGTGTAACTTGGCAACTTTGCAGATTATTACAAGTTCTGTACCATGGAACAATTGTAGCAACATGTATATGCGTTTGTGGACAAGGGTAGTAAGTCAATTAGACCAAAGCCATCACTTTCCGTGACTATCCATCGATTGTGAAGATGAGGATACGGCATGTGTGTATTGTGTGAAAGGGTTGGGTTTCAATAATAACCTAAAGTGCTGATAAAAGTTTTAGTATAGTTTTATGCCTCTTTTACCAACACTCATGCAATATCACATCAGAAATGGGTTTGACACATTGTACCCATGTAGGGAGCCGAACCCGATACTGGTAGTGCCACTATGGTAAACTATCCTGCAAAGTGTTGTCCGATCAGGGACAGGCAAACCAGCCACAGTAGGACCATGGACCAAGTTGTAAAGAGGTCAGACATCGATACGAATACAAGTGTTATTGATCTTTGGGACCTGCATTGCTTCATTTTTTATTTGAAGCTAAACAGACGGACGATATGACATACCCTACATACTTGGGGTGTAATTAATGTTACAGAATTCAAGTAACACACGTGTTGTTTTACTAATGTAATTGTTGTTTTTTATTGAGGAGAATGTGTATGGTGGTATTATGATATGGTCCCAGTCGAGCTTTTCATACCAGTATTTGTTATTTAGTTTATGGACCAGGAGTTGCAAATATTCACGAATGAGATACATTCATAACACAATTTTCAACCATACCAAATCATTCAATTTTTAAGAATATCGTGGTCTGAAGAGAAATTTTGTAGAAAATCCAAGCTGCACTTTCATATTTTGATTTCTTTATGTCACCTTCCGGAATATAACTTTTAAACTGTCGATCTTTAACTTTGGAAAAACACTTCCTACATCAATCAACAGGAATGTCATAATCAAATGATAAGTACAGAAGACAAAACAAAAAACAATATGAGAGCCCAGATTAATCCTCGTGAATAGTTAGCTCCGAGCTCAAGGGCAAACGTTTGTATGCAACACACATCAGGGAACAGAGTCATTGGAAAGTATTCTAAAATCATCTCGTTTTTCATGGTCAAAAGAAACTAAATCTTATTGTATGAAGTCTCTAAGCCAAATTGTTAATCTTACATCTGAGTGGACAGATACAAAGTGATTGCTAAAAAGTCGCATACCGCAATACCCTCCTTACAAATGTTTCAAGATTAATATTTCCGGAGGCCATATGTCTCAATGTATCAATTTCAAATATGAAATTTATTCCCTCGGGCTTCTTCCCACAGTTAATGATGCGATAACTCAAAATGTGTTTTTTTCTATTAAAACACAATGCAAGCATTGGAAAGAATTTCCGTTTGAACTCCCATGATAAAGTTACGTGGACGAGTGAAACTTTTTGTTTGATAAGGGTTACAATATTTAAGGCCCGAGTAAAGCATTTAAAAGGTTGTGTGGTAGCCATATGAAGGGCTTTTCCAAATTTGACGTATCAGTGACACAAACTAATGTATAACTCAATTCCCTATTGATTCCCCAATAGCGATAGCATCTTGATACTGAGATAGTGATACGAGAGACAAACCTATGGTCGCGAATTGGTTCAGTGTAAATTTTAATTGGGAATCCGTCCGCCAATCTCGATGATATTTTGATCTTATGCAAATGGAGACAAAATGTGCCCCTACACTGTAATTCAAATTTTGGATGTGAGATTAAACCCCATGTCACCTCACATCACAGACATTTGACCTAAGCTGGTCCTCTCCTGCGCGATCTCACTCGGACATCGAAAATAATGTTATGTGTTGTGCACTGAGTTATCTGGAAAAGCGCCCAACTTTGTGAAATTACTAAGTGGCCGCTTATTACGGCTTATATAGAAACTTAAGTGTTACTTTCATACGTATGAAAACAAAGGTACTAGGGCTGGGACGAGTCCACATTTACTACCCGGGTACCCACCCCCCTATTACCCGACCCTACCCGGGAACCCACTGTAGGTCTCAAGAGATATGTCCAAATGTCCGACTGGGAATAGTTTGACCGTAGCCCTGGCAAAATGTATTTAGATACACGTCATGCATAAACTGATGTTCATACATATGAAGACAGAAGGAATGTGTGCATAGTCAAAAAGAAGTGCAAACATTAGTCACTTATAGTGTAACCAGAGAATTCTAGATAATGTTTTGTCATTAAACAATATATCACGTGACCGGGTAGTCCTGTGGGTACCCGGGTCCTACTCAAGACCAACACGCCCCTAGTACCCGAGTTACCCGTCCCAGCTCTAAAAGGTACCATACATTCAAGTAGAAAGAGAATGTGGACATATTTGGAATTAAGCTCATTTGGCAGTTTTGCATTTTGAGCTTTTGCAACAAAAGCAGTAGTCAAGAGCTCAACATGCACAATAGTGTTTCTTGTCAATCGAAATTGTTTTGAAAAGACAGAAAATAAGCACATTCCTCTGAATGGAGACAAAGGGTACTTATGTCTGTTTGCTGCATTAATTAAAGTATCGCGGGTGACACATGAAATGGCCTTCACACATTTAGCACAGGGGACGAATCAAACCCGAAAACTAGAAATCTATTTAACCACGAGGCTACCACATAGACTAGGATGCAGTTATAGACATCTAATCCTACAATGACAAAAGATCTTACGATTATTAGTTCGAGAAACAGTATCAAACAAATATGCTATGAAAACCTGTTTGAAATCCACGTAGAGTACGTTCAGCTGAATACATTCGATACCTTTGCTTTCTTCATTCCCATTATTTGAAATTGTTGATACCCCACCTTAAAAACGTAAACCTGGAGGTAAAGTTAATATTTTCCTGTCTCAAAAGGTGATCCTCTGATTTATCATCATGCCAGAGGCTATTCTGGTAGTGTTTTGCATCACAAAGAAAACAAGTCACTGCATATTACTCCGAGATTGCGAAATAATCCGAGAAAAAATAATGTATGATCTTTTGTATCATCACTTCAAGTCACCCAGATCAAAGAGACTCATTGTGAAAGGAATATTTGTGTATATGATTGGCACGGCCTTTAATCTGTATATATGTCCGCCTCATTATGTTACTTGAATAACAGATCAGTGATCAGATGTCATGTCAATGCAACCTGATGCTGCATTCCATTTGCTTCCAGGAGAAGGTGGTAAATATAGTCTCTATCCCGTCACGCCACCATCAGTGTGCCACAAGAACGGCACGTCAGAATGATACACACGAAATAAAAGGTTTTTCTTTGGTCTCCACGTACCTGAGAATCAATTACATGTATCATCACTATACGAAGTACATGTATATGGATCTTAAACTGGGATTGTATTTGTCTCCACAGCGGCATGTCTCTCTTTAGCCAACAGGCCAGGGCATGCTCTCTGTTTCATGCTTTGATGTTGTCATCTTTACCTCATGAGTGTCGATCTGTATAAACACTGTCGACTGAAATTTGCGATCTTTTCACACAAATATAAGAGAAAGGTGTACACACTAACGATGCAGAGCTAAGGGTTAATTTGCACGGTTACTGAAGGGGGCCTTTTAATTTCTTTAGTATACTTACAGTTCCATACGCATTGTATGCTCGAAGTGCTGCATTCTTATTACCCGGTCAGTTGATCAGGGTGCACTCGATTTCATTCTCAGCTTTCTGGGGAGCATACAAACCGAGCTGCCCGCGAGGCGCTAGAATGTTAATACTCTAATTGCCATATCATCCTACCGGGTACCCATTTACAGCTGGGTGAACAGAGGCATACTGCGAACAGTCACTTGCCCAATGTGACACCACATGTGCTGCATGTACTTCAGTGTTGAGCAGGACGTTATGCTTATGTCAGTGAGCCACAAAAAAACCTGAGATTTGTTGTCGACGCTAGCAGGCTATCTGTAATAGCTTGAACCACTAGGCTACCCCACCACAGTGTGACAGGGATAGCCCACCCAAACATAATACACTGCTTCCGAGTAGACCAATCCTTGTTTTATCCCCCTGGCTTCTTTTAACGTCTTTTGGTTTCTGCTTGGGGTAATTCCACCCCGGAATATAGGACTTTAATCATAGTCAATGGTTCAAATGATGCCAGGGACGAGGGTAATATACCAATTAACATGTCAGCTTCAGAAGTGTATGGGCTATAACATTACGATGTAACATAACTTCATCTGGTCACATTCAGCAGAAGTCATTGAATATGGAAAATTATGGTCAGCTTAAATTACTGGATGGGTGTTTTAACAACATGAATCTTACACAATATCATCCAATAAGAGCTATCAAATATGTCACTGCACCTTGTCCAAACAACTGATTCTGATTGGGTGTAGTGTAACGTGAATGTCTGGTGCAGACACGATTATTTACCGGCCGCCGCCATACAGCAGGAATATTACACAGCGGCATTAAACAACAAAATAACAATAGATTAGTTGTAATCATACTTTAAATGACAACGATTCGATATTCTACAAAACACAATGATCTGTCTGGAAGAGTATTGACTGCGCCAAACATAGGTTATAGGCTACCTGAATAAGTAGCATACTGGATGAATGAGCAAGTTTGAATTACAGTTATTCGAAATATATTTATATCGTCCGTTAGGGAGGAGTTTCGGAGGGACACCCTTTTGAAACCCACCTGGAATTCTATGTTACACTGAAGTCAACGCGAATAACAATTTCCGAAATATGGGGGGTCAATATTTCATGTTTGCTTTTGTTGCATCACTTGAAAACAATAAACACAACGATGAAGCCAATTGGAGATACGTAGGTCTGGACACCGCTCCTAACTGTACCTTGTCTTCTACAAGGTCCGTGATCTTCCACAGTCCATGAAACATCATGTCTTAACGTATATTGGAACAGATCATCTGAGCTGTCATTTCCCCCTGTGTAACTAAACTCATTGTTTATTTCTTAATGTCAAGATACATGATAGTTTTATGTTTAAAATCACTTTCCCACTCAGCTAACATACATAATATGAGCGCCCCTGTCAAAAACGTCGTCTGTTTTAGAAATCAATTTTGTAATATTGTACAATAAAGAGATACTTTCTTTGCTTGCCATTTCCTTTTGGTTTAGGATCATTTTTCCATCAAATTATGTTCTGAAACTGTACTTCATTCGCAGTATTCAAGACGAAGCTTTGTAAAATTCTGCAATAGCCCGTTCCTGAAAACAAGTTCCCTCTTGCCAAGAGACCAGGTAACTTATTCTCATTAAACATGCTTTAGACTGAAGTATTGAGGATCAAAATCCAAAATGTTAATTCTCAGGAAGCCAGATCGCAATTCGACCTCTCGTCAGTTCCTAATAGAACACCCACACCACCCCCAAAGAGGTATTTCAGGATTGTTTTGTGAGAAACTAGTGGTAGTCAATTCAATGAGACCCTGTCTAAGATATGATAGGCAGTTCCGCATATATACGTTACGTGCATGTGCAGTTGTTAATGTGTCTGGACTTCTTAGCAGCCTAAACCATGCGCCGCCAAACTCGTCATTAACGATTCCTCAACCGCAGTCTCCCGCTGTCGTCCTCTGCTTTAGTCCTGTTCGATTGAAACAATTTGAACCAGAGTAACTAAATTCAATCCCACTCGTATTGTTTCCTGAATGGCACACAAAAGTCTGTTATAGGACCACTGGCAAAGCTTTCGATCACTCGAGGAAAATAATTGGTCTCCATTTGAATAGCATTACTACAGGGTTGCTCTGTGGTGGGCTTAAACATAATTCTGGCACTCGTAATAACAATAGCACACAGTTCGATGGCCAAATGTGATCAAATTGCTTTCCAATTCTTTGATCATTGTCACTGGGGGCGTTTGGTGTATAACAGATTACGGACGTCAAACGTAGATCGTGACAGGAAAACTTGCATTGTTTGAACATTACTTTCCCCCACTGCTCTTCTTCAAACGTTATGCATAAATATGAAATGAAGAATTCCGAATAATGGTGGGATGAATACTGTTGAGAACACGGCAATTGGACCATTCCCTGCTCGAAGGTTAATGTTGGCTTTGTTCCCACATAAGGCAAGGAGCCCTGAAGCATAACTGACATTCTGTTGAAGACAGTGTCAAACCTCACTCAGTACTCCACTAGTTTTAATCTAATTCAAGTATCTACGATGTATATTATATAATGTATCTTCAGTACTGGAGGAAATAAAGACAATCTATCTATCATGATCCTTCCTCATCAAACAGTGACAACTATCCGATGCAATTTTGATAAGGTAGACACAATTTTATGGATATCAACTTCTTTAATACTGTTAAAAGGGTTGTTTCGGTATAGACTGAATGAGGGACATTGTACAGAATATATATAGTCGGTGGAGCATAAACAGTAGAGGATTAACAGTAACAACAATTGCATACATGAGTGGGATAACATGAGTAAGTGTTGACAACAGAAGGATAATACTGTCACAACACGATGGACAGAGAACACATAGGTGGAAGCCAATGGGACATGAAGGCGTCTATACCGAAACGTCGCTTTTTTACAGTATTAAAGAAGTTGTTATCCATAAAATTGTGTCTACCTTGTCATCCGCCAACTTCTAAGTAAAGCCTATCAAACAATTTGATGCAATTTTGATTTTGAGTTTGATGCAGCATTAATTACTGAAGATAACAAATTCGATGTAACTAACCCTGCATACCGAGTATGGATTGAATATGTGCTACCATACGATGTCGATGTCATGGTATGCTATCTTTCCACAGTGTCCACGTTGATCGATCGTTGGACGAGATTAAAATGAGGATCCGATGGGTATAATGTGTCTGACTGATTTAGTGTGTTTGTTTGCCAAGACGCAGACACAGGCCGTCGACATAGCAATCATGTCTTTTACAATAATTGCTTTCAAAATGAAAACACTATCTGTCTGTTTCTATTCTTTAAATAAAGGGACAGATGAGTACTGAAACGTGTTTGTCACAACAGGAGGGGGCACGGGTGGTCCTGTCGTATAAGGCAGAGTTGCGTCCCTTGGGCACACCAGAAACCTATGATTGTGGGTTCGAATCCCGGTTTGCCCCGATTATGTTTCTAGGTCTGCCAGCACCATACCCGTGCTCGTGGGTTTCACCAATGTGGTAAAAATCTGAGACCTGCATCACTTCGGGCTTTCCTCCCACATTAAGCTGACATGCCGTGATATAACTGGATTACTGTTCAAAGCGGCGTTAAACCCACTTCACCCACTCACTCACTCACACAACAGGAACACTTCTGTAAATTAAGGTTTGCCAGGGGGTGGTTAAGGCGTTCGCTCGTCAAGCCGAAGGCCTTGGTTATATTCCCGACATGGATACAATGTGTGAAGGTCATTTCTGGTGTACCCCGCTGTGATAATGCGTGAATATTGCTAAACGCGGCGTAAAACGATACTCACTCACTACGGTTTGCCTGCCTTAGACAATTCTGCAAACACAACTTTCAGTAAAGGAAAATATGAGACACGTAAAGCTAAACAATAAGGTCATTGACCCTAACCAACCAGAGAGTCACTGAAAGACGGACAGAAACATTGAATCAATGTTACAAATCGAATTGTAGGAAAAACAATAACACTATTGAATGGCTGTGTGCAAGTGTCGAGTTTTTCCTTTTCTACAGAACATGAGACCACACTTCAATGTTGACATACAGTTTGTTCTTTTTGAATGAGCGATGTCTTAGGGTAATTGAATCTGACAGTGTTCCAAACCGGCACATTTTTTTGGGATCAAACGATTTGTGTATTCGTGGTTAAAACCTTGTGAATTAACAAATCAGAGTGAAGCCAAAACAGCGCTTTGTACAAACTCGGCAGGGAAAACATGTTCTTCTTGCTTTCAAGTTGTGTAGTTAAATTCACAGATATATTTTCCTGTATGAGCAGGCATATCATCCTAAACTACTTGACAAAAATGGTCTGTATCATAAGTTTTAGATATATCTCTGAGTAAAAACAATGCTTGTTATATATTTGGTGTGATGGTTTTATCAACAGAGATCACTGAAGCCTCGGCCCAGGCGGTTAGAGTACCGTAGACTTATTGTCCCTCTGTACGACACGTAATTGCCATCATAATCAATGTAACTTTTTCTAAGCCAACTTGTTACTTAGCATCTGTTTAAATATAGATAGTTTGCAGTTGTTAACCAGTTGTTAATGTGATGACATACATCCTGCTTGGGTATCATGCAGGAAGCTGAGGCACCGTATATCTGGTTTCCTATTGTTAGGTACCTGAGGGAAGTATGGCTTTGAATTGGCCCCAGGCAACCTACGCTTGTCGTAAGACGAGGCTCTGAACGACCACTATGCGGAGTTTATGTGCAGTGTGTTGAGAAGAACACCAACCCCGAAGAGTCTTTCGCTTGGATGAGGTCGGCTTACTGTTCACTGCTTGGGACTAGTCGCTTCCCACTCGAAACCGTCAATGTGACTGTTATCTTGTATCATAATGTTAACATGACACGTAGAACATGCAGTGAACTTAATGAGACTCTCCAACACATTGTCAGTGGATGCCCAGCTTTAGTACAAATACGATATCTAAAAATGGCCATCTTAACATTGTACGACCCAGAATGTTTAA
Organism: Haliotis rufescens; assembly: GCF_023055435.1. Classification (NCBI taxonomy): domain Eukaryota; kingdom Metazoa; phylum Mollusca; class Gastropoda; order Lepetellida; family Haliotidae; genus Haliotis; species Haliotis rufescens. Next base: position 31,092,843 of record NW_025963813.1, read on the forward strand.
AGGGCGTCAAAATGATAATTATATAATTCTTTGGAATAGACCTGTATTCAGCCTCAGACATATCCATGCCAACAAACCTGACCTCCTTCTTTTTGATAGATCCAATGGTATCATTTATATCATTGAATTCTGTGTCACTTGTAGGCACTAAAGTGATTGACAAGATTCAGGAAAAAACAAGGTAAATATGCGGGCCTAGCTTACGAATTGTCCCGCTTGCACCCAAAGTACCAAGTTGTCCGACTCCCCATTGTTCTCGATGGCTTAATGATGATGAGCCAAACCAGCCTGGCTGTGCAAGGACCAACTTTCATTTTCATCTCCATAGGGAGTATTCAATCAGGCTAAGTCACATTGTTATGCCATCCATGAGCACACACAAGCACCCTCACCCCCCCACACCCCCCCTCCACAAACACACACACACACACACACACACACACACCATAGGGTTCGTCCTTGACTAGCTTCAGTTTACAGATAACGTTTGTTTAGAGAATATATCTCAACATGTGGAAGTGGACTCAAGTATCACTGACGGTGACAAAGCTATATTTGTGATGATCTATCCTGATTCAGATTTGTCGTATCATTGACAGTTTAAGTTCCTTTTACCTTTGTTTTAATGTTCGTTGACATTTCGTATGGGTAAGCAAGGGAGTATTGGTATTAGTGTTCAGAACATCAGATCGAGAATAGAGTATTAATATGTCATTAACTAAATGCCATCGTCATAAAGTTGTGTCGTTTACGGATTACAATGCACTCAGAAATATACTCACAGTGATCATCTTCAGGGAGCCTTTCTTTACGTACAATTAGGATAATGTCAAGGGAAAGATATAAAAGAGTTTTCTTCATATAGTGCGGCCATAAAAGTACTTTTTAAAGCCTAAGTATGAAATTGTAAAATTTAGGACAAACTTAACATGTTCATGTTTGAATCTGCGACAATATGGCAACGAAAATGTATCAATATTAGAGAAATAATTGTGAGTTCATTGGGGTGAACAACTTTGGCCTTTTCAACATCAATAACATGTATTTTCCAGGAGAAAAGTATCATGGTGGAGATTGACTTTCATTGTCCTGACACTTACGTCATTTTTCTGGCTTTTATGGTGAGTCCATTTATCATTGTTCACACATAAATGTTCGACCCAGTTATCAGTGTTGTGACACGGATTTGCTAGCCATTTTTCAGTGTCATCCCAAGTGTGATCGGTCCAGTTATCATTGTTTGGCTCAAATGTTCAGCCCATGTTTCATTGTCCAGACACGGGCATGTAACTGTTGAACATTTTCATGACAATTATTTTCTGCTCAGTTGTCAATGCTTCGACACTTATGTTCCGTCCATTTACCATCCTTTTGACATTTATGTTCTGCCCATTTACCATCCTTTGACACTTATCTTCTGCCCATTTACCATCCTTCTGACACTTATGTTCTGCCCATTTACCATCCTTTTGACACTTATGTTCCGTCCATTTACCATCCTTTTGACACTTATGTTCTGCCCATTTACCATCCTTTTGACACTTATGTTCTGCCCATTTACCATCCTTTTGACACTTATGTTCCGTCCATTTACCATCCTTTTGACACTTATGTTCTGCCCATTTACCATCCTTTTGACACTTATGTTCTGCCCATTTACCATCCTTTTGACACTTATGTTCCGCCCATTTACCATCCTTTTGACACTTATGTTCTGTCCATTTACCATCCTTTTGACACTTATGTTCTGTCCATTTACCATCCTTTTGACACTTATGTTTTGCCCATTTACCAGTTACAGTTATCTTGCCATGACACTTAGATTCTGGCTAGTTATTATTCACGTGTGTCCTGACACGCATATTGCCATTGTCACGACACTTATGTTTCCTGCACTTCTGACTGACATGGCACTTCAGTTGAGTCTGGTTATCATATTCAGACTTGTTCGACCCAGTTATGAGTGAACACTAATTTGAATCTAATCTTCGGTATTGTCACCGTCCTACTGACGGAGCAGTGGGGTAGTCTCGTGGTTAAATCGTTCGCTTATCACGCCAAAGGACAATTGTCCACATTTGTACAGTGTTTTAAGCACATACCTGTATCTGGTATCCCCTGTTGTGATATTGCTTGAACATATTGCTAAAGGTGTCGTTAAACCATACTCACACTTATCACGATTCCTAAGTTTGGCACTGTTATTGTCCTGATTCTACTGTTCGGCACATTTTCCCGGCCTTAATGATCGGCCATTATGTTGACATTTTTGCAAGAAGTACAATGTGTCATCATAGTTTTGTGCTGAACACAATATGTTTAGTCCTTGGTTGTCGCACTTGCTCCATTATATAAGTGTACCATTGTGTTCAAGGATAGTGAATCCTCACATTGACATAGCTGGTGTCTGGGTGGACTCGTTGAGGCAGCAATGTATGACACTGGCATGTTGAATCACATGAACAGTGGGAGACTGTCACTGACAATTTTACTGATCCAGAAATATACCGATCCAGAAAGTCACGATAATGTCCTTTATCTTGACAGTGTGGCACGGAAACCATAACAATGGCCTCTAGAGCCGTCACCTTAAGAACCAATACATTCTGCAATGGCTTCTTGATAATGTAATATCCTCACATGAGATTTGATAAACGTTGTATCCGTAGACTATTGCGTGTGTAGGTTGACGTTAGCATTCTTGTTATATTAGTTTAGAGGACGTAGATGTGGATGTAGATGCATACGTTGTCAGCGATGGATTTTAACTATATTATACATAGCATTGACGTTTTGATTCGATCACAATGGCATGCAAGTCTCAATTTACTTAAGAACTGACGTCAATATTGTTTGCGTTTATGGAGGTGTGAACGTAAAGATCAATGTACACACTATTTAACTTCATGTGTTGACAAACCAGTGACAAACCTGATGGAGGACAAAGGGATCCCATCAATGCCTCAGGATATAAGCTTCTCAGTCTTCGTGAGCTGAACTCAGTACCATTAAGAAAGGATTTTTCCTTAGCGTCATCACAGTCGACAGCAGGAGGGATGGTATATATGGTAAAGAGGTTTCATATTATGAAACACGAACTGATTCCGAATTAAAGTATAATAGTTGGATGTTGATATATTTAGTTTTTGTATGGCTGTCGAGACTCATTCAATTATAGAACAAGCCTCATCATATGAAATGCTACAGGGTCATTTGATACTTGTAATATGATGGCAGTTTTGTCATGATAAAAGTTGTCCCCGTTGTTCTTTCCGCCGAATCAACAAAGGCTGTTATACGTGGTATTATAAGTGCAAAGTGTCATGTTTTATTCATCTAATGGGTAATCAGCCAAACGTTTCTGGTATCGTTCATTTTCTGGGAATGTGATTCATTCTTGCAGAAGGAAATTATTTCAGCAATACATCCTAAAGACGAAAGCTGTTCTTTTAGTGATTCTCAAAACATAAAAGAAATGATTGGCCTGCGTTCTTTCTCACTCAGTATATCGTCAGATTTTGTCAAACATTCATGATGCAAAATACAAAAATTTGGAAAGGCTATATCTCCAGTGAGAATAAGTGTATAGTATACATATTTAACCCAATGATAGTATGATGGCTTCTTCGGAGATATTCCAAGTACGAATATTGTGTGTCTATTATTACGCGTCCTTCGTAAGACACCAAACAAGACAATTCTACGCCATTTCAAGGCAAGTCGTACGCAGGCATAGCAGCAGCACTATAATGGGAAAGGCTATATCTCCTGTGAGCATAAGTGTATGGTATACATATTTAACCCAATGATAGTATAATGGCTTCTTCGGGGATATTCCAAGTACGAATATTGTGTGTCTATTATTACGCGTCCTTCGTAAGACACCAAACAAGACAATTCTACGCCATTTCAAGGCAAGTCGTACGCAGGCATAGCAGCAGCACTATAATGGGAAAGGCTATATCTCCAGTGAGAATAAGTGTATGGTATACATATTTAACCCAATGATAGTATAATGGCTTCTTCGGGGATATTCCAAGTACGAATATTGTGTGTCTATTATTACGCGTCCTTCGTAAGACACCAAACAAGACAATTCTACGCCATTTCAAGGCAAGTCGTACGCAGGCATAGCAGCAGCACTATAATGGGAAAGGCTATATCTCCAGTGAGAATAAGTGTATGGTATACATATTTAACCCAATGATAGTATAATGGCTTCTTCGGGGATATTCCAAGTACGAATATTGTGTGTCTATTATTACGCGTCCTTCGTAAGACACCAAACAAGACAATTCTACGCCATTTCAAGGCAAGTCGTACGCAGGCATAGCAGCAGCACTATAATGGGAAAGGCTATATCTCCAGTGAGAATAAGTGTATGGTATACATATTTAACCCAATGATAGTATAATGGCTTCTTCGGGGATATTCCAAGTACGAATATTGTGTGTCTATTATTACGCGTCCTTCGTAAGACACCAAACAAGACAATTCTACGCCATTTCAAGGCAAGTCGTACGCAGGCATAGCAGCAGCACTATAATGGGAAAGGCTATATCTCCAGTGAGAATAAGTGTATGGTATACATATTTAACCCAATGATAGTATAATGGCTTCTTCGGGGATATTCCAAGTACGAATATTGTGTGTCTATTATTACGCGTCCTTCGTAAGACACCAAACAAGACAATTCTACGCCATTTCAAGGCAAGTCGTACGCAGGCATAGCAGCAGCACTATAATGGGAAAGGCTATATCTCCAGTGAGAATAAGTGTATGGTATACATATTTAACCCAATGATAGTATGATGGCTTCTTCGGAGATATTCCAAGTACGAATATTGTGTGTCTATTATTACGCGTCCTTCGTAAGACACCAAACAAGACAATTCTACGCCATTTCAAGGCAAGTCGTACACAGCGCATACGCAGCAGCACTATAATGGGAAAGGCTATATCTCCAGTGAGAATAAGTGTATGGTATACATATTTAACCCAATGATAGTATGATGGCTTCTTCGGAGATATTCCAAGTACGAATATTGTGTGTCTATTATTACGCGTCCTTCGTAAGACACCAAACAAGACAATTCTACGCCATTTCAAGGCAAGTCGTACGCAGGCATAGCAGCAGCACTATAATGGGAAAGGCTATATCTCCAGTGAGAATAAGTGTATGGTATACATATTTAACCCAATGATAGTATGATGGCTTCTTCGGAGATATTCCAAGTACGAATATTGTGTGTCTATTATTACGCGTCCTTCGTAAGACACCAAACAAGACAATTCTACGCCATTTCAAGGCAAGTCGTACACAGCGCATACGCAGCAGCACTATAATGGGAAAGGCTATATCTCCAGTGAGAATAAGTGTATGGTATACATATTTAACCCAATGATAGTATGATGGCTTCTTCGGAGATATTCCAAGTACGAATATTGTGTGTCTATTATTACGCGTCCTTCGTAAGACACCAAACAAGACAATTCTACGCCATTTCAAGGCAAGTCGTACACAGCGCATACGCAGCAGCACTATAATGGGAAAGGCTATATCTCCAGTGAGAATAAGTGTATGGTATACATATTTAACCCAATGATAGTATGATGGCTTCTTCGGAGATATTCCAAGTACGAATATTGTGTGTCTATTATTACGCGTCCTTCGTAAGACACCAAACAAGACAATTCTACGCCATTTCAAGGCAAGTCGTACACAGCGCATACGCAGCAGCACTATAATGGGAAAGGCTATATCTCCAGTGAGAATAAGTGTATGGTATACATATTTAACCCAATGATAGTATGATGGCTTCTTCGGAGATATTCCAAGTACGAATATTGTGTGTCTATTATTACGCGTCCTTCGTAAGACACCAAACAAGACAATTCTACGCCATTTCAAGGCAAGTCGTACGCAGGCATAGCAGCAGCACTATAATGGGTAAGGGTATATCTCCCGTGAGAATAAGTGTATGGTATACATATTTAACCCAATGATAGTATAATGGCTTCTTCGGGGATATTCCAAGTACGAATATTGTGTGTCTATTATTACGCGTCCTTCGTAAGACACCAAACAAGACAATTCTACGCCATTTCAAGGCAAGTTGCAAGTCGTACACATTGTGAATCCAGATCAAAACAACCCGTAGCCTTGAAGATCAGCTGCATGGGTATCCTCGTGCCATCAATGTTCAATTTTCCGAGCAGAAATAAAAGTTGCTGAGATATATGATTTTTCACTGAATTTGACATTGAAGCTTACCATTATGACAGAAATGTCTCACCCAAAACGTATTACAAATCAATAGGTTCCATCCCGGTCTGGCGAAAGGTAATTAATCACACTATAACATACTTTTATGTTGCTTCCTTCACATACACGTTCTTTGATGTTGCAGGGCTCACTCAAATCAAACACAGTCCACTTTTTGCCACGAGTACCGAGGTCGATTTGAGGTTAAAGCGTGTCAGTCTGACAAATTTAACACCCTCGAATTTCAAACATGAGTGTCTTCCTCTGAATCCCATCCTCCAAAGAGACATGTTTTGTTTACATTAAGCCAGTCATTGCATATCATTTGCCAACCATTCAATTAAGGCAATTCTATATTCTTAAATCAAATGGAGTTCTTGGCAATAATAAAGAATAATTTTTGAAACATTCATGCAAGTTTTGATTGAGAAATTACAACGTGTGAACCTTCAAGAAAATCGATATAAAATCTGGTAAAATATTTCATTAATCAATTGATGTCTTCGTGTGTTAAGCAGAAAGTGAAAGCATGTTGCCAGTGATAAATTGCCTTGAGGGAACAACGGGAAAGTTAAATATGTTCGTTTCTCTGATGTTTTAGTTCCTTAATTCTTCAATGAAACTCATGAATAATTCATTTTGATAAATCTATTTTAAGGGACTAGCCGTCAAAGAATTTCACACTGAGACAGATGGGATCAAACCTAAAGAGGCCGCGGTTGCACATTGAAGAGAAAATAAAAAGCATCTGACAGATTCCTGTCAATTCGGGTTCAAACAAAGATATTTGTTTGGTATTTACGTAAAGGCTAATGTACTGGTTTAAACACTCGATACATGATATATATGTAAGTAGTTTTGAATACATGAATGGAAGTTCTTATCAGACATCAAAGGCAAATAATATATATTCTGGCCATGGAAAACTAAATTACTTAATGTTATTGTTTTAGATGATCACACAGAAATCAATCAACGGGTAGCTTGAACATCTACGTGTACTTTGCACAAACCACTGATAATTGGCCATTGACATGATCACTGATTGATTGAAATTTCACACATCTTTTACTATTTTCTTTAAGTGCTGTCTGTTCCAGCAATTCAATAATACATTATATAAGACTTGCTCTTTGTGAGAATAAGGAATCTGGAATTGTATCTGGTTGACAGCTCTATCTCTTGCCTATAGTGTAAGATGTCAATGACAGATATCATGCAGTCTCATATTATCTGCCGAAACAGATTTAGTTTTCCGTAAAAGGCAAAAGAGCAGTGAGCATTATGTGAATGGATCACTGAAAGCCATATTGTCATTATGTAGCAGGACCAACGTACTTGATTTGATGACGAGAACAACCATCATCCTAAGTACAATACGAATGTTCATGCGTCAAGTTCATCTCATGTTGAACTTACATCGCTCTGTGAAGGAACTAGATTTATTACTTTTTCTGGCATCTTTAGAAAAATTGTGCAAGTACTTCTTTGCTTACAACATGCTGGATTATGCACAGAATATGTTGGAGTTCACTGCCAGGGCAAACAATGCCAAGCACTGCAAAACCTGATATATGGAAGTTGCTTCTTGATGAAGAATTTGCAGTAACACAGAACAGCATCCCCGTCACAAGTATTGGTACAGACCAGGCTCAAGAACAAACAGACCGCCTCCGTGGTCTAGTGGTAGAGCGTCCGCCCAGAGAGCGGAAGGTCTGGGGTTCGATCCCAGGCTGCGCCATACTGAAAGACGTTAAATGATGGTACGTGTTATAACCCTGTCTGGCGCTCGACATTAAGGGGCTAAAACGAAAGCTTGTCGGCTCGGAGTCAGTACACAGTGTCTGAATGGGGTATTCAAACGAAATGTTAAAACGTGATTGTGGTCTGCAAGGTATAGCAGCAAAGTCAGCGACGCTTCTCAAATATTGTCGGGGCGGTTGGGTAGCCTAGCGGTCAATGTGTTCACTCATCATGACAAAACCCCGGGTTTGATTCCCCACATGGGTACAATGTATGAAGCCCATTTCTGGTGTTCCTCACCGTGATATTCCTGGAATATTGCTAAAAGCGATTACCATACTCACTCGAATATTGTCTTGCAGCACCAGAACATGGGGACGACCATATTGTGATAAAGCTATTGGTAAAATAACTAAAACAATAATGTGAATAGTGTTGTTGACTATGTTTTGTTTTTGTTTGTTGTTAATCGCCGCACTCAGCAATATTCCCGCTATAAAACGGCGGTCTGTAAATAATCGAGTCTGGACCAGACAATCCAGTGATTGACATCATGAGCTACGATCTACGCAAATGGCATACGATGACATGCATCAACCAAGTCAACAAGCCTGACCACCCGATCCCGTTAGTCGCTTCTTACGACAAGCATAGTCGCCTTTCACAGCAAGCATGAGTTGCTGAAGACCTATTCTACCCGAATCGTCACAGGTCCTTTGAACAAAGAAGATGTTTTCCCTATTAAACCACATCAAACATCAATATGACACACTCACAGAGCAGTCTAAGTACAGGGTAGTCATCCACAAATGATACTGAACAGTTTTTACAATCATAATGATTAATACAATGCTAATATGGTATATAGACAATTGAATAATAGTTTTACTTCATGTGTTCGTATTTTCAAAAGGAGAAAAACTAGGAATTAACTTGCAAAGTGAGACAACTCGTTTGATGAAGATTGATTAGCAACTCGCTGTAATGCAGGGAGATTGTTACGTGTTTTCCATGACAATAATTGTGAGAATGACAGACCATAAAACAATTAAAAAAACATAAAAATATTGCAAAGTTCAAATGTTCAAATGTTTTTAATTATTTTTCAGTAGAAATAAATGATTTATTTAAGAAGATTACATTGGTCTTCTGTAAAATGTCGCATCAGTGACAAAATGACATCCGATGCAATTTCCTGTTATGAATCATATGTTCCCTTGGTTTTTGTTCAGGTGAACTCTTGACTTGCCTTTGCATGTGTTTGCACGTTGGTCAGAACACGCTGTCCTTTCTGTAAAGTCTTGGTATCATCCCTATTTGATAATGATTCATAAAACATATCTTATAGTTGGAATCGTACCAAAGTCGATAGTTTATATGATTATGGAAATGTGTTTTGTCGCTTTTTTATGAATTTGTCACCTACATCGGACACAGATGTTATTCATCTGAAAATCTGTCAATTTCCATTTTATCAAGGATTCATCCATGCAGCTTCATAAACATTCAATGGGAGTTTGTTTTTACACCAATCTCAAGGCCACATCGTTTCCTTCATTCTTTCAACACAGAATTTAGATAGCTTCTGTACAGTTAGCACGTTAGCTCTGCTTGTAACACTCTAATAATCTTTTTTGTGTCTTTGTAAGGACATCCTAATGATGACGTCCATATGTATGGTTGTAACACTTACAGAGGGGCGTGGTGATTACATGTTGACTGAAGAAATGTCAAAGTTAACCGTTGATGTATATATAAAGTCCTGATTTTTTCTTACTTGGAATAAAGAAAAAAACAGCGCTGTGACAGTCATATTAAAGTTTCTTTTAGCAATGAAAACCTCTTTGATGTTGTAATTTCAAATGTGACAAAATATATATATCAATATGTTTTTGGTCTTTCACTATGACAAAATGATCTCTAAAAAACATTTGGCGCTTTGGAGCAGCGCAGTGTAGAGAGAGGATTAGTTACGTGTCACATCACTAGGTATATGCACACTTCACCATATGATCACAGAACTGGTTGATAATGAAACGGCAGGTTTCCCCTTTAAGATTAAAGTAAAGACGGCTGTTTGGGTTTGCTGTTCTCTTTAATGTTTGAGAAGTCCTTTGCTCTTGCAATGGCATTCTGTTTTAGCTCTGAATCAGCTCACACGTGTAAAAGTAACAGAACTGACACAACTGTCTTTAGAACGGATAAATGACAGTCAATCTGATTCATACTTGGTGATCCTATTTTGTGATGGTAGTTTTAATTTGTTTGCAGAGAAGAGGATGATTCTAAGTGACACTCTTAACTTATTGTGATTTATACAAAGGAGGAAGTATTTCTGACTTTAAACAGTTCAGTTATAACGATATTTATACAATGAAACAGCATGATCTCGCTGTCATTTGGCTGTCATACATAGATACGTTGAGGACATTTCCAACGTTGACGCATCATGTCCGATGTAGTTCCTTATTACTTGTACAATGTGTATCCGTGTGTGTTGAGCTGAACACTGTACTTGCCCCCCCCCCCCCCCCCCCCCCCCCCCCCGCCAACCACAGAGAGCGAGACACACATATATGTATATCTAAGGCGAATACAGTGTAAGAGATACCTAAAATCCAATTTCAGATTCGGCTCAGCAGTTTATATTCACTTGCTTCTGTAACAAAACATGTTGGTTGGTTGTTTAACGCCGCACTCAGCAATATTCAAGCTATATGACGGCAGTCTGTAAATAATCGAGTCTGGACCAGACAATCCAGTGATTGATATCATGAGCATCGATCCGCGCATTTGGGATCGATGACATGCATCAACCAAGTCAGTGAGCCTGACCACCCGATCCCGTTAGTCGCCTTTTACGGCAAGCATGGGTTGCTGAAGACCTATTCTATCCCGGAATCTTCATGGGTCAACAAAACATGTGTTACATCTTATCTAAAACCCTAAAATAGTGTCAGAGATTTATGCTTATTAACACCATAGCTGAACATCCCAAACTATGTCTGTGTCTGGATGTGTACTCCCCTGACTTATGTGTAGAGAGTGCGGGTCGGAAATGTTCCCAGAAACATTGTCATACAAGGTGAATACATGTATCTGTGGGTCACTTTGTGACATGGTTGATAGCATACCCCGGCGGGTGGATCGTTATCAATTCCAGGTTTGTCTGGTCCAGACTCTATAATTAATTGTGGATTGGCCGCCGTTTCATGGCTGTAATATTGCTGAGTACGGACACTGACAACAAACACTGTAACAACATGTCTACACACTAGGTGCATTTAACAAACTCCATTCAAGAAATGTTTTTACATTCATTAAAAATCTTATACATATCTGTCTCACCATTGAATATAGAACAAAAACGTAAATCCCTCTGGTGTTACTTACGGGGGCGATTGAGTAGACCAATGCTTAATCCATCACGCTGAAGACCCATGTTCCAATTCTCACATGAGCACAAAATGTGAAGCTAAATACTGGTGTCGCCCTTCGTGATATTGATCTAATATTACTAAAACTCTACTCACTCACCCGTTTGATGTTGCATTCCAATTATAAGCATCACAAAAGTCTAGTCAAATCTTAAGGAATTTAATTAGATTTTTTATCTGGAAACAGCATAATTGATCGTGAAGAGCTCCATTTGCTGAACTTTGGATCTTGTAAAGAACATGCTTCACATTGAACTTAATCAATACAAGTCACCTTCACATATTCTGCTATAACTTCAAATGGTTAGGAAGAAGAGATAGTTGACGTATTGTTTCTTTAAGTGGATTTCTCAGTGATGGTAAAATATATTTTTTAGCATGTTTGATCTTCTTAATCGATCTGGATATCAATTCATTAATGTGTTTTTTCATTCTGATATTCCCATCTTGTAGCTGTAAGATGTTTCATTAATCAGCTTATGCTTTCATTTCATGCAAGAAGGTGCTACCATGAAACATGAAGCATATTGCCGATTGCAAAAAAACATCAGGGAATATTATTTAATTAGACATGTTGCTTTTTATAACGATTTTGTCCTCCGACACATCTAATGGAACATCAAATAATTCATTTCAGATGAAGATTGAATATATTTTAATAGCTATTCGTCGTCGGTTTTGAAGACATAACTGGAGGGAATGAATGAAGTTATCGTTGCACGGAGTTCAAGTGAAACAAATTAGCTATTTTGAATAATCAGGCCATATCATTTCAGAAAGACGTTGTTCTTTACTTATAAGCAACAGACGCCATTCAAAATTAACATATGGTGTTTAGTTTCAACAGAATCAGTAAATGCGCTCTCGTGTGACTGGATTTTTTCTGGTCCATCACTTAAATGTCTGGTTTCTTCACAAACTGCTCTGCATCGTCAAGTAACACAAAATCCTTTTTATGCAAATTGTGTGAGTGGCGTGTGCTACCAGAAGTACAGGACCTTTTTCGCCACAGATGTGCCATCACTGATTTTCAGTGATCCATTCATATCATTTTCTACGTCATGTTGACTTTTACACGCAATGGAATAGGTTTTGGTGGATAATCGCGACTGGTTGTTCTCTGTAGTTGACGTTTTATAAATCATATTGTGATGAGGCGAGTTTTTATGTAAATGGATGTAAAGGAAAACCTTTTTTTTCTTAACAGCGATGAAGTAACAGTCTTGGAAGGCAAGTTTCAACAATTTGCTGGTAAGATGGTTAAGGGAGTTATAGTTTATTTGTGTGTGAATGAAAGCTGTATCGATTGAGGCTTACACCCTATTGTCAGAAAATAATTAATGTATCATTCCTTCTGGGTAATTCACCAATTCATTAAGTATGTTAAACAGGGCATTTGAGAAGATACAGCAAATTCTAGAAGATGAAGGAATGTTATGTGATGTCAGTCCATCCTCTGTATGAGGTGAGGTATAAAAGGGGCGTAACATCTCATTAGCGATCTGCATACATGTGTTTGTGTGGCTACTTTACCAGTGTGGTCTTATGCCTGATTAATCGTGTTAGCCCACTTAGTTACCATGTCGCAAGTTTCTTTTCTTTTCTGTTAAACCTTCTGATATACAAACTTCACCTTGTACAGATTTCTGTGAGTGTCTAAATGGTGTAAATTTAAATAAGATTGGAATGATCAATCTAAACATATATTTTATAATATTTAATACACAGGTATTACCAAAATTGTTGTGGTTCAGATGTCAGGGGTAACCGGCGGTATGAACAGTTGGTACGAGTTCATCTTTTGACATGTAAAAGTTTTCTTAAAGGCGGGAAATCAAACGCCAAATATACAAACGCCAAAATGCCATCTACCTGAATAGTTGCCTACAGTAGTAACATTTCAAATTTGTGAACACATGTGTCCTAAACTTGCCGAAGAAACCCTTGAAAATTTTTTGTGACTAGCTCATGAAAAATGCTTTTCATTTTCGAGGAAAACGAATCACGCAAACGTAATCGATACCAAAGACAAAAAAAATCGTTTTTCTTTTCTGTGATACCTTATCATTAACGAATCATGTAGATCGCATCGCCATACTTTCTATACACGTAACTTGTGTTTGCCCAAAAATGCTACCACAAATACAATTCATTTTGAGAGAGTGCATATTGATTACTGTCAGTCTCCTGTCAAATCAGAGTCTTCAATACATCTGAACGTAAGCTGATGTCACCTAACAACAACGCGAACAAAGAAAAGTGCACGTCAGTTCCAGTCGCCAATTTAGCTTACTATCTACTTGGCGATACAGTGTTTACTCATAGTCTACCACTCAGTGGAAATCTTTCGCCCAGAACCGTTCAGCCCCGAGGGCTCTGTCCAAGTCTCCTGTTTTAGAGCATGAGGATGCAGTGTTCCATGATTATTTTATCAACTGTTCACCATCCTTACACCGACATGTCCTATAACATTCCCACAGCGCTATGTTCAAATTGACTGTGATCGAGTCGAGACTTCTTGACACTGATTGTGTTTTCTAGCTCTCCTTCCAATGACACATAATCAAGCTGCCTTTCTCCCATTAGCGGGGACCCTGTGCACTTTAATTAGTACTGCGCCATTGGTCTCAGTGTGAAGAGATTAAGCCAGTATGCAACTGGCAAAAACCTGACAATCAAACATTCTTCCATAAGTAAATACCTGTCTTGTTTTGACCTCGTTAAAAGCCAATTTATCTCTGATGAATGTATGCGGTTCTTGTATAATTACCGGGGTTGAGTGAATTTCGTTTTTTTGTGGAACAACTATCACTGGAGATTTATGGAGTCTGTGTGTTTTGTCAGTGAGGTTAGGCCTTCACCGATAAGTGTTATCAGAGAGAGTAATCGGCGTGGTTTAGGGATTTCTGTACATGAAGCAAGACCAAAATAAACTACCATCACAGTAACAGGGCCATGGAATGCATTGGTGATATGTACGTGCTTAAGTCACTACTTATTACAAAGTTACAGTGTAAGGTGTGTGCTTAAGTCACTACTTATTACAAAGTTACAGTGTAAGGTGTGTGCTTAAGTCACTACTTATTACAAAGTTACAGTGTAAGGTGTGTGCGTAAGTCACAACCTATTACACAGTTCCAGTGTAAGGTACATGTATGTGCTTAAGTCACTACTTATTACAAAGTTACAGTGTAAGGTGTGTGCTTAAGTCACTACTTATTACAAAGTTACAGTGTAAGGTGTGTGCTTAAGTCACAACCTATTACACAGTTCCAGTGTAAGGTACATGTATGTGCTTAAGTCACTACTTATTACAAAGTTTCAGCTTAAGTTATTGTATATCAAGGAAATATATCAGGTATTGCTACTGAAGAAATGCTTCGGTGAAGACATGGTGGCAACCGATAATAAATTAGTTTGTTTATATTTAATTCAAAGGAACATTAGTTGCTTAATGAGGTTAATCAGTGTTGTACAAGTGTAAAACCACTATCACTATGGTCATGATCAAGGGGCCTAAAATACTATACACAAAGAAAAAAGTTAAGCACACCCTAATATATTTCATTATTTCATATGTTTGGTCCCAATATTTGTAACAGTCATGAAAGATATAATTACGGGTAGAATTATGTTATCTCGGGGTGATTCAATCAGTCATGCGTGATGAAAGCTCACGTGCCATGCATGGTAGCCCGTGCAGCATGCTACCCTTGAGTATCTCTAACAGCAGTATATCCAAACGTTAAAGCTGCTTTCTTAAGCTCGGTTTTAAACAGTTATTCCATCACATTGTAAGACCATGCAGGCGATTATCAAACGCCACAGGGTGGCAAATAGTCGGCATGCATAACACAGGAATGTCTTCTAATGCCATTGGTCGGAATTTGGGGTATCATCACACTGTCGTAAGCCCAGATTTGAACCCCCTTGAACATGTTTGGGATATTCTGGGGCGGCACATACAGGCACGAGATGCTCCTGTACAAGATTTACGCCAATTGGAAGCAGCATTGCATCAGGAGTGGTTGTTGTTGACCCATCAACAGATCCAACGTCCGACTGGCCCCCTTGAACATGTTTGGGATATTCTGGGGCGGCCCAAACAGGCACGAGATGCTCCTGTACAAGATTTACGCCAATTGGAAGCAGCATTGCATCAGGAGTGGTTGTTGTTGACCCATCAACAGATCCAACGTCCGACTGGCCCCCTTGAACATGTTTGGGATATTCTGGGGCGGCACATACAGGCACGAGATGCTCCTGTACAACATTTACGCCAATTGGAAGCAGCATTGCATGAGGAGTGGTTGCGTGTGTGCATGTTGAACATGTTGCATGGTGTATCTGAACATTGACTGGCAACCGATAAAACTAATGACATAAAACATTGGCATTTTTCTTAAATCTGTGCCATCATCTCATGTAAGTCTCATGGTGTCATCTTTTTCAAAAGAGGTTTAGCTCAAATTCCACTGCATGTAATGTAAAACTTGCAAATCCCTGAGGTATAATATTTTTCATGCAGTTCACTTTTAATAAAATGCGTGGCCGCAGCCTGTATTGTTAAAAACTTCAATGAATGTGAAAAAAGCCAGATTTTCAACTCTCGTGCTTTACACGTTCGCATGACTTTCAGAAATAATCTAGTTCCATCTTTGAAGTGTTACCGTGCTGTTGACATTCGTCATAGGGCCTTTCCCAGTGGCATTATTGGCTGTCCAAGTTTTCATATAATCTTGTTACATTTAATCTCTTTTGCATTACTTGAAGTATGTGAGCGTTTGTTCTAATTCGATTTGGCATTAGCATAGGGATTCTTCATGTGCGTAAAACTGAATTAACACTTCAGTTTCCAAAGATGCTTATGGACGAACGGTGCGAGCAGCAAACTAGATCCCCATAGACAAGACAGTTTGTGTTGCGTGTAGTCTGACAAAATTACTTGAAGTGTTATGAAGATGCAAAAATATTGGGTTTCATATAAAATTTGATGATGCACACCCATTTAATCTGTGGCACTTTGTATTATTCGTGGCACACACGGAAACGCCTTACAACATTTCTGTAATAACACGAGATGGCACCTTAACGTTGAAGGAAACCCGAAGTGATGTAATTAGTCTAACAGCTTGTTTAAACCCACAAACCTCGTAATGGTTGTCACAATCTTAGAAACATAATCAGGCTGAATATGAGATTCAACCAACAAATATAGGTTTCTGGCATGCTAAGTAACGCATCTCTGAACAGCGAATTGCGGCGCCTTAGACGACTGAGCGACACGTGCCCTTCAAATTATGTGACAATCCACTACACCTGTATAAAAAATGATGAAAGTTTCTTCAAGATTCGTCATTGCTCTGTTTGCTATTGTTATTATGAGTTATATAAAACTGCTCATGCCTGCCAGTCTTCGATGTAGATGTTATGTGTTTCGCTTCGATAAGATCAGTGTTCTCGCTGAGCGATCGCAACAATTACTTCAGGAACTTGATCACATTTTTGTTACAAAAAAAGTTTACTCGGAACAGAATCCAATTATTTCAAGCTAAACTGTCTCAAGAAAAGCAGCATTGTGGAAGGATGTGATAGCGGAACATGTCATTAAAAGACGGAGAGTGGGAGCAGAGTCAATTCTTGCCTCAATATCACAATGGGTTACTTTAACACTGTTGCATGTGAGCAAACATTTAACATGTCATGTACTGGCGATGCTTCGAATCAAATATTGGCAATGCGTTAAGAAGAAATTCTTATCTGGTTGTACATTTTAAAAATATATTGTGAAATCTGATAACCTAAACAAAGGCGATTAATAGCGAATTCAGTACAGTGAAACCCCAACAATCTGGACAGTGTTTCTATTAAAATCATCGGAATAACAGTTTGTAGGATTTATGAATCATTAGTATGGAGTAATGTTCCTTTACATATATTATTGTTGCCAGAAGACAGAGTTTCCGTTTTCGGATTAACGGCGTCTAGTGGTGACGACCTGATGCCATGAAATAATTATGCATGACATGCATGTATGTATGCAAAGTCTGGGGTTCTTGGATTCCTAAGCTTGTGATCAAGATTTTTGTTCAGTAAAAGGTAAGAAATACCAAAATACCAAAAATGAAAGTCTGACAACTGGTAGTCTAGATCAGGTACTGTGTACACCTCTTTCTAAATGGCAATGTGATTTCATAGCTGTCGGCCATGGGATCAATTTATAACTTGTCAGAGGGTACACAAAGTACACGATCTAGACTACCAGTTGTCGGACTTTCATTTATCTGGAACCCACGGTGGCTGAGTGGGTTAGATCGCTGACTTTGTGTGCTGGCGATTAGGTGCCTCACTCTGGGAGTGTGGGTTCGAATCCAGGATGGGACTCAACCCAGAAAAGTACTAGATTTGTGTACTTAACTAAGAAAGTGTTATCCCAAATATAACATTTGTTACATTTGACCACTTTCTAAATGGCATTGTGTATTCGTATGCTCAGGTGTTCTACTTATACAATATGATCAGAGACCTGCATCACTTCGGGCTCTCCTCTCACATTAAGCTGACACGCCGTGATATAACTGGAATACTGTTAAAAGTTGCGTTAAACCCAACTCACTCACTCACTCACAATACAATATGACACACATTAAAGACACACAAAAAACAAATCATAATATTTTAAAATGTTTTCCATATCGGTCAGACATTTTGATCTTGAAATTACAAATTGAAATGTCAATACGTTATTGTTAAGTCAAAATACCACTAGCAAAAGAGAAATGTATATTGAATCATATGTACGAAATATTGATATGTTGATAAATTGTTATGTTAGAATGGATACAATATGCATTTCCCAATGGCATTTACGTTTTGTTTTTCACATCTATACAAGAAGATGCCGCCTCGAAAACAGCGTCATATAAGCATGTTCTGTCACAGAAGCCCGTTTGTAGACATTGATGGCATCTGGATAAAGAGCCAACTAATAAACATGATGTTTATTGAACTCTACCAGCATATATGTTCCAAGTGCCCCTTCTCATACAAGAGTGGCCACGTTAATTTCACCCCGTTTTAACTTTGACATAATGTATGGAGAGTTCAGTGTTACGTTTCAGATTTGGGATCGTGAGATCAGGTTTGAGTGCAGGCATTATACGAGACTTCCCCATACGGGTAACTCTACACTGTTACAGTAGTTGATCGTGATTCGACGGAACGGATGAGGGTGTACAGTATCTGTTATTAACCTCTATTATCTCGTAAGAAAACATTCGTCTAGAGGACATCCCGATCACTATCACGAGCTGTTTGTATGAGAGTATCGGGACTGACCTGTTATTGCCCTCAATAAATGGTCCGGAATGGGCGAAAAAAACGATCATGTCTCCATTAACGCGTATCTTCCCGATTATCGTATAATTTTCTGCACAGCTGAGTGACATTAGGCTTATCTTGTAGATACAAATTACAATTTTATCTCAAACAGTTTATATCAGGTTATCTTTCTTGGTGTGATTATCCATTTTTGAATAGGTCAGAATGTGCAAAAATGTTTTGTTACTATGATTTGCAGCTGGAAATGTATGTTTCCTATTCTGTGTTTTTAACACTTAGATTATCGATGTAAATGATGATGTTACAAATATATTTTCATCTGATATTGAGCTTTTACACGTTGTGTATAAAGAATACAGAACTTGAATATGTCTGCCATATTAAGTATACAAATAATACTAAGAAGGACTTGGTAAATCTTTCAAAACGTTTTACACCGACATTTTGATATGTTGAATCAGCGATTAAAGATACACCCGATGCAATTCCCTACTTTCACGTGTTTGTTCAGGTGAACACTTGACTTCCCTTTGCATGTGTTTGTGACGGGTGCCAGCGGTGGTATAGGATACGCTCACCTATTCACGGATACATAGTGTCACCACTTATTCATCGTGATTCATTAACGCAGATGATATAGTCGGAATTGCACAATGAATTCTGCTTTCAGATTACGGAATGATTATAGAATGGCTTTGTCGTTTTGTGTAATTAAACACCAGAACATATTTGATTTGTTTGTTGTTGTTGTATAACACAGATTATTCCACCTACATGGCGACGGACTGTAAATAATCGAGAACAAACCAGTGATTGATAATATGAGCAACAATCCACGCAGTCAGAGTACGATGACATGTAACCAACCAATTCACCGAGCCTCATCGTCCGATTTATTTACTCTGCCTCTGCTGGCTAGCATAGGCTGGTGGGGACCAATTCTATAACTGGGGCAGAACGCATTCATGTAGCAACAGTAATGGCTACCCAGATATATCGACCGTGTACTAGTACTTGAGGTCCTAGATGTTATTCCTATTCAAATATTATGTTTGTTAAAGCAAATCATTCCCACAAGCGCTCCGTAAACACAATCACGTTACAGTTTCTCAGATTTATAATTTAACCACAATTAAATATATCCATCATACATACCTTACTTTCACTTATTGCAGGGGGCAAGGGTGGCCCAGTCGTCTTAGTTGTGTCTCTTGAGCACGACAGAAACCTATGACTGTGGGTTCGAACCCTGTTAGCCCCTATTATGTTTCTAGGTTTGTTGGCACCATACCCGTGCTCGTGGGTTTCGGCGAAGTGGTAAACGTCTGAGACCTGCATCACTTCAGGCTTTTCTCCCACATTAAGCTGACACGACGTGATATTATTGGAATACTGTTAAAAGCAGCGTTAAACCCAACTCACCCACTCACTTATTGTAATACATCGTTAAGAACTTCACCGTTACATAGTGATATATTACCAAAGTAAAGACTCATATCTTGTAGTTATTGATATTTCATTTGGTTTGTTTTAATCAACAATTACATGCGTTCTTAATTTACTTCGCCTGAACAAATTCATCCTGACATTCTCAGCGTTTACAAAAAAATATTTTTTTGGAAGATATCCTTTCATTCAAATTCAATCAGATATATATTATTTGCGACATGATTCCATGTGGTCTAACTAAGCTTTTAGTTTTAGTCTTTTAATCCCAAGTATGTTTTATAACGCGATTTCTGTTCTTAACCAGATTTGAGATCCATTAAGATCCGACTTGATTTTGGAAAAAGCAAAGCCAGGATTATTGATCAAGTCAAGGTCTAAGTGAGCAAACACAATCATTGTCGATTTCAATAAACCCAAGACAAAGCCATCTAGCCTCAACATAATTAGAAATTATCGATAGAAACCAGATTGGAACGTGGCGAGGAATACAGATTTATTCTCTCCAAATTCATCTAATACTTTCAACAAATATTTTCTTTCCGGATCCACGCAGACTCGATCGACTTCTTTGAGTAATTTGGACACAGAGAGTCTGTTTTTGCATCATTCTATGTTTAACTTCTTCAAGTGACTTTTATGTAATGTACCCACTTGGTAAAGTCACTTTTTCAAAGTCAATATTCATTATTACTTCAATTTTGTCAAAACATGTCAGCAAGTACATGCTTTTTATGCCACGACATGAAGACGGATTGATTTACCAGGCTAGAACCTCGTTTAATCAAGCAAATTTGAGTATTAACCTAATCAAAAGGCTACGTTTTGTTGGGAAATTGATTTATAACAGTTTCGCTTCTGAAAAATGTTAAAGTCTAGAACGAGTGATATTGAAATAGCGATTTTTGTCGTCCCTGGACGTGAGAAGCTCAAAGCGAATTGATGTTGACTATTCAACGTGGATACACTTTCCATAAAACGACCCCTGAGGCTTTCTGGGGGATGTCCAGTGTCCCATGCTGCTCGTTGTGGCCAACGATTCTGGAACATGGTGCAATTGGCAAGGAGGCAGAATAGATTTCAAGCACTGCATAGTTGTTTTACCTGTATAGGTTGGTCTTAAAAAAGCAATGTTTTCCCAGTATTTCTTTTGTTTTTAAAAAGAACAGAAGCCTCTTTTTGACAGACTGTCAAATACCATTTATGGCATTTGGCGGTGCTTCACGTGTGCTCAGGTGCAGTTAAAGTTGTATGATTCTAGAACGGAATTGTAACAAGGTGCAGTAGGAATGGACATTACAACGACCAAACACCCGAAATCAATGTCAGTCACAGTTGTGATAAAATCATGTCCAGTGATGTCCGTCTGTGAGTGCCACCCGCGTGTTGGCATTTAGGTAATCCATGTACAACAGTATGACGTAACCGCCATCTCTGTTCCTCCTTAAAGAGAGTTTTTAAGAACGTCATCTTCCTTCTCAAGTTACTGTCTGAAATTAAATTCTATTAATTCTAATAGCCTTGCTCTTTATGCATTAAAATCTAAGTTGCTGCTCCAGAATATATTCGACATAAGTTTCAGTCATTGTTGTGGACATGAAATGAAAGGTATGACATAATCCCCCCCCCCCCCCCCCCCCCCCCCCACACACACACACACACCCCTATTACCATTCACCAGGGACTTCTAAGGCCGAATACCAACTTTAAACTCATTTCACCATTCTACGAGTGGAAACAACTTCAAAATTTTGGAAAGTCAGTTTAAATACCTTTTTCAGCATCAGAGAGTTAAATGACAAATGCACAAGCTGCAAAGGCTAGTTTTAAAGTCCAAAGTAAAGATATAACCTCTTATCTCAAGATAATAAAACATATAACAATGACATTTAATAAGAAGACGATTAAAGTGGGAAAAGAATGTACCTGACTTGAAATATCTGGAAACAAATTTATATCCATGTGTCAGGGCCAGAAATTAGGTAATACTGTATCATGACCAATGAAACCTTTACCTTGAAGTTGACCAACCTTGGACTTAGAACACTTTGGTTTTCAGGCAAGGACATAAACTGGGACGTACCAAGGAGTTTCTCATTGAATATTTGTACGGTGTTAATAAATAAATAATATACCCCGATAATGCGAACTGTGTTCCTTTAAAATCGTCCGAAATAACATTGTCAGCATTAACAAATCATGAGAAGGCGAGGTTTCCAGATTAACAGATTCCGTACTATAGAGGTTCATGGATTTTCACAGATAATGATTTTAGAATGCAAGGACAATGAGCTCACGTCATACAAAGCATGCATGTATGCAAATAATATTTGTTGCTAAGGTCGTATTATGATCCTACGTGCGATCCGTATATATGTACGTAAGTGTTGATGAGAAAGGGGCACAGAGAAATACCAAAGTTCATGTACGTAACGTCTAATCACTGACGTGTACAACGCTAGTCTATTCAAACAACCGACACAGATTAATGACACAAAAAGAGAACCAGCCTATTCGAAAATGTTTTCCTTATAGATCAGACTCTTTGATCTCGTAATTGCCACCATGATAAGAAATATGGATGAGATTTGTTCCACTTCAATCGCAAGCACAAGGAAATCTGTTATGTTCTGTCCGGACTGTGATGAAGTGGATGAGATTAGGTCCATCTCGTGCCATTACCGCATAACAGAATCAAATGCCTCGAGCTGGATTTTTTTGCATCTCTAATGCAGTGAAACAGATTTTGTGGACATATATATCGATGACCTAATTTACGTCAGGTTGAGTATATGACAGATACTACAAGTAGTCCAGTTAGAAACAAACTTTAATATATCAATATGTTAAATAAGCCCGAAAATATCCTATTAGAGCACTATTCATATGGCAACTTCATATTGATGAAAACATAATTCCCTTATCTGATACAAAGACAAAAATCAAAATGGTTCATGGAACCAGATTGCCATTAACTTTGGACATTGTATAATGATTGCTTCAGACAGAATCGTTGAAAATTTGTTCTTGTTGAATAATAACAAGGAAGCAATTTATTCATGTTTTTGTAACTACATATTGTCCACGCGACGTTATTAAATATACCTTGACAGGTTGACGGTCCAAAGACTGGAAAGTACGTATTACTATTGTAATACGGATGCCTTACAAACTAGGTCCATTATGTCACCCTTTTGCCCACATTTGGGACTTGACATTTTGGATTTCCTGACTTGATTTTGATTATTTTTTAAGACGAATAGACCGATATTTTAGGGATGGTTGAAAAAGCAACAATTGCACATTTGAACAAAGAGGTACATTTTGTGGATATTATTCAAATTGCCCCCCCCAAAAAACAGGCATGGTTGATTTCATGAACACAAAAAAACACACAATAGATTACTGTAAATCTCCAGTCCAATCAGGATCTTCAATACAGCTGAACGCAAAGTTGTCCCTCTCAAAACGAACAAAGAAAAGATAACGAAAATGCCAGTCGACACTTAATCTCACGATCCACAATGTATGTCTGCTTGATGAGGATACAACGTTTACTCCTAGTCTACCCTTCTAGGTGAATCTTCCGCCTGCAAAAGTTCAGGCTGCTCTCTACGTCTCCTGTTTCAGAGCAAGAGGGGATGTGGTGCTCCTTGGCTTCTAGTCACTGTTCACCATCCTTACACCCACATGTCCTTCATCATTCCCACATCATTATGTTCAAATTGACTGTGATCGTGTCGAGACTTCTTGACACTGAGTGTCTTTTCTTGCTCTTCTTCTAATAACACCTAATCAGGATGCCTTCTTCGAGTTAGCGGGTACCCTGTGCGCTTTAATTAGCACTGAGCCATCAGTCTAAATGAGCAGTGGATAGGCCAATAAACAACCGGCAAAGAAAAACCCAATAGGCAATCATCCTTCAATAAATAAATCTCCGTCTTGTTTTGACCTCGTCAATTTCCAATTCATCTCTGATGGTTGTATTCAGTTCTTGCTGTATAATCCCCGGGTGTCACTGAGTCTTTGATAGTGAAGAACAACCATCATTGGCGATTTAAGGGGGCTGAGTTTTTGTCAATGATGATCGGCCTTCAACGATTAGCATATCAGTGAGAGAATAGTAACAGTGAGAGCAGCGAGCGATTGCCGACTGCCAGACCTCGAGACGGAATCCCTAAACAAACTATCAGCATGGAGCCAGGAAATACATTAATGATACATGAATGCTGAAAATAATATCTATTACAAAGTTGGTGTACAGTTGTTTTTACAGATCGAATTGTGGTAGTGCATCATTCCACAATATCAATTAGTATTTCTCTAAGACGAAATAGTTAATTAGTTGCTTATTCATAGGTTAAACAGCATTATTGCAACGATGAACAAATATTTAGTACCCTTTTAAGAAACTGGACAAAATTTGAGGATGTCAACCTAAGAAAGACATTTAGAAGTATTGAATCACATCAACGATTAAAAATACGGCTTCATAGCAGTTAGTGACAGCATGAACGCCAACCCACGATGTCGGAATAAGATAATAAGCAATAAGCAAGGTCACCCGTTACTCAGTTGATGACCCGTGTAGATTCCGGGTAGCATAGGTCTTCAGCAACCAATGCACGGTCAGCCTCGAAATTCATCCACCATGATTTGTTTTTCATCATTTGTTGAATAGTGAGTCTCAAGTTGACAAACTTTCCATAAGAATTTTCAGTTCCGACTCCACTGACTGTAAAAAGAAACCAGGGAATTTCTAAGCGTTTTTCAGAAGTTGTTTTCAATAAATTACGAGGCCACATCTTGTGTGTGGAAAATGTCAGTCTACGTTAAAATAGAAGCTGGATTTTCAATTCTTGTATCCCTCACGTTCGCATGATGTGTCACAGATAATCTACTTCCATCCTTGAAGTAGCATCACGATCTTGACATTCGTCGTATTGCCTTTCCTGTGGCTTCATCGGCTGTCCCAATGTTCAAATAATCTTGTCAAAAGTAATATAGTTTACATTGCTGGAAGTATGTGAGCTTCTGTTGTTATGCCAATAGGTATTAGTAAAAGAATGACTTATGTGCGTCAAACATAATTAATGCTGGAGTTTCAAAAGATGCTTATAGACTAAAGATGCTTGCTGCAAAAAACGTCATTCGTGTGGAGTTGAAAGAAAGACCATGAGGGATTCTTAAGATGCTAAAATATTATGTTTCCGTTATGGGTCGATAATATAACATTAATATATGCTTAATGAGCCAAATATCATTTAAATCTATTATTTCTGGAAAGTTGAAGTCATCCCTCTTGTCATACAGTCTTGTGGAAAGTGTTTTGTCACTCTGAATCCTCCTACATATATCTAAAAATGAAATGGATGAAGCAGTCTCATCGGTCTGACGGCACAAATGTGAAATCTAGTTCCTGTCACAGATGAGGCTAAGGGTAATCACGTTAATGAGCACACAGAATGAGTGAGTGAGTGAGATGTGAATGTCGCTACTTTGAACTATTAGTTCTGTTTTATCACGAGGTGTCAGCTTATGGTGGGAGAAAGGTCTAACGAACGTAAGCCCGTCACTGTTACCACTTTGGTGGAACCCATGGACAAGAGACTTGTTCAAACAAGCAAAGTCTGGGAACTGAACGCACGTTCATGTGATCCTGGCACGACTGAGGGACGCGAATGTTGGTAACTTTGCTTGTCTCTAGTGTACATATAATACAATTGAAACATGTTGCAATGATTTTCTAAACATATGTTTATAAAATAACGATCCGGGTTGTTGAAAATCAATTCTAAACCGGATCTTCTGTGGTCCTTTTAATAAGTGTTTTGATTCGATGCTTTAATACAATCTAAGAATAGTGGGATTGCAGCACTGCATACTTGTTAAAAGAGACAGCTAATATGAAAATCGTGTGTTCACGATGTGTGATTTTTTGTCATACTACCCTGACGTGTGTCGTTGTTCATGCAATCAACCACTGGTTTGCAGGTTCCAGACTTGATCATAAGGATATAACGTTACTATTGCTGACGGCGAACTATACCTCAGTCACTCACACACTTTACGATAACTAATCAATGAAGCCATTATAATTGGACGGATGATATCATCGATTTTAAGTAACACGGGAGCATATCCAAAGCTGGAAAATTTTATTCTTCCGTCAGTGGGTTTATGGTTATAAGAGGCGAAACCAGTCTATTTCTCCATCTGACCAATATTTCTAACAGGTAGTGTTTTGCATTGATATATGAAGGTATTATTTCATACCTGATTAGTTATCATAGAAAGTAATATTTAAATTCGTATCAAGTCCCACGCAGGAACTTCATTTCCTCCCAAATTGAAAACCTACTTGAGCTTGACTTCACATTGTCTTTAGAAAAAGGAGAGGTTTTATCAGCGCAAATCAAACCGCCCGGAAGGACGATGCAATATTTCTTTCAAAATCGTTCAGTTTTTGAAATTGATACAAAAAAAATGTTTGCCGTTTAGAATACTTTTTATATACATTGATTTGTGATTTTCATTTAAGCCCGATGATTACATTCTTGAGGCTCTGCAGAATTGCCCAGGGATGTTCATGCATGCAAATTGTTGCCGTTTTAGAATGCGCATCCACCGGTGGAATTAAAATTACCATTACTCCAATATTTCTTGGTATCTTTTTTGAGTGAGTTTCATTTAACGCTGCTTTGAACATTATGAAGTGACTTTTATCGCTACGCCATTTTCTTAGAAGCTAGTTGTCATGCGTTCAGGTCGTTCGAGAATATCCAGTTTTTACAGTCGACATGAACATTTCGCTGGCATGATGTATGTGTCTGTGAAACCATTTCTCCATGCTAGAAACACATATTTATCATATAACTACTTCAGTTATTGAAGCGATGCAACATTAGGAACCAGAACCAAAGTTATCTGTATGCCCACAGAGATAATGTCTGAAAGAAAGCCACACAAATCAGAGTATACAATTTTGTTGTGCACCAGCACAACTAAACAACTAAACTATGTCTTGTCGTTCCACCCACTTGGCCTACGAGAGTGCATTGTCAGTTGTGACGATTAGAGTTGTTGTTTATTGCCTTGAACTGAACTGAAGGTAAAGTTGTTAAGTCTCCCTTCCCATCGAGTTAAGGGTTTCTCCGACCGCTCCCTTGCTTTCTTGTTCCTGGCCACATATTGAAGAATCTATTATAGACGACGTTGGGCAGGCAGGTTGCCAAAGTGACCATGCCGCAGATGTATGCATGTAATATCCTGATTGGCTCTCTTGATCTCTTCGGTAAAACATATATCTTCTGTGACACCCTTTGATCACTCTTTCTTCGCTCATCGGATGCAATGCCTGCACAAGGATACCTATAGGGCCAGTAATAATTACGTTCTCCCTCAAGGGCCACACAGGGGTCGCCATTCGCTTGAGGCAGTGTCCCACTATGCAGTGTTTCGTGCCATGGTAGTACCGGGGTACACTGTTTGTTTTTTTGTTCAAATTTTGACCCGTCCCATCTGTGAACATTGGCTTGTCATCACAAGTCCCGTAGTTTTCTCGTCTATAATCTTCACCCACTTGAGCTGACGCATCGGGTTTGAACTACGGTGGTTATCGTGTAGCATAAAACCCAACTCACTCACTAACTCACACAAGTTAAGCGTACAAGTCAACGTTTTGAACATACCCCCCTAAAAAAAACCCCCAAAAACAACAACAAAACAACAGAATCCTTTTTCTGACACATTCATTCGTGCAATTTGGCAGTGATTAACACTTGCTGGGGTGCATAAACGTTCTTCACACCAAACGTTCATAGTTCATGCATGCTACCAAGCACATTGATATTAACTTCACAAATTGGATGAACATCGAGATGCAAGCCGCACCTTATAACCATGAGAACTGTACACGATCGTGGCAGAAGACATTCGTGTTGAACATATAAGTTAGGTTGCAAGTCGATTTATGTTGCCTTTAAGCCTATTATTTAAGTTTAAAATGACGCGGACGTTTAACACTGTAATGAAACGTGAAACACGGATTTAGTCCTGTCTGAGTAAGAATTATTGTCAGGGATAACAGGTTGTTCAAACCCACGAAAAAGACCCTTGGGAATATACAAATGATAATCCCTGAACTTCATTCTATGGATTAACATCGAGATGCTAGACACATAGTATCAACTGGGGAAATGTTTACGGATCATGGCAAAAGCCCGTCGGTTACTAAAGTCATTACCTACATCTTTCTGGTAATCAGGTAAGAAGAAATTGTGTTGAGTTTGACATTGCCATTGTTACATTACGCCTGGCAAACTCGTCGAACCATTCCCCGGCGAAATCCTAACAGCAAAACTTTACTGCCTTCGTGGACTTGCATCTGTGTCTCCGTCTCAGATCACACAAACTGAGTCTCGGCAGTACAACACGAATTCGTAAATCACTTGGTGTGTCCGGCAACATTCCCCTGGTGATGAAACCTCACTGATGGCGAAAGAAGTGACTGTGTTGCACATATTCAAGAACAATGCGGGTGCCTTTTCAACAGTATCCCCGTGGAAGTTTTTGTCTGTAATTTGTTCCCTGAATGATAACCAATCTAAAATGGACTGCTGTTTATGCATTGAGAACGCATTGTGCCTTGTGAACGACTCTCGGAAATGTTACGTTGTATCATGAGTGGTGAGATGGGTTTAATTGCCATTCAAGGAGCATTTGAGTTACACAACGACTTTTTATTTTTCTTAGTCTAATGTGACATAATGGTTTTAACTTTAACAAAGACACGGATTTGGTCCTGACACATTACGTATTGAATCGGAACCAACAACCAGTGGCTCTTCCCGCAGTTGAAAAATGTATATTGAAAAACGTTTATTATTTCCCCTTACGTCGTTTATTACGATTGGACATGTTCCACCAAGACATCAAAATCGACCAACAAGCAGCGGATCTTGCTGCAGCAGTGAGATATTGAAAAAGGTTTATTATTTACCCTTTCTTAGCTCATTACCATCGTACACATGTTCCCCCACATGAGTATTCTATATAGTTATAGTCCAATGCCCTTTGACAACAGAAAAATGATAATCGTTATCAAGAAAATTATTTGTACGAATAGGTTACATTTATTTGAAATGATATTGAATTTTTCACATATATATTCGAAATAAAATGTCTTTGCACTTCAGTGAACAATGTTAAAGAATGTCATTGTAACAACGTTTAGAACGAATTGACACTGCATTGACCATACACCACAAATCAATGTCAGTGGCAGTTTTGATAAAACCATGCCAGTAGTTGTCCATCTGTCAGTACCACGCGTGTTTTGGCGTTCAGGTCACCCATGTACAACCGTATGACGTAACCGCCATCTCTGTTCCTCCTTAATGAGCTTTTCAAGGACGTAATCATTTTCTACTTAAGTTGCTGTAAATTTCGGCAATTAAATTCCATCCCAATAATACCCTTGTTCCCAGTGCCTGATGATGCTTGACAAGGTTAATGAAGGCGCCATTTGAGGTAAAGAGGTTTATGAAGGAAGATTGTTATGCTGACATTCCTATGTAGTATGACATTCCTTCCTTAAATAACTGATGCAACTGTAATACTTCTTTCCCGATTTTCGTCAAAAGCACAGCAATCATTTTAATAAAAAAACAATTCAGAAATGTTGTGAAGTGATCTCTTGAACACATCTACAAAGCGAATGCAAAATGGAAGCAACTGCTACTTGGTGTGGTAATTTGAATATCAAGTTATTTTCATTCCAAGATCGATGCGTTTGATTTTTATTGTCTATGAAAATTCATCGCAAACTCTGTGGTTGTTTGCGTGCCACAGCACTTCGATAACGTGACATACTGCTCAAAATACTAAGTCTGCTTTGTAAAGAAACGACAATAAGTCCTTTACATATACACAAAGCATTTACTCTCATCAATAGGCATCGCTTCTTCTAAACATGCCATCTGATGACAAATAATAGTTTCTCCTGTCATGGTTATACATCGTATTGTGGCTAATACCTAATATCTATTCACAAATGTTTTACGTATGAGGATACAGTGAGGAATTTCAAATTAAATATTTATAACATGTTAAGAACAAAATAATCGCGTTCTAGCTGCAACTATTTACTGAAATTCAATAGAGTGAAACTCCGATATTCTGGATTAAATTTAATATTTCATCAATGACGTATCATAAGTACGGAGTAATGTTCCTTGAAGAAGTATTGTTCCCAACAGTGATCGTTCAGACGGCAAGTTTTCCTGATTAACGAGGTCCATGCTATGCGGGTGTTAGTGTGTTGCTTTTCACAGGTAATGATTTAGGAATCCATGGACAATGAGCTAACACCATGTAGTAGGAATAACATGCATGCATGCAACTAATATTTGTTACTACGTCGTATTCTTCTCATACCTGGGGGGCACGGGTGGCCCCAGTCGTCTAGGGCGGTGCGATTCGCTGTGCAGAGTTGCGGCCCTTGGGCACGACAGAAACCTATGATTGTGGGTTCGAATCCCGGTTCGCACCGATTATGTTTCAAGGTTTGTCAGCACCATACCCATGCTCGTGGGTTTCACTCACTCACTCACTTCTCATACGTGAGATCCGAATTTGTGAGAAGTTCATCTAGGTTACGTTTAATCACTGATGTTTACCACACAATTCTGCTTAAACAAACGTCACTGATTAAAGCACACACAAAAAGAAAACCAGCTTATTCGAAAATGTTTTATTTTAGACCAGACTCTTTGATCTTGTGTTTGCCACGATGACAAGAAATATGGATGAGATGTGTCAGTCTTCTGTCGCAATCATAAAGATTTAAAAATCTGTTATATTCTGTTCTGACTCTGATGAAGTGGATGAAGTAGGTCCATCTCTTAACATTACCGCATGACAGAATCAAATCCCTCGAGCTGGAAAAAAACATTATTACATTTAATGTCGTGAAACAGATTTTGCCGACATTGGGTATTTCAACGATGACCTAATTTACGTCAGGTTCAGTATATAACAGATACTTTGTTTTGATTGTTTATTTGTTAATTAACGCCGCACTCAACAATATTACAGCTATCTAAAAATAATCGAGTCTGAAAATACAGTGATTGACATCATGAGCATCGATCTTCCAAATTTGGATACATTGGCATGCATCGACCAAGCCAGCGAGCATGACCACCCGATCTTGTTAGTCGCCTCTTACGACAAGCACAGTCGCCTTTTACGGTAAGCATGGGTTGCTGAAAACCTATTCTTCTAGTCTACAGATACTAATCCGGTTTGATTTATACAATAAAACATGTAGAAATCAAACTTAAATGTAATGAAAAGAAAAAAACAAACAAATATCGAAACTATTATGCGAGAGCACCAATCCTATTATAACTTCATAGTGATAACGAACATACTTCCTTGATCTGATACAAAGACCAAAAAGCTGTTCCAGGAACTAAATTACCATCAGCATCCATATGGTAAATTTCGAAATTGTAAAAGTAATAGTGGCAATTTTGTTCGCGTTGAATAATGATAGGGAAGTAAGTTAATCGTGTTTGGAACGACACAGTGCCCATGTGATATGCTATTAAATACATATATCTCCAGATTGATGGTTCAATTACTGGAAATACGGATTAATACGGCATCAAAGCAACTAGTCATGTGAGTGAGCTGGGTTTAACGCCGCTTTTAACAGTATTCCAGTTATATCACCGCGTGTCAGCTTAATGTGGGAGGAAAGCCCGAAGTGAAGTACCTCTCAGACGTTTACCACTTCGGTGAAACCCATGAGCCCGGGTATGGTGCTGACAAACCTAGAAACATAATCGGGGCGAACTGGGATTCGAACCCACAATCATAGGTTCTGTCGTGCCCAAGGGACGCAACTCTGTGCAGTCATGAAAAAAAGTATTGAATATATAATCAACCACGACAATATGCTGTTTGCAAATATCAATTCGAAACCTGAATTTGGAGAGAATTTGATATTAGATGAGGTGAGGTGAAATTGGGCTTAACGTCGCGTCTAAGATTATTGCACTTATATAGCGACATGCATGCACGTAACAAAAGGGTAACGTCTTTTGGTATGACACGGCCGGGGATCGAACCCCGGACATTCCACTCTCCACGATTTCATTAATTAGAAGCAGTGTACTATTCGATCATGTCGCGAACTCGATTGCAAAACGTAAACACGTGTTGGATCACGTGATTTCAGTGAAAACCCATTGATGCCTAAATCCTATTAAGGTGAGTTGAAATGGAGTTTAACGTCGTGTTCAAGATTATTGCACCTATAGAGCAACGTGCATGCATATCTGTGTGTGTGTGTGTGTGTGTGTGTGGCTGCTTGTACTAGGCCGTACAAATGCCGATTTTATAGGACTAGCCCACTGAGATACCATGCCGCAGTTTAACAAATATAACCCACAGTGTACAGTATGCTGACCTCGAGCCAACCAGTCCTTGTTTTAGCCCCCTGATGTCGAGAGCCAGCAAGACAACATCTTTTGGTATGACACAGGCGGGGATCGAACCCACACCCTCACGCATTCCGGACAGAGGCCCTATCCACAAGACAACAGAGGCGGTCGCTAAATCGTATTAAAACATCAGAATTAAGCAGTAAATAAACTGAGGAACAAGTTTCAATGAAAAATGTAGCAAGCTCCATTTCGCTGTGCTTTTCCATTTGTAGTGGGTACCGTATCGAAGAAAATAATGTCCAATTGTTAATTAATCAGTGGCGAGAGTTCATCATACGGTCATTAAATAATAAATATTGTTTCAAGTCCCCTTAATTAGCAACAGGTATGTTATTTATTTCCCACGGCGTGTTTGTCGTGCCGAGTAGCCAGACATATTGACTAGTAACCGAAAGTGGAGCACACTGCTGACATTCACGATGTTATTAATATTACATTTTCATTGTTATTGACCATCTTGATGCAAATGTATTATAACATACTCAATACTCTAAATTCAATATGCTGTATGGAAACTAGAATCAGCTCAAAATTCGAAAATATCACATGATGGTCATTCCCATAACAGGGTACATTTTCGTTTGAGTGAGTGAATGTCTGTCTGTCTGTTTATTGTTAAACGCCACACTCAGCAATAGCCTATAAAACTAACAAAAGCATGACAGACAAATTCTAGATTTATTGTAGTTGTCGCATGATTTAACAAAGTTGGTTGGTTGGGTTGTTGTTTAACGCTGCACTCAGCAATATTCCAGCTATATGACGGCGGTCTGTATATAATCGAATCTGGACCAGACAATCCAGTGATAGGCATCATGAGCATCGATCCACGCAATTGGGATCGATGACATGCATCAACCAAGTCAGCGAGCCTGACCTGAGTGAGTGAGTGAGTGAGTGAGTGAGTGAGTGAGTATGGGGTAACGTCGCTTTTAGCAATATTCCAGCGATAACACGGCGGGGGACACCGGAAACGGGCTTCACACATGGCAACCATGTGGGGAATCGAACCCGGGTCTTCATCCTGATGAGCGAATGCGTTGACCACTGGGCTAACCCACCTCTAATCTACGTTTGGAAAAAAATATATGTATAGGCGAAAATAAACCAAAATATGATCGTTTGTAGCCTTACATTTGTATACTAGTAGTGAGTGGGTGAGTATGGTTTTACGCCGCTCTCCGTATATTATTAAGGAAAAATGGTTGTCGTGTAACTAGCTAGTTTGTTTCTTGTTTACGTTCCAAATACCTTCGATATTTTTATTTTAGGACATTGCTGGTGTTTTGATGAATTAAATGTGTTCAAAGTAGAGTGCACTGATTCTGGTTGACGTACATTGGAAACTGTTTTACTTGTCTTCTTGTTTCTTAATTATGAACGTTTTAATATAATTTCTTGGTATATCGATTAAACGTTTACCCACTATATTCCAACTATCAAAGACTGTCGAGTTTTATGTTTTTTGGTTAATCATGTGTGGGATTTAATGGGTACATTATAGTAATATGTACATGTAGTAATATATTTTCATGGTTGATGCATGTATTATGTAGTTATTCAGTTTCAGTCGACAATTAATCCCACCATTCGCAATGTGTGTCTACTTGACAACGAAACAATGTTTACTCCTTGTCTACCCTTCAAGGGGAAGCTCTCCAATTCTGTCATAGCAAGAGGACGCATTACTCGATAGCTTCTATATATGTTCACCATCCTGAAACCCACACGTCTTTCAAAAGGATGTATTTATTTAAAATTCCACTGCATCTTTAGTGAATCGTGATAACTTCTCAGGTGTATTCCTTTTCGTGAAGTTGCTTCCTATAAATTTCGTGGTGACATCATGTATGTGAAACATTTCAGTCTATGTGCCCTATACGTTCGCATGACCTTCACAGATAACCTAGTTCCATCATTGGCGTGTCAGCATGCTTTTGGCATTCGCCGTGTGGTCTTTCCCAGTGGCATTATCGGCAGTTTTCTTATGATATTATTAAAAGTAATCTCTTTTTCGTTACTTGAAGTCTACGTGCGTTTGTTGTAATTCGATTTGGCATCAGCATAAGAATTCTTCATGTGAGTAAAACGTTATTAACGCTGGACTTATATGCTTACGGACGAACGATGCATGCTGCACATAGGATCCCAAAATACAATTATTTCATGCGTGTGCTGTTGCAAAAAAACATGCATTGTTGGGTTATTAACATATTAAAATATTGGCATTCAGTTCAGTTTGAATAATATTCACATATATTGTCCTTTCATGAATGAGGGTCGTGTCTCCATCAAGGTAATCATGATACTACATGTATGTATGCTGTTTCCAACATTGAAACAATATGTAAACCAAGGAATCTGTACGCAAAAGAACTAATTGTGAAACCAACAACCGACCAACAAATGTTATAAAATTACAAATTACAATATGTACTAGGTATACAAATCAACGCAAACCTCTGCACATAAATTACAATAAGCAGTAGACAATAGAGTGGTAGTACAATATTCAAGGGCAATATATAATATGATGGCAGTGTTCAGAATGAAATATAAAAAATACAGTGGTTATAGCAAAATTCAGCAATAATAATATGTTTATCCAGCGTTGACAGTGGTCAAGCTTCTGAGAAAGGCCTGGGCAGGGAATCCAGGGTGATGAGTGATCTCCACATGAAAGCTGGTCTTGATGGAATGACACGTGTGAGAGATACGAGAGGCACGCCCCTGTCCCCATATATATAGTCGAACTAGCTAATGGAAATTCCCACACAGTACCCTCACAACATAGAATACTCCACAGGCTTCTATAACACACCATCACAGTCCAGGGTATGGGGGTAGTTTACAAATGACACTAGCATCTAAATATAGTAATTTCCTCAAAAGCGCTTACATTAAGCAGTGCTACAAATCACTGTCCAAAAACTATGCAATGTGCCTCTACCGAATCTTAACAGAAACAATGTAATACAGTTACAATCATTGTTTAATAAAGAATACACTGCCATAATTAAAACAATGCAGAAAATATTGACATGTCAGAGTAAAATCTCTCCTATGTAGGAAATAACCCCAACAATGGATCTGTGTAGATTGAGCTTCTGAGTTGAATAATAATTCAGTGATATCACGATGTGTCAGGTTATTGGGGAGGGAGTCCAAAGGAGGCAAGTCATATATTTTTACCACCTTGGCGAAACCCATGGGCAGGGGAATTGTGCAAACAGGCAAAGTATCCTACTTCAGGGCAGGTCTGGGATTTGAAGCGACGCTAATCAGATTCTGGCGTCTGGTATCTTAGCTTGTTTCCGGTTCACATACAATACCATCATGACAGGATGATCTGATAAGCGTATTTATAGAACTATCGATATATCCATCAGGTGGTCTGACATAAGATGTTTATATTCCACGTGCACAATGACCCTGTGACTTGGTATACACATAGTATAGTCAGTTGCAAAGCTTTGTTGCTTAAAGCAATTCACGGTAACAAGTGTTTTGAATAGATACTTAAATTCCTTCTGGGCAGAATGGTTTCCAAGCATGACGAGCGTGCTTAAAGAGGCAACACATATAATAAATTGGGTGGTCACAATGTGTGATTGTATGTCATACTACTCCGACGTGGAACGTTGCTGATTCTATCAACCACTAGTTTGCAGGGTACATAGTAGATTATACAATATAAAGTGAATAGTGTTTACGTCGAGATACGTCATTTACACATATGCTAACTAATTAATAGGACCCCTGAAGATCTGGGGTAGAATAGGTATTCGGCAACTCATGCTTGCTGTAAGAGGCTACTGACGGGATCGGGTGGTCAGGTTCGCTGACTTTGTTAATGCATGTCATTGATCCCAATTGCATGGACCGATGCTCATGACATTAATCATTGGATTGTCTGGTCCAGACTCGATTATTTACAGACCGCCGTTATATAGCTGGAATATTGCTGAGTGCGGCGTTAAACAACACACACACACACACACACACACACACACACACACACACACACACATACACACACACACACACACACAAATTATTAGACAGATGATATAACTAATATTAAAAAAGAACCATCTTGACAAGTGATGATCTCAAAAGAAGCGAATGTGTAATTCCTACCTGGAGGGTTGTTGGTCATTATTTGGCCATGCTGTTATAGGCCACACGCGTGCATTTCTGCATGTGACCTACACTTAGTAATGGAGAAGACATATGGATGAACAACTTCTTTATTAACGTCGCTCCTAATTGTAATAAAGAAGTTGCTGATCCATATATCTTATCCTTACTTAGTACTCAGACCTACACTTGTACAAGTGTGTATGGGATTACATGTACTTTTTATACATTGAAATACATGAACAGGATAAGTAGCTAATATTTCTAGCCTGATTAGTTGTCACAGATAGTAATCTTTAAATTCTTATTATGTCCCTCGCAAAAACTTTCCTCCCTAATTGAAAACCCACTTGCGCTTGACTTCACATTGTCTTCATAAAAAGGAGACGTTTTATCAATAAAAAGGAGCCAGTCCTACTGGAAGCCCGGAAACACGATGCGATACTTCTTTCAAGGACGTTCAGTTTTTGAAATTGACATTGTTTGCCGTTTATAAGTCTTTGTACATATACTGAACCGCAAACGAAACGCACCCCAATACGTGTCTCCAACATTCTTGTATGGATACTAGCGTCATGCCAAGGCTTTCGAAGGATCAGAGAAACCAGGCTTTAGGAAGCCTGCATGCTGTTGGTGACCTGGTACCGTTGCTGTAATCTGTTGATGGTTCTCAAGTGGACATTAAAACTTTTGGCAACCATTCGTGCATTCTGTCACTCGCCAGCATGCAGTCGTACAAAAGCCTGTTTCATCTGATTCTTCGTGACGTTGGCATGGGGTCAGAATCGTTGGTTTGTTTGTTGTTTTACGCCGCACTCAGCAATATTCCAGCTATATGACGGCGGTCTGTAAAAAATTTCGAGTCTGGACCAGACAATCCAGTGATTGGCATCATGAGCATCAGTCCAAGCAATCGGGATACGATGACATGCATCAACCAGGTCAGCAAGCCGTTTATCAGAAAAGACACAAGGAAACGTAAGTGAATTTTGATTTTCATGGAAAGCATTCCGGACTTTGTGCCATGGTCGCTTGTTAAGCTGCGTTTTGGCGACCCATTCTATCCATATTTGTGTCACGTGTTGGTCGTTAACATTATATTTGGATACAGACTAATGTCAGAAACCTGAGAAAAGCATTGACATTTCAATGGGGAACTTTCATAATTTGTTTTCTTGAAAGGATGTTTCTTTTGCGGTTCTTTATTTTTTACATTGGTTTGTGATTTTCATTTAAGACCGATGATTACATTCTTGAGGGGCGGTGGGGTAACTTAGTGGTTAAAGCGTTGCCGTCGAAGGCCCGAGTTTGATTTCCCACATGGGTACAATGTGTGAAGCCAATTGTCCCCCGCCGTGATATTGCTGGAATATTCCTATAAGTGGCCTAAAACCATACTCCCTCACAACATTCTTGAGGCTCTGCAGAATTGCCCAAAGATGTTCATGCATGCAAATTTTGCCGCTTCAGAATGCATATCTACAAGTCATGATCATTACTCCAATGTTTTATGGTATCTTTTTTGAGTGAGTTCTATTTGAGGCTGCTTTGGACATTATGTAGTGAGTTCAATCACTGCACCTTTTTCGTTGAAGCTAGTTGATTTGCGTTCAGGTCGTTCAATAATTTCCAAGTTTTATTGTCGACACGAATATTTCCTTTGTATGATCCATGTGTCTGGGAAACCATTTTTCAATACCAGAAACACATGTGTTCATATAAATATGAATTGTTTAGAAGCAGATTAACATAAGGAAGCTGTTCCAAAGTTCAAAGTCGGATACAAATCTTGACTCCTTCTTAAGCTTAAGGCCTGAACCATAAACCCCTACCCCAACCAAATCATAGTTGTGAAGATACTGTTATCCTCAAATACATTCTTAAAGTAAGTCACACAAATCATGAGATACAGTTTTGTTGTGCACACCTACGACGGAAAACTGACACGGTATTTCTTTTAGATCAATTCGCTTGACATACCATGGGGCATTGTTAGTACAAATGTAATGCTATGACGATTTGAGATGTTTTCAGTGCCTTATCTGAACTGAACTTTTACGAAGAAGCTACATTTTGGCGAATGGAAAGCATAGACAACTGTTTTCCCTCCCTTCTCAATTTAAGGAATAAAGAGTTTCTCTGACATCTGCTCCCTTTCTTTAATGTTGTTTGCAACATATTTCAGAATCTGTTATTCATATTAAAAATCAAGAACATTTAACACTATTTGAAAATATATTGAATTCGCGCATTTTGCATGAAATGCATCTCTTATCAAGGAACTGTTTTAGGACTTCGGTAAAAAGTCGACAATGGTTTAAGAATGGCATTGTCACAACATGAAGAACGAATGGACACTGCAACATCACAAATCAATATCAGTCATACTGATGATAAAGCCGCATCCAGTGATGTCCATCTGTCAGTACCATGAAGGTCGCCCATGGACAACAGTATGATGTAACTGTCATCTCTGTTCCTCGGTAATGAGATTTCCCAGAACGTCAACTTCTCTCTGTCAAGGTTCGGCAATTGCATTTCATTCCATGTGGCATTTCGTCAAAGATCACGTGATCTAATAACACTGACAAGGTGTTTCTAAAGGACGGCGAGACCTTGCTTGTTCATCAAAAGGATTTATACCGTAATATCATTATTTTCAATGTCAGATGATGCTTTAGGGTTTATTGAAGGTGTCATAGAGTGTAAAGAGGCTTACGAAGGAGGGTTGTAATGCAGACATTCTCATGGCAGATGATATCCCTTCCTTCAACTAATGCCGTTGTTATGCAATTATTTCGCCTTTTACGCCAAATGGAATCTGTTTTGGCGGATAATTGGGACTGGTTATTTTCTAGCGTTGACGTTTTATATTTAGAAGTTTTATAAAACAGACTCGGCTAAAAACGACAGTGTTCGAATAGACTGCAGTATTTGGGTCCCCAAACCGGAACGAAAGTTTTTACGGAAGTTGTCAAATGAAAAGCGTTCCACGTTATTCGTCGAAGCGAGAGGATGTGTATGCCGCCAATTTTTCTACCGTACGTTTTCTGCAGATCAGTATTTTCTCACACAGACAACACAGGCCGGTTCAAGGGGGGTTAAAAATAAATCGCACTACAGAAAGTTCATTCTGCTTCCAGAACAATATGACACTGACACTGAATAAAATGATCAAATGAACAGCAGAAAACAATATTTTCTGATATTTCAAAATGTCTGTCGTACATTCACTGCCTTCACTGATCTCTAAATCGACTCTGTTTTATATGCACAAGCCCCCGTTTCGAGACACGGAAAGGCACATCACATACGCCATTAATATCCCCCCCCCATAAACACACTACGAGAATCCGGCTTCACTTTCTACCGTAAAGCTCTCGGCCCCCCATACTTTTCACGTCCAAGACCCCATTCCACAAAGCGATCTTAGCGCTACGACTGTCGCAAGCCAGTGTTAAAGTATGGGAGATGGCTTTGTGAAACGGGGCCCAGGGGTTCTTGTTACTCACTAATGCCT
Organism: Haliotis rufescens; assembly: GCF_023055435.1. Taxonomy (NCBI): domain Eukaryota; kingdom Metazoa; phylum Mollusca; class Gastropoda; order Lepetellida; family Haliotidae; genus Haliotis; species Haliotis rufescens. Next base: position 31,133,250 of record NW_025963813.1, read on the forward strand.
CCAAGCGGATTTCGGAACGGAAATTTTCGGAATTTATAAACAAAGCTGCATTTGGGACCCAATACTGCAGTAGACCCCAGTGTTCTCCAAAAGTTTAACGTATTTCAAATAAGGGTTGGCTGGTCTGTAAACCAAACCATTAAGCGTCTTCGACGCTCGTAGGCATTATTATCCTGCACGGTAAGGCCTTATACAAGAAACCTACCGAGCACTGTATCAAATGACCTTAAAAAAATCATTAGTGCCAAAACAAAAGATGCTTGTTCTAAGCATATAAAATTCTAACCACAATCGCTAAGACAAGACCATAAGCCATTGATGTTAATGATATTCGACTTGAAACCGCTAGAAAAACATTGAATCCTGATGGTGACATTGACAAGCATTACTCGAAGGTTGAATGATAACAGGATACAGATCATTATACCTTCCTTTTCCATTTGGTCTTTGTGGTCGCATGTCTCATTCATTTATTATTAAAGGGATAAGCGTTCAACAACAACCGAAAATCGGAACACACGTACAGTATGGTTATTTCTTTCTACTGTGACATGTACATAACTCTGGCATGCCCCTACATCCCACGTGCACTGTGTTTGTTGGTTGTTTAACGCCTTTAATTGATCGGTTGAAAGGAACAGATTCGAAGACATATTTGATTGCATAGCATCGTACTCCGTGCTTATAATGCTCGTTTGTCTGTTCAAAATTTGATTATTTACAGGCCGCCGTCTTATGACTGGAACATTATGAAGTGTGGTGTTAAAACAAGCAATAAGTACTTTACATGTAAATCATACACATACTTTATTCAATGTGTATTATTCCTTTCTGGCAATGCCCCGTCCTACAACATACATACACACGTACATCCCAAATTAAATGTCCGGAGCACAAATAATATTTTTTCGTGGTGAAGTGGGGTTTAACGTCGCGTTGACGATTATTGAACTTATATAGAGACGTGAATCTATACTAACATCCAGCCGACCAGTCCTTATGTTATCGCCTTAATGCCGAGCACCAGGCAGGGTAACAACAAGTACTATTTCTTAATGTCTTTCAGATTTAAATTGACCTTGCCGAGCATCGAACCACCGACCTTCCTGGGCACTCTGGGCAGATGCCTTATCCACTAGACGACGGAAGCGCCTTCCGGGGCACTCGAGGCAGGTGCCCTAACCACTAGACGACGGAAGCGCTATACTTCTTTGTACAAGACCACAGACATGACCAAACCTTTGATGTACCAACTAATAAGTACAGATTACTTTTACTTTTGTGCAACGGGCAGATCTGCATTTGTGTTGTATTTGAACGTATAAGAAAATGTTTATAGAGTGGAAGTGATCTCATCTACAGGAGATATATTGTCTCTTTATTGATAAATTATCAAGCAGTAGAGGAAAGCCATGTTCCGTTCTGATTAAATCTGCTTTAGAGTTTAGAGGTACAAAATCTGTGACAACTTCTGCTGCATTTTAGTGAATCTCCGTCAACTCTTAATTCCTGTTACACGTAACAGTATATTTTACAGGTCTTTACACATGCACACTGATACCAACAAATTTAAGTTATATCGATGCTGTTTTCGTGAATAGAAAAAAACCTAAACTCCTTAGTAGTGGAACAGATATCCTTGAAAGTTATAAAGTTATTTATCGTCTTTTTATGCCTTTTTATGTCTTTTTTTTCCAAACCATGCTGTGGTCGAAGCTTTAGTTTACGGATAAAATCGCAAAAATATACTTCTTTAAAGTGGCCCTTAAAAATATGATCAGTAGGGTAAAGAAATAATGTAAGACTGCTTCCAATTCGGATCTACTTTAGAATTTTTTGTTACTGATTTTTTGTACAGAATTTGTTGAAAGAAAATTGATTCCGACGTGTTTGTTTTTTCCACATTTGTGGAATTGTGGTAGTGTAGTCATATAGGATCCCAAACGAAGTAAAATGAAATAAAAGTTTACCTGTCGAGTCAACTTTGGCAGAATTCAAAGCAACCGTAGCGCATGTTATATGCTGCTTGCGAAAGGATATGTCATACAGTATTAGATACATGTAGAATCAGTTATAATGTTCTGCATATAAGATTCACATAGGTTTTTCTCTAAAGCTTGTAGAATTCTGCATACATCGATTTGCATACAACGCTATTTTAAATCTTTGTATTCTTGTTCGTCTTCTGACACTTATATATAGTTACCTTCATGAATATATTCATTGGGAATAGGTACATGTACACGTTTGCATGAGACATAAGCATATTATATAGCGACATTTATGTCCTGTTTTGAAAAACATTCAATGACATGAAACTACTAATGGCAGGAGTATTTTTCATAATGTGTGTTTGTCTTATGCGCTTCGGAGAGATGCATCCCTCAGGTTTGCTAGAAACCTCTGCTAGTGGTTTCGAATCCTGGTTCTTCCTAAGTATGGTTCTAAGTTTGTTAACATCTTACCCTTGCTCATGGGTTTCAACAAAAAGGTAAACGTCTAAAACCTGCATCTCTGACAGTGTACTATAACTGAACTACTGTACAGAGGGGCGGGGAACCAAACTCCATCCCTCACCCCATCCCTCATCCGACCCGTGAAGATCCGGGGTAGAACAGGTCTTCAGCAACCCATGCTTGTTGTAAAAGGCGACTATGCTTGTCGTATGAGGCGACCAACGGGATCGGGTGGTCAGACTCGCTGACTTGGTTGATGCATGCCATCGATCCCAAATGCGGGATCGATGCTCATGATGTCAATCACTGTATAGTCTGGTCCAGACTCGATTATTTACAAACCGCCGTCATATAGCTGGAATATTGTTGAGTGCGGCGTTAAACAACAAAACAACCAACCATCCCTCAGCCCTCCGCAAGGTCCTAATTCGGGTTAATCCTTCTCTGCCAGACCCAGCCTGATTCTTTGTCCATCTGCACCTTTCCTGTAATCATGGTTTTCATCAAAATAGTAAGCCTCTAAACATGTGTTTAGAACTTTTCTTCTAATTGAAATGCTGTACAAAACAGCCTTGCGCTCTCTGACTGCGAGCGTATGTCAGCCTCTCTTTCTGGCTAATCCTGGTAACACACACACTATAGCCAGACTGGTTACCAAACAGTTCCCTACGGTCAAGGCAGGTCTGTTTCAGTGGGGCAATGGCCAGTTGTCTCTTTCTTTATTTTATTATCAAGCTGTTACTGTTACCAACTGTCGACACATCTCGCCACGTCCTTTCCTGACAGTACGGCCCAAGGGACATTCGTTGAATTAGAGCAATGCTAAATTCATGCCACTAGGCGACTGTGTCCAACTCAATTCTGGATTTATGTACAAGATACTTTCATGCCCGATGTCTAATTAGTCCCTCCCCGGGTTAACCAACCTAATCTAGGTAACCCAATAGCCTAGATTCACAGTACTGGTATTGTCCATCGCGATATTTCAACGTGCCCAGGTGCGTCCCACAACCTGTGATCGTGGGTTTGAATCCCCTTGCCACCCCATTATGTTCCCAGGTTTGTCAGCATCATAACAGTACTTGTGGTTTCACCAAAGTGGTAAACACCCAAGTGCTTCACCAGTTCGGTGAAACCCACTGGTATGGTGATGAAAAACCTAGAAAGAAAATCGGGGCGAACCGGGATTCGAACCCACAATCACGGAAACCAATGTATTGTGGGTTCGAATCCAGGTTCGTCCCTGTTATCTTTCTAGGTCTGTCAGCACCATAATAAAATGTTGAAGGCTATGTTAGTGTTTATACAAAATGTTAGAACATTTGATGTTACTATGAAGACTTTGGTTGATGTATTTGATTCCTATGTGATTCCAAATGTGAGCGACGGTTCGGAAATGTCCTTTCAAAGTCTTCTTTAGTCGCCATTTACGGAAACCTGGGTACATACCCGGCATGATATTATTAACAGATATGTTAGTGTCATAAAATACTGACCGGAGAGCGGAAGGTTTTGGGTTCGATCCCCAGCCGCTTCATACTAAAAGACGTTAAAAGATGGTACATGTTGTTACTCTGCCTGGCGCTCAGCCTTCAGGGGGTACAACAAGGACTGGTCGGCTCGGGGTCGGTATACTGTGTCTGAGTGGGGCATCCATGTTAATCTGCTGCGTGGTATCTCAGTGAGCTCGGATCGGCATCAGTCCGGACTAGTACCAGCAGCCATACACACACACGTGCATGCACTTCGAATTCGCTATATACATGTAAGTGCAACAATCTTGTACGCGACGTTAAACCCAAGTTCACCATATGTGACCCGTGAGGAGTCCGGGTCACATATGGTCCCCACCAACCTATGTTTGTCACAAGAGACGACACATGGATCAGGTGGTCTCATTCAGAAACTTGGGGTTACGCATTATTTTGCCCATGATATCAATCTTTGGATAGTCAGGTCAAGAATTTATTTACCGGCGGCATATAGCTGGAATATTGCTGAGTTTGGCGTTATTCAGCAAACAAATGCAAACAATCACGAGTTACATGTGATCCCCGCCAACCTATATTTGTCACAAAAGGCTACGCATGGATCAGGTGGTCTCATTCGGAAACTTGGTTGATTGCGTGTCACCGTCGGCTAAAGGAGTGGGACATTGCCCATAATATTGATCACTGAATTATGTGGTCCAGATTGGATTATTTTTATACCAGCGACGTAAAGCTGGAAAATTGCTGAGTTTGGCGTTATTCAGCAAACAAACAGAAACAATAATGGGTTACGCATTATTTTGCCCATGATATCAATCTTTGGATAGTCAGGTCAAGAATTTATTTACCGGCGGCATATAGCTGGAATATTGCTGAGTTTAGTGATATCAGCAAACATGCACATTACGCATAGGTAATGTGGATTTAACGCTGCTTTAAACAATATACCATTAACATGGCAGTGTAATGCCTGGTGTGACAGCTGAGCACAAACGGTCTACGTTATTCATGTTTACAACATAAGTGAACTACCAGCATGGCTAGGGTACTGACAAACTACAGATCATAATCTGGGTGCATCTGTCAAGATTGCCCATGAACTGCTACGAACTAAAATATGTACACTCAGGTCTTAAGCCGTGCCTAATGTACCATCGCCAAGACTGAACTACTGACTGGTGTACATCACATGGCAGTCGTCTTGGGACTGTGATGCATTATTGATCGGTATCTTGTGTATGGAACATCAGTGTTTGCGCCGAGTCATATCACCGTAATGAATTGGTTAATCCAGTTGGTACTTCGGACAGCGCTTAATGAGGTATGGGTGATTGACGTTGACACTTATGGCAATTGTAGACTGTTTACAGACATTCTCGTGTCAGATCCTGTGTTTGTTTGTTCGCCGCTGGTCCTTCCTAGGTTAATGTGGAACTTGACTGAAGCGCAGAGGAGATATATAATGTGTAGTGCACTCACCCTACAGCAATCATCGGGATTTGATTGCTATCTAACATGGAAGCAGAGCAATTTATTTCTCTTATGGACGTGTGTGGGAAATGAAGAATTTAGTGAATATCTTAACAGCATCGATAAAGTTTAAGTTTAAGATGTTCACATGTCCATGTGCTCCTGATAATGACATAAATGAACATACCGACAGTTGCAATATCCCGTAGACAGACACTATTGATAATATGGTGTATTAATATAGTCCTGTCAATCTACGACTAAAAATCCCCATCCAGAACAAATCGCTCCAGTATCGAGACAATCGTGAACGATTTAACGGAGCCTGGAGGATGAAGATACGAGATCGAGAAAGTCTATACATGCACCGCGCGCGGACCTCGGAGAGGGCATCATCTCCTTGACCGTCGGGGAATAACATCTGACGTGGGCGACAAACCAACGTTTGTTTCTAAACACGTGGAAAAACGAATAGCAAACTAACTACTATATTTACACTGAACACGTAAGTAACAAAATAAAGCGCTGAACAAATTTAAAAGCTATCCAACGGTGTCACAAAAGACTCACATAAAGCTATGTACAATTACTGACGAGGTAAAAATGACCATAAATACATGAGAAATATTTGAATGTAGATATAAATCCCCTTAATGCTAGCACATCATAAATACAACAAGTATTTGTCACAGAGTGACGAAATATCCCCCGCCATATACACCATAGTACCAAATATGAAGACAATCCAGCGATTAGTTCTTGAGATATTGTGGCAACACCGTTTTCCAACTCCAAAAACAGATTTGCCTGCTGTGACCTTGAAAATGGGATCAAGGTCACCAAAACCGACTGGTGTCTGCGGAGTCTGTATATACACTATAGTTCCAAATATGAAGACAATCCAGTGTTTAGTTCTTGAGATATCGCGGCAACACCGTTTTCCAACTCCAAAAACAGATTTGCCTGCTGTGACCTTGAAAATGGGATCAAGGTCACCAAAACCGACTGGTGTCTGCGGAGTCTGTATATACACTATAGTTCCAAATATGAAGACAATCCAGTGTTTAGTTCTTGAGATATCGCGGCAACACTGTTTTCCAACTCCAAAAGCAGATTTGCCTGCTGTGACCTTGAAAATGGGGTCAAGGTCACCAAAACCGACTGGTGTCTGCGGTGTCTGTATATACACCATAGTTCCAAATATGAAGACAATCCAGTGTTTAGTTCTTGAGATATCGCGGCAACACCGTTTTCCAACTCTAAAAGCAGATTTGTCTGCTGTGACCTTGAAAATGGGATCAAGGTCACCAAAACCGACTGGTGTCTGCGGAGTCTGTATATACACCATAGTTCCAAATATGAAGACAATCCAGAGTTTAGTTCTTGAGATATCGCGGCAACACCGTTTTCCAACTCTAAAAGCAGATTTGTCTGCTGTGACCTTGAAAATGGGATCAAGGTCACCAAAACCGACTGGTGTCTGCGGAGTCTGTATATACACCATAGTTCCAAATATGAAGACAATCCAGTGTTTAGTTCTTGAGATATCGTGGCAACAAACAGGTGGGACGTACGGACGTACGGACGGACGTACGGACGGTCGTGAATACTATATCCCCCGCTTCGCGCTTTCGCGCGGCGGGGGATAAAAAAACAAACATTTTCAATACAAGAAGAGTGTCATTATGTTAGCCACTTAGTGTCAATTGGGCCACTAATTCTCTAACGCCAAATGATCACACACAGTACAAGCAGTGTCTGATTTAGTTTGGTTTGGTTTGTTGTTTAACGCCGCACTCAGCAATATTCCAGCTATATGACGGCGGTCTGTTAATAATCGAGTCTGGACCAGTCTAGTCTAGTGATTAATATCATGAGCATCGATCCACACAATTGGGATCGATGACATGCATCAACCACGTCAGCGAGCCTGACCACCCGATCCCGTTAGTCGCCTTTTACAACAAGCATAGTCACCTTTTACGGCAAGCATGGGTTGCTGAAGACCTATTTTACCCCGGATCTTCACAGGTCAGCAGTGTCTGAAACAAAGTCGGGGAACATACTGGCACTGGACCATGACATGGGTAGAATTAATCCACGGTGACTCAAAGAAATGAAACATGTTTATTTTGTAACAATGTATTTGGCGCTATTCTGTCAGTCAAATATTAATCACATCCCTGTCGATATGTTTTCCTTTCAACAGTTTGAGATGATCTGCCAAATTGTAAGAGCGAGTGAATGAGCATTGTTTTGCGTAACTTTTAGCAATATTCCAGCAACATCACGGGGACAGAAGAAATTGGATTCACATACTGTTCCAGATTGTAGGATCGAACCAACAGGAAACGCTTAAACCACTGGACTACCCTGGATAAGTGAAGTAACTTCGGATTGTGTGTGCTCGGTAGAGTCCCACGGGTGAAAAATGGGCAAACAATCTTTCACCATCACCTTTCGTAATATTTATAAATTCTCCAGGAAGCTCCATGCATTCTCGCCAATAAAAAGCAAAGTCAAACATACTTCTGGAAACAAATGTACATGAATACGAGATCTTAGCGCATCAGTCACATTTCGTTTCAAGAAATGTTAGGCTTTTTGAAATGCTACCTGTTACAAAAGGTTAAATCAAATCATGTTCCTTAATGACAAATAAATGTTAAGAAAAACGTAGAAATAACTTTTGTGTTGTCATTATATACCTCGTCTGTCGTATCATGTGTACTTTGTGAGCAAAAAATAACTGAAAAACGAAAATCTGTTTCTAATGACTAAGACCAAATGTCAATGGTGTTACATTTCTTCATTATCTATATAGCTACTTCAACAAACGCTTAAATGGGGACGAAGAAGCCAGCCATTGTTTCATGTTTATTTTGAGCAAGAAGTAAAAGTAAATAAAAAACGTAGGCTTTTTTTCTTAAAATAATGGAATTTTACTTACGAGTACTGACTTCACAACTCGGATTGTCCAATAAGTGGATCAACCTACTGTGTTTGAAATTTGATGTACATGTAGTCCCACTGTAGAGTAGATAACTCTTATTTATACTAACAAACCTCGCGCTGTTATCTCTATTCTACCATTATAGCAACAACACTTTGAAAACGGTGCTCTCTTGCAACGCGTAACAACACATGGTAGAAAGGTCTGCAATCTTGGAACATTCCGAAATGTGACCACAGGTAGTTATATGTGTAACAAATATGAATAAAGTTCAACATTAAAATACCCATAGTCTTGAGAAGTTCAAAATAAGTGTTCAAAACACATAGTCTTTCAAAAAGAAGTTGACAAATAACCCACCAAACTTAGTCCAAAGATAGATGTTTTAATGTCATGGCAACCTGTTCGGCACTATTTGGACTCGGCAAGTCATTTCTTGGAAATCAACGAGAGAAGTCATTTCTTGGAAATCGAGTATGCCATTTCGACTGTAGGGGAGAAAGGTTAGAGAAATAGTTTTCAAAATGCTTAACCAATATACTGTAAATCTTGAAATTAATCCGAGCGTGAATTAAATGCGAAAAATGCGAGTGGTCTTTGCTCGCATTATCAAACATCGCATTTATATCAACAATAGGACATTTTGGTTAGCAGAAATACAAACTTAGACATATGCTAAAAACAAACAACCATGTATTCCACATCAATTTTTATTGAGCAGCACTTGTAACAAGCATATAAACAATGTCATTCAAACACTAATTACATCCTTTGAATTGTCACTACTGAGGTCAAGACAAGAGTTCTTCTGTCTTATGTCATCATTGATCCAGACAGATGCCACCCACGTCTTCCTGACCTGATGCAGTGCTGGTGATTTCCTGTTTGTCCTCGACACCAATCACATCGATTTTCTTTGAGAAACTGGGACGATTTTGACACCAGTTTGGTCAAAGTTAATGATTAAGTCAGATGGGATCGATTTTGACAAAACTGTCTTCCCTACATTCGAAATGAATTCGTCTCGTGTCTTTTCAAAGTTAGCTGAATATATAATGCCTCCATATTGCCCTATAGTTTCGTTCAGTGTCGACCACATGATCGTAACCTTATATGAATGCTTTCAAACTGTTTCCGTTTTCCTTCAAAGTGTAGATCTAGTTTCCGTTAAGCAAAGAACCATTCAACAAATATATATATATATATTTCGCATTTGGCGAAAATGGAAAAATAGCTGTGAAATAACATGAATGGATACCTGAAAATCAGTGATGACAACAGGTGCTGCGACAGAAGAAGCATGTCCTGTCCTTCCGGTATCACCTCTAGTAAAACTATACGCGACAGGGTCTGGCGTTACACGTGTAGAATTTATTCCGAGAACACAGGATACAATAACTTTACATTTACTCGACTTATAGAGGCCTATATGGCAACCAACATGTCCCACCGACAATAACATACACACAGACATAATCGAGTCTAACCTCGTAAACCGCCATCCCCCTCGCAATGTCAAACCACTTGACCTGATCCAATGCAGTCGCCTCCAACAAACAGCATAGGGTGTTGGTTTTCATGGCGTCGTCGCGACAAGATCGAGATCGGTGGAGACTAGCCTCTAAAACTAACAAAAGCATGACAGACACATTATAGATTTATTGTAGTTGTCGCATGATTTCATAAAGTTGGTTGGTTGGTTTGTTGCTTAACACCGCACTCAGCAACATTCCAGGTATTTGACGGCGGTCTGTAAGTAATCGAGTCTGGACCAGACAATCCAGTGATTGATATCATGAGCATCGATCCACGCAATTGGGATCGATGACATGCATCAACCAGGTCAGCGAGTCTGACCACCCGATGCCGTTAGTCGCCTCTTATGACAAGCATATTCACCTTTTACGGCAAGCATGGGTTGCTGAAGACCTATTCTACCCCAGATCTTCACAAAAAAGTAGAAATGTATCGAATATATATATAAAGTGACAAAACGTTTTCGATATTCAAAAGAAATCTCTACCAAAAGCAGAGTCGATTGTACAATTCCAACCTTATCATGTGTTAATGAATCACTATAAAATAGTAATCATATCAGGTGTTCGCGGAAAGGTGAACGTATCCTGGTCCACCGGTGGCAGGCATCAGAAACACATGCAAAGGCAAGTCAATTGTTCACCTGACAAAAACATGGGAACATATGGTCCAAGTCAGATATGGAATTGCATCGGGCATCTTTTTTGTCACTGATGTGTCAAATTTGGAAAATATCCTCCACATGTACATGTCTACCATAAAACTATTTTAGTGTTTTCTCACCATTGTCGCAAACATAAATGTTCACAATCAAAACCAGTCATAATCAAATTATGCATTAGGTGACCTATCATGTACTCGCTGTGTGTATCATGTGAACCCAAATGTTTCGTAGAGCGTCAGTTATTGATGATATTATTTTAACGATGTACAAGTAAGACTTAAAACAATACATAGAAGACTCGTATTGACATAAGGAGCAACCTATTGTTGGCTATGTGTGCACCTGTATTCATGTTAACGCTAGCTGAGCAGGATACACAAGTATAACTGTGTTTTTCTATGAATCAAGCGCATTTCCTTTCCATTGGCGACACGTTGCCTCATTTCATGGATAATAGCCTGGTGCATAAAAGCACCCATGTGTAATTAAACTTATTTTATTTAACTGAAAGATCCCTTTTAATGCAGTAGAAAAAATAAATTGAAAATTACAAAAGATATAAATTGAGTGTTTTTGACCAGATAGCCTAACGACTTAAATTTAATAAATGAGCCAGTAACTCCCATTTGCAAAACAAACTCTTTTGGAAAGAAATTCAGTTTTGATAACAAAACGTAAGAATAATGGTTGAAAGCAAAGACGCATTGTATGTATCGTGGCTGGCAATCAGTTTCAAATGACATCAACAGAAAACAGTCTGATAATTGAACAAGCTTTAGGGGTATGTACGAAAGCTTGCATGATTGATTAAAGCACATCTTTCGCGATGATTTACCATACAACCTTACAAAAAATAATTTTCACTTGCTACTTGTCGTTTAATAACTTTACTTGTATGATGTCCAATCAGGTAATATACACAATACACAATTCTTGGCTTAATAGTGGATGATAATGTTTTAAGTGATCAGTCATAGTCAATCTTACCAGTTGGTAATGCTTGTCGTAATACCCCCATCACACCAAACTAGTTCTCAATACATTCGTGAAAATGTCGGACGGGCTCCAACTGTGTATGAACGTAGTGGACGTAGTAGCAACTATTGACTGTCTTTTTACGAACTTCCTCGGACGGGGAGGGTGCACTAGAACTTTTGAGTCTGCTCAAAATTTTATCCCGTCCATCCCGTTCTGCAATTAGTCAGATTGACAACGTACTTAAAACGAGAAAGATGTATTACGAACGGAATTGCTGTACTACGAACGGAATTGCCGTACGTCGAACATACCAGGGACGTGTTTCGACGAGGTGCAGTCGGACATAGATTTCAGTAGGTGTGCACACCGACCGGGCCGATTTCTCTTTGGAGGCATGATGTGTACAGCTCGGCGCCCTGAACTTGAATGAAGACTGGCTACCACACTCTCGGTATCCATAGGAGTCGGGCCAGGACGCGAATATGCACGTACTTGGGACGACATGAGGACGTACTGCGAACGAGTTGGTCGGGTTAAGAATTAGTTAGAACTGGCTTTGACGTATTGTGAACGAGGTAGAACGAGGTTGATCTGGTTAAGAACGGGTTGAGAACGGCTACGGACGTGCTCGAACAGCTTCGAAACGTTCTCGGGATGAGGTGAACGGGCACTTTTACACGATCTGAACTGGATACAAACGGACTGCAGACTGGCCACGAACGAGATAAGAACGAGATAGACGTATTGAGGACTCCTTATGAACAAACTAGCATCGTATTTTACGCCAAACTACGCGTTCTGCTGTGATCACAGCCCGTTCTAGTATTTTTTTAGAACGGGGTAGAACGAGATAGAACTACTTTGGTGTAATGGTAGCATAAGAGGCGACTAACGGGATCAGGTGGTCAGGCTCGCTGACTTGGTTGATGCATGTCATCGATCCCAATTCTGTGGATCAATGCCCATGATATCAATCACTAGACTGTCTGGTCCGGACTCGATTATTTACAGACCACCGTCATATAGCTGGAATGTTGCCGATGCGGTGTTAAATATAAATAGAGGGTTCCAAGTTGTACTGGTACGATTATCAATGGTTGCTATGAATCGTCCCCAGTAGATTCTCATTTCGGTATTTTCTTCTATTGTCAAACGAAAAAAAGTAAAATAAAAACATTAAGCGTTAACGCCAGACAATAATCAGTATCGATTATCCTCCAAATCAAATTCCATTAGGCGTTAAAGGCAATATTGCGCGCGGTGATAATTGGATGAATGGATCACTCAAAATCAGTGGTGACATCGGGTGTCACGAAAAGGGAAAGAACGTCCTGCCCCACTGGAATTATGAAACCGGTAGAAATCATTGACTCAGTTTGTTACAAAGCACTATTGTGTTTAGGTTATTTTGGTGGCGGTAGAAAACGGTTGTAATTATATTGGTAGTAATTGTCAGCGGCAGCAGTGATTGAACTATCAGTAAAAGATCAAGTGCTGTCGTTTAGACTTCAGTCGACTCTTTCCTTTGATGTAGACTTCAGTTGACTCATTCCTTTGTGGTAGACTTCAGTTGACTCATTCCTTTGTGGTAGACTACAGTTGACTCATCCTTTGTGGTAGACTTCAGTTGACTCATTCCTTTGTGGTAGACTTCAGTTGACTCATTCCTTTGTGGTAGACTTCAGTTGACTCATTCCTTTGTGGTAGTCGTCAGTTGACTCATTCCTTTGTGGTAGTCGTCAGTTGACTCATTCCTTTGTGGTAGACTTCAGTTGACACATTCCTTTGTAGTAGACGTCAGTTGACTCATCCTTTGTGGTAGACTTCAGTCGACTCATTCCTTTGTGGTAGACTTCAGTTGACTCATCCTTTGTGGTAAACTTCAGTCGACTCATTCCTTTGTGGTAGACTTCAGTTGACTCATTCCTTTGTGGTAGACTTCAGTTGACTCATTCCTTTGTGGTAGACTTCAGTTGACTCATTTCTTTGTGGTAGACTTCAGTTGACTCATTCATTTGTGGTAGACTTCAGTTGACTCATTCATTTGTGGTAGACTTCAGTTGACTCATTCCTTTGTGGTAGTCGTCAGTTGACTCATTCCTTTGTGGTAGACTTCAGTTGACTCATTCCTTTGTGGTAGACTTCAGTTGACTCATTCCTTTGTGGTAGACTTCAGTTGACTCATTCCTTTGTGGTAGTCGTCAGTTGACTCATTCCTTTGTGGTAGACTTCAGTTGACACATTCCTTTGTGGTAGACTTCAGTTGACTCATTCCTTTGTGGTAGACTTCAGTTGACTCATTCCTTTGTGGTAGACTTCAGTTGACTCATTCCTTTGTGGTAGACTTCAGTTGACTCATTCCTTTGTGGTAGACTTCAGTTGACTCATTTCTTTGTAGTAGACTTCGGTTGACACATTCCTTTGTGGTAGACGTCAGTTGACTCATTCCTTTGTGGTAGACTTCAGTTGACTCATTTCTTTGTGGTAGACTTCAGTTGACCCATTCCTTAAGTTTGTTCCGAGACAGACATCATTTGAAGGCACCAGCACCCTCCTCAAACTATTTTGAGACTGCTGTGGCATTAACAATGGTTTGGATATGTTGGTGACATACCTGCGGCATGAGAGAACGTTGACATCATGTTCCCGTATTTCTTCCAACACAGTATTATTCAAATATTAGAAAAGAAACTATTTCACTGAAAATTGATGTTGATGTGCCATCTTGCTTGACATCAATGAAAGAACGATGTTACCAAGGAAACGTCAGATCACAGGGGAAGTAATTTCAGCAGCGCCATGACGTTAGTCCATTATGACGTAACTCATAAAGTGTACTTTATCGCAGGATAAAGAACAGTCGGCGCCTAATACCTTTTAGCAAAGCATCTTAGAATTATTGCTACTGCTATCTATTTGGCCTCTTGCATTGTATTTTTATTGTAAACATAAAACTGGGTTTACATAAAAAAAAATATTGATTGGTCCTTGATTTTGTGTGGTTCAGTTCCATGCGTAACGATTTCTGGATTAACCTCTGTGTTTGAACTTGGAAATGATTTCTTAACAGTAGACAGTGTGGTCCGAGACCTAACATTAATGTTTTGAGCCCTACATGTATGTAAAACACCCAGAATAACAGTTTATTCCTATACAGTAATAGGAGTGTTGGCAGTAATATCATTTTCATCTCCCAATAAAATAAACTAGTGTAAAGTAAAAACATCACCACCCAAAAAGCAAATAAAGACACCGACCTTGTCAACAGAATCAAACCAATAAATATGTAAGCATTGCGGTTGCCGTAAGATTTGTTTGTTTGATGGATGTTTACCGTCGCACTTAGCATTCGTCTAGCTATATGATGGCTGTCTGTACATAATCCAGGATGGACCAGACAGTCCAGTGATTGACGTCATCGATCTACGCAATTGAGAAACGATCACATGCATCAACCAAGGCACCTGACCACCTGACCACCCGCTCCCCTTAGTCGCCTGTGACGACACGCATGGGTCGCTGGACCATTTCTAACCCATGTCTTTACAGGGTTTGGGTAAGATGTATACGAAGAATGTCTTATGGTAGACTTTGTTAACGGAGAATCCTATAAGAGCTCAACACATATCATTTGGGGGTTGTAAACACTCCTCAAAAGTCAAATCTTTTTTCAAGATTGGTCAAGGGTGGAAATCTGACGGTGCAAAATATTGTGAATAATTAGGATATTCAATTAGTGCAAAGTTAGAGTTATGCATTGCCGACATGGCGACAACAGGCCTGTGCACAGGTGAAATAATTTGGTGGAACAACAGAGGCTGCTATTATCTTGCGGTTGCCTGGTTAAGGTGATTATTGGTCTAACCATTAGGGAAATTGTCCATCTGTAGGATTCCTTTGGAATCACAGAAAACTGAAGCCATTACCTTGTCAATTTTATCAATTTTCCTCAATGGCGAATATCAATCTACTTGTAAAATAAGCTGCCTGGTTGTGTATTTGGTGTTGAAAGCTGTGTACATAATGCAAGTAAACTCTTTCATCCTTCGCAGTTAGGCTCAGAATCTTTCAGCCACCCTCCGTTAATTATGTGAAGTAATTATGTCGGGAAAATCGTTATAGGAGGTCAATCTTGCAAAGCTTGAAAAAACAATAAAATAAGTTTTGTATGTTAAATACTCCTCTTATGACATGCCTGTCGATTCTGTAGACCTAGCATGACCTGGAACCCCTAAGGAACACAACCTTGCTCTCGTAAAGGACCCCAAATCTAACATTAACAATATTTACATGCTATTATTGACATTCAATCAAAACTAGAGATTCCACATGCCACGAGAAAATATTAATTTTATATTTTTATCTGTTGAAACATTTCAAGCTGTCACATATATATTATTCGGATTCCCATTCCGAGAACAAAAAAATGGAATGCCCTTACTATATTGTGCTTAAAGGCATTTATTTATTTGATTAGTTTTGATATACATGTAATTCAAATTGTACGTATGAAACTTTTCTGATTTCCTATTATTTGTTTTCTCTTAAGACATAAATAAATATAAGTGTGAAAATTGCTTCACGTTATGAAGCACAAGTTCAGAATAGTTGGAGAAAGTGTTTTTGTGATATCAAACTACAACACGACTTGAAGGTACAAGTGGTTAAACGTCTAGCGGTCAAACGCCGTTTGACCAATCTACGACCATGACCCCCCATGCATTTAAGTTTCTACTTTAAAACATCAAGTAATAAGAAAATAGACGATAACGGCAAAATCAAGGAGATTGATTGAACTGCGAGTGTATTTAATAACACATATGAAGATCGATTTCTTCATATCAACAACGCTGACAGTTTTGTGTCTTTGATTTTTACATTTTTCAAATGATTTATATGAATAGTTGCCAAATTATACCAGCCACTTTGACACGTATCGATTTCCCATGGTTTTCTGTACAAAAGGTAGCTCCAATCCTCCCAAGGAGGTAAACTTCCTGACGTCTTTGCCAGCGTGTATTAAATCTCAGTCAAATTTATTAATATTGAACGTACATGCTGATTCGCCTGTTTGATGGATGCTTGCATTCATGTTAATGTCAATGTTTGCTTGCTCATTTATCCAGAAACAGGATCAAGCGTAGGTCAGCGTAGGTTTAAAACAATCATGTTTCTTTTTTAAATTACTTCATTATTTTCTTCAATATTCTTCAAATAATGGAAACTATCTATTGTACAAAGACAATTTGTAAACAATCATTCTATGGGGCAAAGTCAATTTCAATAGCGATGATAAATGAGATTTGAAACGCAGGATGTGATGTATAATTTTCTAGTTATTTGGTGTGTGGCTGGTTGATTAACGCCGCACCAATCAGTAGCTTGAATGTACAAAATCGAGTTTAGACTCCATTTCAAAATTCATAGTTGGAAAGATGTTTCATCAGATATGCACAACCACAAGGTGGTTAGAGGTATGAGTATATGGACATTCACGCACAGTGGATTCCCTCGGTAGGGCGGACATGTTTATGATATACCGAACATCTTTTAATGGGGCTGGTGTATGTTTGTTTGTTTTTTCAATTTGTCGTTTCCATGGTAAAAAAACCTGCTGCTTGATTTATCATTGATCATTTTTTCCATATTTCGAAGCCATCTGTTTGATATCTGCATTAATTGTCTGACAAACCAAAAATGTTTCGTTTACAAAGTGACAATTCGTATTGAAATACAGAAACAGATCTAGAGTTGGTTTGTATTGTTCAATGGGAAAAGCTGTTTGAATGCCTCTTGATAGAAAACAGCAGTTCGATTGAGCTGAGGATAACTTGTCCAATATCACTTGACTTTCATTGACTTGGAAAAAGTGTGCGGCTTTTTGCCTTGAATCGGGGTACAAGGGATGTATTCTGCAGTTCAGAAATCCACGTGCATCCTGTCTTCTTCCCACGGAGAAAAGGGATTTATGCTTCCGCTCAGAAATGTGTTTCCCTCCCAGGCGGGATAAATAGTATTTTATCAAGATCACATGAACCAATCAGATCTCATCATTGTAACATGCAGGAATGATAAATATAGTTAACATTAGGAACATATTTGTGACTACCAATACATATCTGTTTGTCACATGTGGCAATACAAAAATTAATATAGATATGAATATGATTCTATTGAAGTGAAACTGAGAATAAAAGTGAATATGGAATTCGGCATTGGGTATATGATTGATTAATGCTGGCATTTTACATCCAAAATGCCTTAATGTGACATGGCACTATAACAGGCTAAATCTTGTGAGTTATCCGCTGCCTGCCAAGCATTAATCCAGGTATTTGGTCACATGGAATCGTTTCCAATACTACCGCCTCCATGGTTTAGTAGCAGAGCGTCTGCCCCGGAGAACGGGTTTCGATCACCAGCCACATCATACCAAAAGACGCTCAAAGATGGTACTTGTTGTTACCCTGCCTGGCGCCCGGCATTAAGAGATTAAAACAAGGACTGGTCGGTTCGGAGTAAGTGTACTGTGTCTGAGTGGGGTATACATGCTACACTGCGGCATGGTACCTTAGCGGGCCGGTCACTTTAGCTGGCACTATAACAGTCAATTTGGGGTAGTTGAGTGAGTAACCGAGTGATGTGAGTGAGCCAGCAAGTTTGAGCTATCTGCTGAAAGATATATGATGCTATGACTATGGAACACTGTATTTTCCCCAATATCAACGTTAACTCGCTTGACATGTCCACAATAGCAGATACATAATGAGGGTTTCGTATGTCTAACTATCTCACTCAGACATGCTAATATATGGAGGTGAAATAACTACGCAGATAGGTAACAAAAAGGCTGTAATGATATTCGTGCATCCATGCGCACCGTTGCATACATACGCATGTTGTGAACGAGGTAGGTTACGTACAGCTGGCACAATATAATATGATAATGCAGAAAGTCGACATAGGATATCCTTCAGCATCGCCCTGCCGTACATAGTTTGTGTGTTTGGTACAATGAAGTCTTTTAAACAATAAAAGAGGGGAATATTTTTTCAAAGTCTCCATTGTCTGGAAATAGTCAGATGACTCTAAATATATTTTGCTGAGAATTCTTAATTTAATGAAGGTAATAAAACAAACAATAGTAACCTTTCCCTTCATGCTGTGCAATTATCCCTCAGCTCCAGCCTCTGGTAACTCGAGTATGCTATTTGTACAAAGAGCGCCTTTCGACTCTTGCTTAAAAAAATGTTGGATCAAGGTTACAACGTCCAAGGCCTCAGCAACGCATTCAATAGGTTTTATGGTAAACATGTGGAGGCCATTTACAAATGTGACAAGTCTTTCCCTCCCTTAATCGTGGTTAATTGCATCTGCGCTCTTATAAGAAGAAGACTGATTGCAAATGACTTTAGTTATTTTCTATACAACTAACATTGGTCCATTGTGTAGTCAAGAAGTAAGACAAGTTCTATGGATGAATGTTCATACAGTAAATTGATTGATGGATACAGAGAGCTGATTAAGATAATTGACGTTAATTGACGTTAATATGTATATATACCTATGTTGTTTAGCACTATCCATCACTTGCTTGATAAAGGTGTTAGGATCTACACCGAAACGTCGCACTAATTGCAATAAAGAAGTTGTTCATCCATAGAACTTGTCTTACTTCATCACACCAACTTCTAAATGCCATATTGAAAGAAGTCATTGTGTTGTCGTCCTTTCAGTACATTTCAGTTTGGAGAAAATCAATGGTACTCTGATAGAATCATTGTCATCGATCTTATTCACAATTCGACTCAAATAACACATACAACATATAATAACATAAGTGTGGGAATGCATGTCAATGCTATAGAGCTCGTTCTGCATGTACACCTACGTAAATTCCTGTATCCACTTCAAAACCAACACGCACCACATGATCAGGCCAATCTATTTAATAGAACAAAGGCTGTAACATGTAACTGACAGGTCCGAAACGAAACATCGGATCTAACATAATTAACTGAGCAGAAAAAGTCTGAAAATCAATTACCTCTCTCTGCATGTGTTAAGGAAAGGTGAAATCGTATTTGTACTCCAATGACCATTAGTTACCTGACGTTCAATACAACTAAAATTACATTTTACACAACACAGTGCGAGTTAAGAGACGTATGTGGTCTCGTGCATCAACAAAGCAATGGATAAGAAGACACCCGCAGTCCTTTTGGAGATGATGTACCTTTTAAACCTAAAACAACAACACCAGCTTCAGCTTCTGCAAAGGGAGAATTGTATTTGATCATACAGTGAGTGAGTGAGTGAGTTGGGTTGAACGCCGCTTTTAACAGTATTCCAGTTATATCACGGCGTGTCAGCTTGATGTGGGAGGAAAGCCCGAAGTGATGCAGGTCTCAGACGTTTACCACTTCGGTGAAACCCACGAGCACGGGTATGGTGCTGACAAACCTAGAAACATAATTGGGGCGAACCGGGATTCGAACCCACAATCATAGGTTTCTGGCGTGGGCCACCCGTGCCCCCTTGATCATACAGGGTTATACCCACAAATGTTTGGGTTAACTACATGTGTATTGGTGAAATGTCAAATGTCCCTCCTATTTATTGTTACATACAATTACGACATACAAATCGATACTTTACGAACACCTGGTATCATCACTATTTGATACTAATTAATATACACATGTTTTTGATAAATTCAGAAACGTACAGTGGACTCTCCGTTAAGTTGTTACGACTTGGCTACCCGTGCCCCCATGATTAAGTGCAACATTGCTTCCTATATATATTTAAACCACAAACTGATCACACGCGTTTTGGGTATTGAAACAATTGTTCTTCGTTCCTTTGAAGTGCTTGTATTGTGAAGGAATATTATTCATAGATAAATAAATACATTGAATGCACTTTTCGATTTAATTCCGAGTCGTAGACCTTTAAAGAATGGCGACAGATGTTAGTATTGCTTCTTCCGCATTCATAACATGGCGTAATCACTATGCTTCCTCGAACACATGGATTATTCCACGAATAATAAAAGAGCGCCTGTCTCCAGTTGGTGATGGTATTCTGTACAAACGTTATTTCAAATCAATGCCAATACAGTAGGAGAGATCATAACGGCTTTTAAACCTTCACTGAGGCTTTCAAATCTCCTTCGAAACGGGGACCGTTAATGTTCATACATTTACGTTTACAGGCGATATGTAAACCGAGACAAATGTATTTATAACTCAAAGCAGCCCCCTCACCACATGCATGTTTGACCCGTGAAGATCCGGGGTAGAATAGATCTTCAGCAACCCACGCTTGCCGTGACCCGTGAAGGTCAGGGGTAGAATAGGTCTTCAGCAACCCATACTTGCTGTAAAAACGACTCTGCTTGTCGTAAGAGGCGACCAACGGGATCGGGTGGTCAGGCTCGCTGACTTGGTTGATGCATGTCATCGATCCCAATTGAGTGGATCGATGCTCATGATATTAATCACTGGATTGTCTTGTCCAGACTTGATTATTTACAGACCGGCGTCATATAGCTGGAATATTGCTGAGTGCAGCGTTAAACAACAAACCAACAAACCAATTCCGTGGATAGATGCTTATGATGTCAGTCACGGGATTGTCTGGTCCAGACTCGATTATTTACAGACCGGCGTCATATAGCTGGAATATTGCTGTGTGCGGCGTTAAACAACAAACCAACAAACCAATTCCGTGGATAGATGCTTATGATGTCAGTCACGGGATTGTCTGGTCCAGACTCAATTATTTACAGGCCGCCGTAATATAGCTGGAATATTGCTGAGTGCGGTGTTAAACAACAAACAACAAACAAACAAACAAACATGCACGTTTACTGAATGCCTGCAGACACACCAAGGCCGTTGTTAACTTTTTTTGACAGGGGGGCAACTTGATTCAAATAAAACTGGTTTCTATAACCCCCCCCCCCCCCCCCCCCCCCCACCCCGGCTGGCTACGGCACTGCACACATACCTGGCCATTACCTTACCAGATTAGGTGACAGATGTGTTCCCGATGTTTTGTAACAAAAGCCCCATAGATTGAGGAAGGAAGTGGGTTTTTTTTGGTAATATGTTATAGTTGAGAAAAAAAATCACGGAGACGGCCTCGGAGGTCAAATTCTGGGAAAACATTGTTCAGCCCGAGACAAGAGGCTGCTTAATGACTGTTATTTTACCCTTCTCGGTGGACATATAAACTATGGAAATGTCACATGAAATACAGGTTGCTGGTGTAGTCTACAAACGACTTAGTGCAGATCAGCATCCATATTAGCATTGATGCTTTTGGCGGCTGCATGTGACCTTTGCAACTGATGTAACAAAAGAATAGGATGGCCTACAGTGAGTATGATTGATGAGATGAGCGTGGAACGTCTGTTTTTCAAATAATTCTAATTAGCGCCTAATGGTAAAGATTTAAAACATACCAGGAGGTTTGCGTTTGATGAAGTACCATATTTTTGTGATCCTTTGGTAAACAAGTGCACTTGTTTGTTTTTTATCGACTGTTTGTTTGTCGGTTGGTTAATGCTTCACTGGCCCGTGAAGATCCGGGGTAGAATAGGTCTTCAGCAACCCATGCTTGATGTAAAAGGCGACTATGTTTGTAGTAATAGGCGACTAACGGGATCGGATGGTCAGGCTCGCTGACTTGGTTGAAGCATGTTATTGATCCCAATTGCGTGGAACGATGTTCATGATATTAATCACTGGCATGTCTGGTCCAGACTCGATTATTTACAGACCGCCGTCATCTAGCTGGACTCTTGCTGAGTGTGGCGTTAAACAACAAACCAACCAACCAACCTTACTAAAAGTTAGGGAATAACATCTTTCACAATGTTCAGTGATATATATTTATTTTCTTGATTGCCAGTAACATCCAACACATTGACTGCACCGGAGACCAGTAAAGGGAAACACATGGGACACGGGTGGTTCAGTTGTTTAATGCGACGGATTTCACTGTGCTGGGTTGCATCCCATTGGGCGGGGCAGAGCTACATATACTTTGGTTTGGTAGCTCCAAACATACCCTTGATCCTGGGTTTCACCAAAGTGGTAAACGCTGAAGACCCGTGAAAATCCGGGGTAAAATAGTTCTTCAGCAACCCATGCTTGCCGTAAAAGGTGACTCTGCTTGTCGTAAGAGGCGACTAACGGGATCGGGTGATCAGGCGTGGTTGATGCATGTCATCGTATCCCAATTGCGTTAATCGATGCTCATGATATTAATCCCTAGATTGTCTGGCCCTGACTCGATTAATTACAGACCGCCGTCATATACTGGTATATTGCTGAGTGCGGCGTTAAACAAACAAAGAAACAAACAAACAAAAGCAAAAGACCTGCCTCACTGAAGGTTCTCTTCCAATGTCAAGCTGGCACACCGTGATGCTTAAATACTGTTCAAAGCGGCCTTAAGCAACTCACTCACGTGTTTCAGTGTAACAAACGTTGTGGTCAGTGATATGAGAAAGGTCTGTGAATCAAATGATTTGATGGCCTTGGCGATCAAATGACGCAATGCCATACAGTGAGGTAACATATATCAGACAGCATTTACGAGCATATTGCTATACGTCCTATTACAGAATGTATTTTGGTAACAATGTCAATAAATCTTACACATTTGACACATTAATAAAGTCGCTGTATGTGTAGTTACCCATTCGCTATTGTTGGGAAGGAGTCAGAAAGCTAATAATGACGTCTACACTGGATTAACGAAAGCAGAACGAAGACCATAAACCGAACGACCCCGTGATAAAATCTGGTGTACACTTTCATCTGATGTTAATATTTTGTTCTATCACTGTTGGACCCAAAGGTTCCGGGTTGTGGTCTCCATTACATATTTGATAACCATACATAAATGTTTACATTTCTTCTTTGCAAGACTAGACGCCATTAAATGGGTTTCATCGTTTCTGGTTATTGTTAGTTCCCTGGCGACCGGCCAATAAGAGAATCAAATTGTGTTTCATTCAAAGACATCCTCGGTAAAGACTACTGAAAAATGGTAAGCATCGCTTACATATTTCAGTAGTTGAAGAAAATTAAATGTTATTAGATGTTTCAATATTTCATCGCTTATATATTTCAACAGCTTATATCTGTACTAAATTGCCATATTTTTCAATTGAATTTTAATAATTTCCTGATGACACATATTTTTTCGTTCTGGTGAACATTGACTTTTTTATGCATGGGTTTGTAACAGTTGCCACCGGTGGGGCAGGATCCGCTTACATTTTGACATAGTCGGAATCATACAATAAGGGGTGAGTGAGTGAGTGAGTTTGGTTTTACGCCGCTTTTAGCAATATTCCAGCAATATCACGACTGGGGACACCAGAAATGGGCTTCACACATTGTACCCATGTTGGGAATCAAAGCCCGGTCTTCGGCGTGACGAGCGAACGCTTTAACCACTAGGCTACCCGACCGCCCCATACAATTAGGATTTTGTATGGTTATGAAAGGTGTTTTGTCGTCTTTATTCATACAGTTTTCAACCATGGCCATGATGTATTCAAATATGCGCGTTCTTGTAACAACAAATTGAGGCCCATAAATATCGCATGAGTTTTTTCGTCTGACCAGAAACAGGTAATTGACTAAAGAAGCAGTGAATATGATTAAATGCATAAGTCTATTTAATTCAGAGTGATGAGGTTGTTTGAAAATGACAGTCGGTATAACTTCTTCTGCATTCTCAGCAAAGCACTTTCTGTGCTCCTTCAAAACATGACTGTCCCCTAACATTCAAAGAGAAACATTCATGGAGAATAAAGTTGATTCTAATTCTCTTTCGAATAGGGAACTGTTATTGCAAATAAAGGGAATAATGATTGTTAATTGCGCATAACCCATGGCAACGTCACACGCAAATACATGTCGCATCTGTATCTCTGATAAAAAAGACTTTTTTTATGGATATCAACATCAAATTAGCATTGGAACAGAAAAATAACTTGTACCACGTGGAAACGTCTGTTGTCAGTATGATCGATGAAACTGGGGATTGAGGAGAAATAGTTTACTTTTATATTATACAGATGTGATGATGGCATGGAGCCGTAATGAAACAGCTTTGACACAAGCCACGAGATTTCCCTTTGACAAATGTTTCTTTAAAACATGCGATTATTTTACCGACTTGGTTTGACAGAACAGTATTTAGCATCGTTATTACTGCAGGAGCCCTGGTTTACATCTGACAATTGCACGTTTGTTCAAATTTAGAGCGAAATGCAGTGCCTTTAACGTGAAATAGGCACATATTGTGTATGGGATTTGTTTGTTTCTTGTTCAACGCCTTACTCATGATCAGCACTATTCTAGTATATGATGGTGCAGACAAATAAGACTCAATGTGCCACAGTGTGTAGACCTTGAATCATGTACTAGTATATGATGGTGCAGACAAATAAGACTCAGTGTGCCACAGTGTGTAGACCTTGAATCATGTACTAGTATATGATGGTGCAGACAAATAAGACTCAATGTGCCACAGTGTGTAGACCTTGAATCATGTACTAGTATATGATGGTGCAGACAAATAAGACTCAATGTGCCACAGTGTGTAGACCTTGAATCATGTACTAGTATATGATGGTGCAGACAAATAAGACTCAATGTGCCACAGTGTGTAGACCTTGAATCATGTACTAGTATATGATGGTGCAGACAAATACGACTCAATGTGCCACAGTGTGTAGACCTTGAATCATGTACTAGTATATGATGGTGCAGACAAATAAGACTCAATGTGCCACAGTGTGTAGACCTTGAATCATGTACTAGTATATGATGGTGCAGACAAATAAGACTCAATGTGCCACAGTGTGTAGACCTTGAATCATGTACTAGTATATGATGGTGCAGACAAATAAGACTCAATGTGCCACAGTGTGTAGACCTTGAATCATGTACTAGTATATGATGGTGCAGACAAATAAGACTCAATGTGCCACAGTGTGTAGACCTTGAATCATGTACTAGTATATGATGGTGCAGACAAATAAGACTCAATGTGCCACAGTGTGTAGACCTTGAATCATGTACTAGTATATGATGGTGCAGACAAATAAGACTCAATGTGCCACAGTGTGTAGACCTTGAATCATGTACTAGTATATGATGGTGCAGACAAATAAGACTCAATGTGCCACAGTGTGTAGACCTTGAATCATGTACTAGTATATGATGGTGCAGACAAATAAGACTCAATGTGCCACAGTGTGTAGACCTTGAATCATGTACTAGTATATGATGGTGCAGACAAATAAGACTCAATGTGCCACAGTGTGTAGACCTTGAATCATGTACTAGTATATGATGGTGCAGACAAATAAGACTCAATGTGCCACAGTGTGTAGACCTTGAATCATGTACTAGTATATGATGGTGCAGACAAATAAGACTCAATGTGCCACAGTGTGTAGACCTTGAATCATGTACTAGTATATGATGGTGCAGACAAATAAGACTCAATGTGCCACAGTGTGTAGACCTTGAATCATGTACTAGTATATGATGGTGCAGACAAATAAGACTCAGTGTGCCACAGTGTGTAGACCTTGAATCATGTACTAGTATATGATGGTGCAGACAAATAAGACTCAATGTGCCACAGTGTGTAGACCTTGAATCATGTACTAGTATACGATGGTGCAGACAAATAAGACTCAGTGTGCCACAGTGTGTAGACCTTGAATCATGTACTAGTATACGATGGTGCAGACAAATAAGACTCAATGTGCCACAGTGTGTAGACCTTGAATCATGTACTAGTATACGATGGTGCAGACAAATAAGACTCAATGTGCCACAGTGTGTAGACCTTGAATCATGTACTAGTATACGATGGTGCAGACAAATAAGACTCAATGTGCCACAGTGTGTAGACCTTGAATCGTGTACTAGTATATGATGGTGCAGACAAATAAGACTCAATGTGCCACAGTGTGTAGACCTTGAATCATGTACTAGTATATGATGGTGCAGACAAATAAGACTCAATGTGCCACAGTGTGTAGACCTTGAATCATGTACTAGTATATGATGGTGCAGACAAATAAGACTCAATGTGCCACAGTGTGTAGACCTTGAATCATGTACTAGTATATGATGGTGCAGACAAATAAGACTCAGTGTGCCACAGTGTGTAGACCTTGAATCATGTATATATATATACACGATGAAAAGGTTTACAAAGTAGTGTTCAAACATGGTCTCCGAGTTTAGTTTTTGTGAAATATTTGTTTTTTGATTGGCCCAGTGGAAACAATTGATATAAAGAATCAGTATTAATCAAATTACATTTAAATCAATACTGACTGTTATCCGTCCATACATGAATAGATTCATAGTCCGTGTGGTTGGGAAAGACATGTAGAAGATGTATCCGATGAACAAACATGAATTAAGGCCAAATGGTCCGTTCGTGTAAACTCTAAACTACAAACAATAATGAAATTTCAATAAACATATACACACATAATATTTATGTTATGTCACTTGTCTCTGAAATATTGCATTGTAAGTAAATGCAATTTAAGCTGCCAAAGAAGACACTGGATGACACCACTTGTGTCCAAAAGAATAATACTCTAAAACGTACAAGTCGTTGTCGTAGTCGCAGAGGAGGTAGTTGTACACTTTTCATAAGATTAGTGGCAAGAAGTCTAAAAAAAAGCTTGCACATTTTTCTAAATTTAATCTTTAGAAATAATACTCCGCAATATATCTACGCTACAGCACTATCAATGCAATATATTTTGCACAGATTGTAGCTGAGATTGGTAGCATGCATGCTGTCTCCAGAAAAGCCTCCACATGTTTCTAAATATAATCTTTAGAAATAATAATCCGCAATATATCTATGCTAGAGCCTTATCAATGCAACATATTTTGCACAGATTGTAGCTGAGATTGGTAGCATGCATGCTGTCTCCAGAAAAGCCTCCACATGTTTCTAAATATAATCTTTAGAAATAATAATCCGCAATATATCTATGCTAGAGCCTTATCAATGCAACATATTTTGCACAGATTGTAGCTGAGATTGGTAGCATGCATGCTGTCTCCAGAAAAGCCTCCACATGTTTCTAAATATAATCTTTAGAAATAATAATCCGCAATATATCTATGCTAGAGCCTTATCAATGCAACATATTTTGCACAGATTGTAGCTGAGATTGGTAGCATGCATGCTGTCTCCAGAAAAGCCTCCACATGTTTCTAAATATAATCTTTAGAAATAATGATCCGCAATATATCTACGCTACAGCACTATCAATGCAATATATTTTGCACAGATTGTAGCTGAGATTGGTAGCATGCATGCTGTCTCCAGAAAAGCCTCCACATGTTTCTAAATATAATCTTTAGAAATAATGATCCGCAATATATCTATGCTAGAGCCTTATCAATGCAACATATTTTGCACAGATTGTAGCTTAGATTGGTAGCATGCATGCTGTCTCCAGAAAAGCCTCCACATGTTTCTAAATATAATCTTTAGAAATAATGATCCGCAATATATCTATGCTAGAGCCTTATCAATGCAACATATTTTGCACAGATTGTAGCTGAGATTGGTAGCATGCATGCTGTCTCCAGAAAAGCCTCCACATGTTTCTAAATATAATCTTTAGAAATAATGATCCGCAATATATCTATGCTAGAGCCTTATCAATGCAACATATTTTGCACAGATTGTAGCTGAGATTGGTAGCATGCATGCTGTCTCCAGAAAAGCCTCCACATGTTTCTAAATATAATCTTTAGAAATAATAATCTGCAATATATCTATGCTAGAGCCTTATCAATGCAACATATTTTGCACAGATTGTAGCTGAGATTGGTAGCAAGCAGTCTCCAAAACAACTTCCACATTTTTCTAAATATAATCTTTAGAAATAATTCTTCGCAAAATATTTATGCTAGATCCTTATCAATAAGATATTTCTTGCACAGATGCAACTTTTGAACCAGTCTCTGTACTGGTATAAACAGCAAATAAATACTGAGTCATGGGGAACCACATCCGTCATAAGTAAAGCATATGATTGTCTCTCGTAATTTGAGAGCGTATCATTTATCAACCCAGATGCTAAACACATGCACATATTGACTGCAACAGAGTATTGACCAGTGAAGAACAGGAGGTCAGCATGAACACAGTATAAATCATACAGTAACCGTCCTGCAGAATATCAAAGCAATGATATATAGTTTCCTTAGACGTTGTAAAGAAGTAGGTTTCTGTTTTGTATTACTATCATAATTAATACTTGTTGGTACTATCACATGTTACGACATTGTCGCACTTAACAAAGTTTGTTTACTCGGCGCATTCATCTATAACCATAGATCATGTTTTGTTAAATTTTCAAAGTTAGCAGTAACTGATGAAAGCGCGACAATGCAACAATGCGACATTTCAAAAGAGCGACGTTTCTGTGTAGGTTCTAACACCGTTATCAAGCGAAACGTCGCTCTTAATTGTAATAAAGAAGTTGTTCATCCATAAATACTTATCCTTACTTCTGCTACGCTGCACAGCGAATTCATATATTTGAGGTTGTGTGCGAGTTAGGTGTAACACCGCTTTGAGCAATATTTCAGTTATTTCACAGGTCACTTTTGTCACCGGGAGTCCTAATTGGATTGGTGACCATGTGGATGCTTGGCTCCTGAGAGTTTTCGGCACCGTCACGCGTTGTCGCGCTTTGGTAAAATAAAAAAGATTACTCAAAACGCGACAATGCGACAACGCGACAATGCGACAAATGGCCAAAATGTCGAGTTGTCGCATTGTCGCAATGTCGCGCTTTGGCTAATTTTGACATGTTTTGCTTGTTTTTGAAAGGGTGACAATGCGACAATGTCTCTTTTAGTATTCCATAGTAACCGACCTTCCCGTGATTGTCTCGCTATTTGGGAATTTTAGTAGTTCCTTGTTCATTCAAAGTGACTGTCTTTAGTCGATGAGCCTAGTTTCATATTCAGACGTACTCGTCTCTTTGTAGTCTAAGTGTAATATTTTAGTGATAGAGATGTCTTTGTTTCCCGCTTTTTAACCCAGCCGAAGTTATTCACTCATTGGGGTGTTGAGTTAATTGGTGTTATTTGGTCGCAACCAACTTAATTGGCTGTCTACACATATGGTCGGTATCTTGTCTAAGTGTTGTTTCAGCTAATCTCAATCTATTACTGTAATACAGTTGAAGAAAGACAAGTTCTATGGATGAACAACTTCTTTATTACAATTAGTGCGACGTTTCGGTGAAGATCCTAACACCTTTATCAAGCAAGTAATTAGTCATTCACTGGCTTCCAATCATCTTAATCAGCTCCCTGTGTCCATCAACATCACTTGCTTGATAAAGGTGTTAGCATCTACACCGAAACGTCGCACTAATTGTAATAAAGAAGTAACTGTTGTTCATCCATAGAACTTGTCTTTCTTCATCACACCAACTTCTAAATGCCACTGAAAGAAGTTGTATTACAGTTGCTTAGCTAAGCCGCTTATATATTTGATGAAAGTAATCAGTGATCTTTGTCAGGGCAGATTGAGGTCATTTGATTCTTTGATTTTCATCTATTGGTACAATTAGCTGTTAATAATAATCATGAAAACCACTTTACATTATTAATTTATTCTCATTTAACGACACCCCTGATCATCAGGCACATCGCCTTGGCAGTCAGGTATAATCACAACGAAAAGCCCACTGAAACGCTGGGAAAATAACACACGCGATTTAGTCGACAAAATCAAGTTCAAAACCTTCCAATAGCTTGCTCGCAATATATGTCTCCCCGCTGTATTGAAACTGTTAAAGATAGCAGTGCGCCAGTACAAAAACATTATCAGTTGAAGAGATCTGTGAAGAATTATTGGGCAAAAATGTCATCCTTGGATATGGTGAAAGGAAATAGAGGCACTAGGAGGATTTAGCCTGTGCACTCAAATGTGAGGAATGCCAACGAGAAAATAGTTCTGCTTTTCATGATCAACGTCTGCATTCTAATGACTGACAGATGCAAGCGCGTTAATGGTACATAACTCCTGTGTTAGAACTGTTTGTTCCTCTTATAGAATATATTTACATCTTCTCTCTCAAAAGATTCGTTTGAAGGTGCATTGAATATAACTATTCTTCATTTGTATGGCATGCAGATTTAGCAAGGGTTGAATGACCGCAAATGAGGCGGCAATATTGCTCTCTTTACAGAGCTATGCAACATGCACATGTGTAGGAAGTTAATTTTGTAAGACGACTGAAAAGATAAAACATTTCAAGGAATCTATCTTAGATGTGGTTGGACTCCCAGATATGTGTCATGCACAGCATTTAAACAACATGTAAACACTATTGCACTGCTGAACATTTTCTGTTGTCCTAGGCTCCTTGACACAAAGTACTGCAAATTTCTAACGCCTATATATATGTGGCATCCAAGACATTCGCTACTTTAAGGTCCCTCTGTGGAATACTGATGAAGCAATGGTTATTACATGTATGTTTCATGTCGTTTTAACTGTTTATGTCACAGACACAACGGCCATGTCCTTGAATATATATATATATATATATATATATATATATATATATATATATATATATATATATATATATATATATTACCTTTGACATTAAAAGACGATAAAACACCCCATAATGTCATGTTTATCAATATAACATTGTTCTCCAACAATAGGCAAAGATGTTCAGCCGTCGTGTGCCTCATTGGACACTTCATCATTTCACTGAAATGTATTGTTGCCTCTCTCAGTGAGACACGATCTCATCGTGAGTATCCATTTTGGCGAAGGTGATATTCTCACACATGGAATCTTGGATCCAGTTATCTACTTATAGAGGTCGACCGCATCCGTGGTTTAGTGGATAGGGCATCAGCCCGGAGAGCTAAAGGTCCACGGTACGATCCCCGTCCGCGTCATACCGAAATACGTTAAAAGACCGCACTTGTTGTTACCCTGCTTTGAGCTCTGCATTCGGGGGATAAAACAAGGACGCACGAAAGCATCAGGACCATCATCCATTTCAATAAAACTATTCTGTAAAAAAGAACCACATAGACTCCATATTATTTTATTCAGTATCCGAGGCATGTTTCTGGTTAAGCGAAATATTTCAACACAGACATCATAGAAAAAGACTAAAGTTAGAAAGTCATTTACTACTTCTGCACTTGAGAGGGGTATAACCCTATTTGTTTGACAATACCAATTTGTTACCAGACATGCAATAGGATTTAGATAAGATTGGACATAGCGCAGTTCAACTTAAGAGTGCGTATTAGGTCTGGTGCAGCTTAACAGAAACCGATTAATAGATATTTGATGTCCTATTCAGATATATATGTTGAGATGTACCGATCTATAGAAGATTACACAGTTAAAGAAACAAAGATACCAATGCCTTTTATAAAGTGGTCAAATGTAACAAATGTTTTATTTTGGATTACACTTTCTCAGTACAGTGTCATCTGAGACTAAAAGTCTTTGTCTATTCATAGCTTTCGGCCATAAAAGCCATGCCCATTTACACTTTAAGAGGGGAACTTTAAGTAAGTGATCTTGACTACAGTTGTAGGGCTTCAATGTTTGAGGAAGCCTCAGTGGCCGGCCGAGTGTTTAAGCCGCTGACTCAGTTGGCGATTACATGTAGGTGTCTTACTCTGAGAGTGTGGGTTTGAATACCGAATGGGACTCCACCCAAACAATAACTGGCTAGAATGTGAACTTTATTCAGAAAGTGTAACCCCAAATATAATGTGCTACTTTCGAATGTTGTTCTTTGTTGAGGCAGAGTTAATCCAGACATGGTAAACGTGAGAGACATATTTGGAGAAAACAAACTATGTAAATGTAATTTGTAATTTGTGCTCTACACGATCAAGACAAACTGATGTTTTGATTACATTTCATGTATAACACAAAGCTCAGAACAATGAAGAAGGCAACATGGTTTATTTTATGATA
The DNA here is from genome assembly GCF_023055435.1 of Haliotis rufescens. Taxonomy (NCBI): domain Eukaryota; kingdom Metazoa; phylum Mollusca; class Gastropoda; order Lepetellida; family Haliotidae; genus Haliotis; species Haliotis rufescens. The sequence continues at coordinate 31,165,869 of NW_025963813.1, forward strand.
AACAAATTGTTCTATCATGACGTCGTTGCTGGAGCTTAGAACATGCGCTCGCAACTTGAGGACATCGTAAATTGGACGACGTTATGTTTGAGAGGGAAGTGTCTAGTGAGTTGATCCCCACATATGTAGCTGGGCAACGCAGATGAATGCAATGGCCAAAACGATCCCGTCCAAAAGTTGACGAGATATGACAATCTGTATTGGGAGAAAAGATCGAGATACCTATATTCAACGTGAAAATGTGAGAATATGTGAGAAAGACCAAACGTAGCCCCCTGTGCATAAAATGGTTTGTCCGACATTGCCGAGGTCAGATTGTTTTCAAGAAGGCATCAATTTTTAAATACTGGGAATATTTTTAAAGGATGTACATTTTATTAACATCCTTAACGAGGTTGTACACAATGTTGATATCTCATATATGAAATATACGACTTGCGATCAGCAGACAGAATAAACCCCAAAGAGGCAAACAGAGGGAAATGGCACGCATCTTCGAAAACCATATAATCACAGTTCTGACATTTCAATACATGTTGGTCTACATCAACTTTGCTATTACACATTTTTTTGCACTTTTTGATTATGGGAAAGAATACGAAAATTGGTTTGAATATGTACCAAAATATTTCCCCATCAATGGTGATTAAGATATACTATTGGAGCAAGAGCGTACTTATAGGAATCATAATGAGACAGAAATGATGAATTACCAATTTTCTAAAACCAGTTTTGCATTTCTTTGTCTGGACATCGTTGTTTAGACAAACAAACAAACGGTTTCATATCGTCACAATTTAATTTTGGGCAATGCAAACACAGGCAAAGTCGGTCTGAAACAACATAATTCTAACTTGAGAAATTTAATTTATACCAACTAAGATCATCATATGACTTAAACTTAAAGTAACAAGCATGGACATGCCGTTTTGGGTGCATGTGAATTATTCTACACCAATAGTGTATATACATTTAGTAAAATAGTGAGCACGTAAATGATGGCTGCCCACTTCTCCAAGAACGGCATTTGTGGAACAATATTTTCTTTTTAGAAATCTTGTAAAATGTATACTTTGAACTGTTTCAATAGACTAACTATAAATGTATCCTCAAACTTCACTACCGTAAATAAAATCGGTGAAGTTCTCAAATTAAATATTGTACAGCTGTTTCTAAAGATATATTCTGGTAATGCGTCATCAATTTGAAGACACGGAACATACTGTTCTTGCTTATATAGCAATAGTTTCACAGTTCTTTGGCCAAATTAATCTTGACTTAAAAATAACTCCTAAATATTTACATTGTGAAGCTCTCTTTTTTGTACTGTTCTTGCTTATATAGTAATAGTTTCACAGTTCTTTGGCCAAATTAATCTTGACTTAAAAATAACTCCTACAAATTTACATTGTGAAGCTCTCTTTTTCATTGTAAAACCATTTCTCAACTTTCTTTAATCACCTGCCATTTTGAAAGGCATCAATATTTGATTTATCATTGCCACCAAATGATCTTAGCACATTCAGAAAATCTACCACAGAGTCTGCCACTCAAATAACATGATCTGCAAGACGCAGAAGTTTAACTGCATCAATAAGGACACATAGTACTAATAGGGTATTGGTAAAGTCACCATGGTTTGATAGTGACTGTAAATCGCTTAAGTGACAGGAGAAAGGAGTGAGTGAGTGAGAATGGTTTTACGTCGGTTTTGGCAATATTCCAGAATATCTCGGCAGGGGACCCCAGAAATGGGCTTCACACATTGTACCCAAGTTAGGAATGGAGCGAACGCTTCAACCACCAGGCTACCCCACCGCCCTCATGATATAAGATGTTGTTTGGACAATCTCGTACGGTCAGAAACAAGTGTGGTGAGTTACCTAGAAACAAGAAAATATATATTCAGTGTAAAAGCTATAGAAGTTTTTCTTTGAGTTGTAAGGCATTTTGGCCCTAATGATAATTAGCTGTGCGTTCCTGATACTACTGTCACATATCTGTAACATTATGGGAGCGGACGGGTAGCCTGGAGCCTGATAATCGACCTAACAGTGTACAATCCAGTGATTGCGTACATCGATGCTCATGATGTCAATCACTGGGATGTCTGAATCTTAGCTCACATCTGATATGTATATTGCCTTAACTTAGGCAATATAGTGTTCTCGGAGTTAAACATACATGTATTTAATATTAGGTAATGCATACAAATGTGAGTCAATGTGTCCTACAGGTTCACAAATCGATTAGAGTGTCTCGACCTAGCATCATGTTGGCTATATAATTACTTTGCTTGCTCGGTTGATGAAGACATTCAAATTAATCGCCTCTTAATTTTCAATTCTAATGAAAAGCCAGAGCTTTGGGATTTACATAGCTTTACAATTATATTCAGATGAAGGAACAAACATGGTCATTAATGGGGTTTTTTATGATATAAAACCCTTGAGGCGAGTGAGTTTTACGTCACGTTGTGCAGACCTTTGTGCACGGAAGGATATTTCCTGTCATCATTGATGATGAGAATGTCAGTATGTCATATGTAAAGAATGATGGGTCCACAAGTACACTTAGAAAATATTGATAACTTAGAGATACATTAAGACAGAATTTTAGGCATTTTTGACACGCCAACAACCAAGACACCGAGTCTGACCACCGACCAGCATAAATGTAGGTGGCTGGGTTGAACACTATATCATTGGTCTACTATATGTCACACAGCTTGACCTGATCCAATGGAGCTACCTCCTAAAATCAGCGTAGGGTGTTGGCGACCTTTTCTAATATAACTGGTAAAATTCTTTATCATATTCATAAGAAATATCTGCCAAAAGCACAACCGATTGTACGATCATTAACTGGTGTGTACGGTCATTAACTTGATCATTAACTGGTGTGAATGAAATGGTGTTGATTTATCAAATAATGATGATACCACGTATTGACAAAAAGGTGAGCGTACCCTGACCCAGCGGTTGCACCCGTCACAAACACGTGCAAAGGCAAGTCAATTGTTCACTTGATTGACAAGTCAAAATAAGGAATTGCATCGGACATCATTTTTTTCATTGATGCATCAAATTTGAAATGTCCTCAACATGTTTACCATACAACTATATTAGCGCTTTCTCAGCATGGTCATAAACATAAATGTTTACTTTGAAACATTCACGTTCAAAATATGTATTTGGTGACATGTTATGTACATCGCTGCGTGTATTTTGTAAACACATGACTATTACCTGGACTTGTATAGGTATCACATCATTTGAGAAAAAGACAGTTGTACGAAGGCTGATTCATATGTTTCGTAGAGCGCCAGTTATTGATATTATTTTAACTATGTACAAGTATGACTTAAAGCAATACATCGAAAACTATGCTTGTCGTAAGAGGCGACTGACGGGATCGGGTGGTCAGGATCGCTGACTTGGTTGATGCATGTCATCGATCCCAATTACGTGGATCAATGCTCATGATGTCAATCACTGGATTGCCTGGTCCAGTCTCGATTATTTACAGACCGCCTTCATATAGTTGGAATATTGCTGAGCGTGACGTTAAGCAACAAACAAACAAAAAAAACAAACAAACAAACAAACAACATAGAAGACTAGTATTTACATGTTTGGAGCAACATTTCGTTGTCTATGTATGAATGCGTGTATATGTACACGCTTGCCGAGCAGGAAACACAAGCATGACTGTGTGCTTTTTATATTAATTAAACGTATTTCTTTACAATTGTGACAGGAAGCCTCATTTGATGGATAATTGTCTGTGCATAAGTACACCCACGTGTAACTTTTTGAATTTAATCTAAAATAACTCTTATAATACAGTATAAAATATAAATAGAAAAAAAGATGAAGATAAAAATTGAGAGTTTTTTTGACCAGCTACGTCAATGTCTGAAGTAAATGAGCCAGTAAAACACTTTTAAAAAAAAACTGTGAAAAGAAATTTGGTTTTGATAACAAAACCTAAGTTGATCTAATGGTGCCATTTGTATGTATCTCAATCAATTTGAAAATGACATTAACAGAAAACAGACTTATAAGTGAACAGGTTTTAAGGGTAGTGAAGAAAGCTTGTTTGATTGATCAATGCAAATCTTCCGTGAAGACTCGCCATGAAATCGCACAAAAAAAATTTCCCATGCAACTTCTAGTTTTATAACTGTACTTTTGTGAACTCCAATCAGACAGCATACATAATTCTTGATGGAATCGAATATGGAAATGTTTTAAGTGATCAGTCATAGTCAATGCTATCAGTTGGTCATCTGTAAAAAGCTCAATCACGAAAGATTGCACACATATAGCTGATCGCCATTACCTGAATGTGTGTATGATCTTGACGTATCAAATACTACGATAATGCTGCCATTTCGCATATTTCATACTGACATAATCACACTGTGTTTGGTTAGCAACAGTAATATGACCCTGACGTGAACACATGTGTTGGATGACGTACTAAGGATACTGAGGAAAATACCATCCCGATGATAAACATAGGGTAATGACAGACATTTAGACGCTATCAGTTTTTACAATCATAATGGGAACATCATGACAACATGCCTTTCATGTCAAGCCGTCTTACAACGAACCTGTGCACGTATTCCGACAGTGGAAGAAGCCATAATGGGGAGTATTGACACACACGACCATCAACGAGTGCTACGTTCCAATACATTGGGGGCGGGGTGGTGGATGACAACATGCCTTTCATGTCAAGCCGTCTTACAACGAACCTGTGCACGTATTCCGACAGTGGAAGAAGCCATAATGGGGAGTATTGACACACACGACCATCAACGAGTGCTACATTCCAATACATTGGGGGCGGGGTGGTGGATGACAACATGCCTTTCATGTCAAGCCGGCTTACAACGAACCTGTGCACGTATTCCGACAGTGGAAGAAGCCATAATGGGGAGTATTGACACACACGACCATCAACGAGTGCTACATTCCAATACATCGGGGGGCGGGGTGGTGGATGGGAGGGGGTGTGTGGGTGATTGACATATAATTCAAATTCAAATTGTACTTTTCGAAAATGTTCTGATTTCCTATTAGTCTTTTTCTCTCAAAACATAAACCATAACTATTAAAACATGCTTTTTAAAATATGGTGTTGCATTTTTTAGACAGTTTATAATTCCGTGATCTGAAACTGGTCGCCAATATGAGAGTCATGAGCTTGATGAGTACGTGGTGTGATTAAAAAGAAACAAAAAATGTGAAAATAGATTCAAATGGAGAAAGTTCTTTTGTGATATCAAAATTCGACATATAACGACTTGCAGGCACCTATTGGACAGTTCTTTCTTCATGTTCCCTCAGGGTTGGAAATCTTAGGGTCCAAAATAACAACTTAGGATATTCCATGAATGCAAAGCCATAGTCATGCGTTGCCGCCATTACGACAACAGACTTATGCACAGGTGCATTAACTTGGTGGAACAACATTAAGTGGTCAATTTTGTCAGTTTTCATCAATAACGAATACCCATATACTTGCAAAAATAAGCTGCCTGGTTGTGTATTTAGCGTTGAATGTTGTGTACTTAATACAAGCAAACTCTTAAATTCCTTCTTACTTAGGCTCAGAGCCTTTCAGCCACCCTTCGTAAATTATGTCAAGTAATTATGTGACGAAAAGCGTCAAGTAAACTCCATCTTGTTATGTTTTGAGAAAACAATAAAACAAGTTTAAAGGTTTAGTATATTTAGTCCTCATTCTCGTTTCCTTTTATGACATGCTTTTCGATACTTTGGATCAATGGTGCCCTGGAATACCCCGAGGAATACACACTGGCTCTCTTAAAGGACCAACAATCTAACATAATCAATATTTACTTGCCATTAATATAAATTCAATCAAAATTAGAGATTACACATAGCAAGAAAAAAAATGATTCTTTTTATCTGCTGAAACAATTCAAGATACCATCCTTACACTTTTGGCATTCCCATTTTAAGCACCAAACAAATTGAATGCCCATACTGTATAATCCTGGCCCTTTAAGGTATTAAATTAGTTTTCATATAATTCAAAATGTACTTTTTGAACTTTTCTGATTTCCTATTAATTTTTTTTCTCAAAACGTAAGCCCAAACTATTAAAACATGCTTTTAAAAATATGGGCTTGCATTTTTTCCATCAGTTAAATATTCCGTGATCAGAAACTGGTCGCCATCATGAGAGTCAAGAGCCTGATGTTGTACGTGGTGTGATTAAAAGGAAACCAAAAACAAATGTGAAAATACATTCAAGTGATGACGAAACGTTCATGATATATGGAGAAAGTTCTTTTGTGATATCAAACTGCGACATATAACGACTTGACGGCACCTCGTGGCCACACGCTCTGACTAATCGTCAACCATGATCCATTGTCCGTTTTCCCAAGCATTCCTACTTTCTATTTTAAAACATCAAATAATAAGAAATTAGAAAATAACGGCAAAATCAAGGACATTGATTGAACTGCGAGTGTATTTAATAGCATATATATGAAGGTCGATTTCTTCATATCAACGATGCTGACAGTTTTATGTCTTTGATTTTAGATTTTTCAAATGATGTTTGTAAATAGTTTCCAAATTATACCAGCTACTTTGACACGTATCGATTTCCCATGATTTTCTGTACAAAAGGTAGCTCCAATCTACGCTTTCCTGACGTGTTTACCAAAGCGTTTTGAGTCTCATTGAAATTTATGAACACTGAACGTACATGCTGATGGGCAGCTTTGATGGATGCTTTCATTCATGTTAATGTCAATATTTGCATGCTCGTTTATCCAGAAATAGGAATCAGCGTAGGTCCTAATCGTACCAGATAATCGTATAACGTTTCATACCAACCACACAGGATCAAAAAGTCATGTTTCTTTTTTAATTACTTCATAATTTTCTTCAATATATTTCAGATTAAGAGAAAATAACCGCAGTTACAACGACAACTTGTAAACATGATGTTTAGGTGATATAATCAATTTAAATGTTATTTTAAACTTAGTTTATGATGAATTTTCTAGTTATTTGGATTACGGCTGGTTGGTTGAGGTCGCAACACTCGGGTATAGTCCAGCAATATGACGGCGGCGTGTACAAAATTTGGAGTTTGGACTCAATTTCAAATTTTATTGTTGGATCAAGTGGTAGAGAGTGAGTTTGGTTTACGTCGCTTTTAGCAATATTCCAGCAATATCACGGCAGGGGACACCAGAAATGGGCTTCACACATTGTACCCATGTAGGGAATCAAACCTGGGCCTTCGGCGTGAAGAGCGAACGCTTTAACCACAAGGCTACCCCACCGCCCCTCATAGTTGGAAAGATGTTTCATCAGATATGCACCAAAATATGGTGGTTACAGTTATGATTATATGGAGGTTCACACACAATGGATGACGTATGTTTATGAAATACCGAACATCATGTTTATTGGCGTGATGTATGTTTGTTTTTCAATTTGTCGTTTCCATGGTAAAGAAGCTGCTACTCGATTAATCATTTATCATTATTTCCATACAAAGGAGCCATAAGTTAAAAATGATGTTCTGCATTAAATGTCTGGCAAACGAAACGTGTAACAAATTCGTATTGAAATACAGAAACAGAAATGTTTTGCATTGTTCCATGGCAAAAGCCGTTTGAATGCCCCTCAATTGCTTCCTCGGTTTCTTTACATCATATGGTACGACTCTGGTGCTTAACTATTTTCCAGGTGTATACATAAAGTTTATATTACGAATATATGTGTGACTACCAATACACTTCTCTTTCTCTTATATGGGAATACAAATATAAATATGAATATGATTCTATTGAACCGAAGATAAGAACAAAAGTTGATATGGAATTTGAAATTGTATATAAAATCAATAAATGCTGGCCTTTTCCATCAGAGAGTACTTTATTTTTTATATGGCAATAAAACCGGCTCGATTTTGCGAATTATTCGCTTTCTGCCAAGCGTTAATGATAGTATCAGGTAACATGAAATCACGTTCAATACGACCGCCTCCGTGGCCTAGTGGTAGAGCATCTGCTCGGAGAGCGGAAGGTCGGGAGTTCGATGCCAGGCCGCGTCATATCTACAGACGTTAAAATATGTTGCTTGTTGTTTACCTGCCTTTCGCTCGGCATTATTAGGCTAAAAGAAGAACTGAGCGACTCGGAGCGCGTCTGAGTGGAGTATTCATGTTAAACTACGGCATGGTATCTCAGTGGGCTAGCACTCTAAAATCGGCATAAGTCCGGACTATTACAAGCAACCATACACACTCACACACACACGTGCATGCGTTGTTGTCTGAGTTGTTGGCATTAAGAGAATGGTGACAGATGTAATTTTATTGCTTCTCCAGCATTCATAACATGGCACATTCACCATGCTTCCTCGAAAACATGGATTAATCAACTAATTATAATAGAGCGCCTGTCTCCAGTTCGTGATGGTATTCTGTACAAACGGTATCTCAAATTAACACCAATGCAGTAGCAGAGATCACATAACTGCCTTTAAACAATTCTCTGAAGATTACCAATCTACTTCGAACTGAGTTCTGTTTATTTTCATACATGGTCGTTTTAAGGCGATACGTATCCCGAGAAAAGTGTGTTTATAACTAAAAGCAGCCCCATCATCACATGCACGTCTACTGAATGCCTGTAGACACATGTATCAGGCACATTACCTTACCAAACTAGATGACAGATTAGCTCATCCATATTCAACTTTAATGCGAAGTGTTGCCATCCGTCCCTAGCTACTTAACGTATAACTGTCTTATTGACGTAACTGGAGCCATATTATCTGGGCATTGGGCATGTTTATCCATAAACCATATTTACTAGTTCGGGAGAACTTACACATTTCCGAATTTTTAATTGGACAATATGTCCCCGTGTTTGTTCAGGTCAATGCTTGACTTGTCGTTGCATGTGTTTATGATGACTGCCATCACTGTTTCATTGTGATTCATAAATAGAAGACCTCTCATGTTCCTAAGAAATATCTACCAAAAGCAGTGTCGACTGTACGATTCCAACTGTATGAGCATGTATTTCATTCATAAACATTCATTAAGATTCATAAACATATTCTCATAATATAGTCGAATTCGAATTCGATTTTGCTTTGGGCACTTTTTGCAATGTATTCAATTCACATATATTCAAGATCTCATGTATACACGCTCTTTCTGACGCCTGATCATGAATGAGATCAAGAGACCTTGACTTTCAATAACAGAATCGTGTGTCGCAGAAGGTATAACAGTTATAAAGGCTTGAACATCTGTAACATGTTATAGTTGGGAAAATCAATCGCGGAGACGGTCGTGGATTCAAATTCTGGGAAAACGTTGATAAAAAAACAAGAGGTTGCTAAATGACTATTATTGTACCCTTCTCGTTAGACGTATAAGCTATGGACATGTCACATAAAATTACACATTGTTAGAGTAATATATAAACAACTTAGTGCAGATCAGCATCAAGAATGTCGCTCTGGGCGGATGTTTCTCATGTTTGCAAATGGAAGTAACAACTGATAATGGAGGCCTACAGTAAGTATGATCGATGAGACAAAGGTGCACGTCTGTATATTTTTAAATATTGTTTATAATTTTATTGTGGTCTAATGATACGATTTTAAAACGCAGCAGGTTTTGTTTGCGTTTGATGAAATTCCGAATTTTTGGTGGTCCTTTCTTAAACACTTGCACTTGTTTTATCGACCGTGAGTGTGGGATTTGGCACATGGTATCCATATTACTGTTAACAACAGACACTTATGAGTGAAGACACCAGATGATCGAAAACAGCCCGGGGGTAGTTGTTCCAAATGTCAACCAAAGATTGGCCTAACTGAGCTGGCATTACCGGCTGGTTTTGGTCCTGTCGTAGGCGTCGTGATATTTCATTCCAGACATGTCTGGGGAAACCGCCGGCCATGGCAGTACAGCAATGTTGTGAAAGCTGTGGGCGGGAATTATCCTGCATTTGCACAAAGTGTAAGTATTGCTTACATATTTTTCTTTATTTTTAGATGAGTCGTATAAGTGCGAATGTAGGGGTATGTGAGGAGTACGCACCTCAAGTCAGTGTGGGTCATCCAGTTGAGCGTGAGAACGCCAAACCACCACTACATGTTGGTCCAAAACGAGCGCAAGTACTCCGTATGTTTTCATAGTCAGTTATTGTAGAACTGTGTACATTATTAACATATCGAATGTACAGTAAAATACGGTGTTGCTTATACTCAACCACAAAATAACGCAAATCAAGTTTTTGGTTTGTGAAATGCACAAAATGATAATTTGTGAAAAGAAATGTATCTAAATGTCAAGAGACGCATTGAAACACTGTTCACTTTTTACATATCATTCATTTTGAGCACGTCGCAGGAACGCAGTCGTTTGTAATTACGTTGTATTGAAATAGTTTAGGTTTTTTTATTGGCCTGCGAACCACTCTTTGTACTTGTATAAACACCAAATAAATACTGAGTCATGCGAAAGCACATCCGTCATAAGTCAAGCATGTGATTGTCTCTCGTAATTTGAGAGCGTATCATTTATCATCCCAGATGCTAAACACATGCACATATTGACTGCAACAGAGTATTGACCAGTGAAGAACAGTGAACAGGAGGTCAGCATGAACACAGTATAAATCATACAGTAACCGTCCTGCAGAATATCAAAGAAATAATATATAGTTTCCTTAGACATTGTAAAGAAATAGGTTTCTGTTTTGTATTACTATCATGTTAAATGCTTGTTGGTACTATCGTATGTAACGACATAGCATTAGATGCACCGATATTATACCCAGTGTCAGCTATGTTTGGAAATGAGATAGTGAGTGTGATAGATATAACCCCGCTTTGTTTGATCAGGGTTATAGCATTGAATTCCTCGGTAAAGTTTGCGAATGACAAGGGGAGAAAATTTTCAATATGATGATTTCCGACGCAATTCCTTATTTTGACTTCTATCATATTCTAACAATTGACTTGCCTTGAATGTGTTTGTGATGCGTGCTATAGGTGAATCAGGATATGCTTACATTTTTGCGAACAATTGGTATCTCCACTTCATGAGGGTGATTCATCAACACATTAAAAAAATATAGTCGGCATCGTTCAAAGGACTCTGCGTTTGGTAGAAATGTCGCAGGATTATGGAATGTTTTTTTTGTTGCTTTTGTTTATTGACCTGACAGTTCTAAGTGATGGATGTCTCAGACGTTTACCACTTCTGTTTTACCCGCGACTAACCCAGAAGCAAAATCCAGGTTAATATTGGATTAGAACACACTATCATAGGTTTCAGGTGCGCCGCAAGGGGAGCAACTCTTCACAGCGAATTGCAGCGTTTTAGATACCTGGGCCATCCGCGCCCATTGTTTAAAGGATGAACTGTATGTTCGTTGTACGTTTTTGTCTGAACATGATTCGTTTTGATGGATGTAAATGAAATGACACTTGGAAATAGCTTTCTTGAGAACACCTATAATACTACATGTATAATGTTCCAGCTTCTTTCAATACGGTCAGTGGGATAGTCACGAGGTAAGGCATTAGCTCGTCACGATGCGGTTTCAAACGGGGCGTTAAAGATAACCTGCCAACATACTTTTATCAAGCACACATCAAAGGTGATTTTGCCAAACGTTAGAAATTATAACAACGACTGTCGTTTTCCCTTTAACAAACTAAAGTCTATAACTCCTTTTGTAGTTGCTTCATCCATGCACACTTGCCAATCAGGCTTGAAGGAAAACATTTAGATTCCAAATTCCAATATATGTATGTATTGCTGTACTGTCATTGAAACGTGCTGAGGATGCAAATTTAACAGCAAGAACATGCAAACATTTATTCTTACATTGATTTCCGATAGAGCAGAAAAGAATACCAAAATGGTAAACAAAAACGTGCATGTCTCTCCTACTGAGACGTCCTATTCTATACAGAGTTTCTAAAGAAAGCATTCATTACAAACACCGCTTTTACTAATATTACCCGTTTATATGTAACATAACTGATGCGGTCAGTGGAACGAGTAATGCCAGCGAATATGGCCTTGGGGAGCAAATAATACAAAGTCGTATAATGTGGCATTTTGTCGCGGACAACATACATCCTTCAGCATTTACGTACATCAAAATATTTTATATGTCTGATCACAGACGGGCTTTGGAAAAAACGGCAGTAAATCGTTCACGGTTTGGGCACCTTGTGCTTCATAAAGTCTCTGCGAATGTCATTACCCATTCGCTTTTGCAGAGACGTAGTCAGAGAGCTAATAATGACGGCTAACTCGGATTGATAATACTGGGAGGAAGACAGTAAATCTGGCGACCCCGCTGGTCATTAAATCAGGCATGCACCATCGTCTTAAACACAGTACTACACACAGCAGGACAATAGGTGACTTGAAATGGTTTGTATCGGATGCTTGATTCTATTGCCAAACATACGCGTTTATATTTCCTTTGCGCTTGGAGGTTATACGGTCTCTTTTAGTTCTTCAGTTGCAGATTCTTGTTAGCTCACCTTGATCCAAATATATGGATGAATTATTGGTAGGGCAGGACATGCTTATACTTTTCGGGAACACCAGTCCTGGTGCCATAACTGATTTTCAGTGATCCATTCATGATTATATAATTGTCATCTCTATCTTGCCTTTGTCAACGCTGTCTTGCCTTTAACGCCAAAAGGAATCTGTTTCGTCAGATAATCAAGACTGGTTATTCTCTGGCGTTGACGTTTTATATTTCCAAAGATTTCACTTCTTTTCAGAAACTACTGAGAAGGCTATACATGTACGTATGTACGACATGATAAAGAATATTAAGGCATAGCACCAAGTGAAATCTGTACATGCTGAGGTACACATTAAATGTTTCTCATATACTAATTAGTTATACACAATTACATCGACAATCAGACAACCGCGAAGATTGGGGTTAGAATGGTCTTCAGCAACCCATGCTTCTCGTGAGAGGCGACTGGCGGGATCGGGGGTTCAGGCTCAGTGACTTTGTAGATGCATGTCATTGTATATCCGCGTAGATAGAAGCTCATGATGTCAAGATTATTGTTAGCTCACCTGGATCAAAGTAAATTGCCGAATTACCTTTTAGTCATCACTTCTTTTCAGATTTTCAGAAACTACAAAGACAAAACCTACATAAGTACGTCATAATGAACAATATTACGGCATAACGCAATTGGGATCGATGACATGCATCAGCCAAGTCAGCGAGCCTGACCACCCGATCCCGTAACTCGCCTCTTACGACAAGCATAGTCGCCTTTTAGTAGTTGTTTGTGAAACATATGTAACGAACATGTATCTATAACTCCTGGCATTTATCTATGTCATGTCTATCGGGTCTATTGTCATTAGAAAGCAACAGATACTCTAATGAAAATATCCCTGGTGTAATAAAAGAGACTTTGAGCATAATGCACACAAGGATTCAAACTACTTATTTGGAATGTCTTGAATTTTAAGTCAGCACAGCTGGTGCTGAGCCTTTAAATCCCAAAGGTCGCATGACAAATCTAGAAACCTATTTGTACAGAATTTCCTTTGCTTTGCCCTGTCTTCATTGTTCAACATTTGTTTTTACTTGCACGTGTTAATTAGCATCATGCCAATCCAAGGTCAAATTTAACAATATTGTGCATACTTTCATTAATCAACTTTAATATTAGGACACAACTTGAACGGAAGTTTCCAAACTCATGTTCAACAAATGTACTTTAACAGGTACAATTCATATGGCCGTGAAATCTTGCAAGCAATGAAGGCGACAATCATTCCAAACGATAAACGCGAGGGGCCTCTTGCTCCGTATCCAGCAAGTATATTGTTGTGTGTACTACTAGGATAATAATAACCTTAAGAACAACAGTTGAAGGATAGTTCGATTTCACACATGTACAAGGCCCAGATCAAGCCTCGTTCCCCGAGAGGCATTATTTCTTATTGAACGTATCCACCATTAATTTGACATAAGTACATATATGTCAACCTACTTTCCTTTACAGTGTGCGTTTTACATAATTATACATATGTGGCTTTGTCTGAAGTATCTTTGCAAAATAATAAGAAAAGGCAAGAACGACTTGACATGCCAACAATACAGTGTTTGTGTGTGTGTGTGTGTGTGTGTGTGTGTGTGTGTGTGAGAGAGAGAGAGAGAGAGAGAGAGAGAGAGAGAGAGAGAGAGACACGGCTCCATATGCATTGCTGTTAATGTCATCAGCACAAATTCTTTGACATAATATTTTCTCTGACTTTGACGTCTGTGTATTTTTCATTTCCAACCTTTCTAAAATGATGAAACCCACTCGGGGGACTTGGCGTTCTCGCACATTTCACCAGCTTCTGCTTCTACCATCTCACACTATCATTAAGAACAGGCATTAAATGTAATTGCCGTCCAATGTGTGTCATCTGTTATCTATTCAAGTACCGCTGTGCTGGTGACATATCCCCAATTATGACCATTGGTTCATGACCCCTCACCCAGTGGTTATCGTTCACGCCCCAAAGTATATTTTCATTTCGTCCTCACATTAACTATGATGTAAATGTAGTTTGTGACAAATCTGCAATGCCTCATCACTTCATAATTAGCACATGGAACAATGGCCACACATTAGTTGTACTGGTCGAATGTCAACACAAACAAGCAGGATAAAGTTATTTCAATATGACGTCACCGTCTTCAATCGTAAAAGCGATCGACTTTTAACATAAGGTCTGCTAAATCATTACTCGAGCCTTCTATCTCTGTAATGTAAATAGGGGATTCCTTTCATGTTCTTTTCTAGAAGGCTATCTCTTGACGTTTGAGCCAATAGTCAACATGGAGTACCATTTAATGTCAGATACAGAGGACAGATTAAAGAGAAATCCACCGCCAATAGGCTCAGATTACCGCATACATGTGCATGTATTGCCAATTTGATTCTGACCTAAAGTTTTCAACATATTTCAGACATCCGTGGTGTGTCAAGAACCAAAGGAATTAGCGATTACAGAGCATTACCTCCATTTCATCAGACACCACTATTCCCCCATCCCTTCTTTCTCCAAGTCATGTATATGATTGTAATTACCCCAAAACACTCAGTTTCGTTTTGACGCTGACAAATTTCCCTACGTTCATGACACATCGGGAAACAAGCGTGGTACAAGAGGTCCCACTGAGCACGCTCTTTATATAGGAATGTTGAGTGATCATGGTAACAGCTTTCAATGTCTTAAGGGTAAAACTTTCAAAATGTATAAATCATAGCTTGTGATCCTAAAATTATTGCATAAGATCGACTCCACAATCGACAGCAAGTAACTATAATACTACATACTGTTAAAAAAAGAACGTAAGTTGCGTGTTTTATTCAGCAATGCACGTTGGCACTGATGACAGCTGAGTAAATCTATATGTAGATTCGTAGGCACATTACAACATTTCCTATGTTAATGAAATAAACCCTTAGTTAGGTTGGGAGCGGTATGTGTTGGCGGCCGGGGGACTGGGGATGGGAGGCAGTTGTCTAAGGAGTCACAATTCGCTGTGCAGAGTTGCGTCCCTTGAGCACACCAGGAACCCATGATCGTGGGTTTTACCAAAATGGTGAACGTCTGAGACCTGCATCACTTCATGCTGTCCTCCCACATTAAGCCGACACGCCGCGACATAAGTGGATCGCTGTTGAAAGCAACGTTAAAACTAATTCACTTAGTTAGGTATGCACCTAGGGGAAAGTAAGTTAAGGATTTCAAGTGTCTGCATGACCCCGATCCTACTGAAACAGTAAAGGGAAATCACACAGTATTATCATGTTGTGTGTCAAGTAATTGAGTCCGCATTGTATGAACAATTAGGGTTTCACAGCACAACAACTACATCGAATTGAAACCGTCTATGTTAGTGGCATTTTAGAAGCTGCAGTATCCATGGCTCGTGGAGTTTGATTAATAAAGTACTGGCATCTTCAAGAAGAAAAAAGTCTGTATTCACTAAATCGTAAATAAAAAACGTCTACGCCACAAAATAATCAGTCACGATTATTTCCAAAA
Organism: Haliotis rufescens; assembly: GCF_023055435.1. Taxonomy (NCBI): domain Eukaryota; kingdom Metazoa; phylum Mollusca; class Gastropoda; order Lepetellida; family Haliotidae; genus Haliotis; species Haliotis rufescens. Next base: position 31,182,009 of record NW_025963813.1, read on the forward strand.
CATTTGGCGTAAAAGGTAAAATAGTGGTGAAAATTATATTAATGGATCACTGAAATTCAGTTATGACGCCATGTGTTCAAGAAAAGGTTAAGCATGCCCTGCTCAACGTAGCACGCGCCGTTTAAACAAATTTACAAAAAAAAGTAAGAGATCGTATGTTGCCATATGTCACACAGCAGCACTCTCGCCATGCCAAGCTGGTCTGTGAACAGTCAGTCCTGTGAAAAACCCATTCATGAAAAAATCAAATTACGTATCAGGAGCATCGTCATTTCTGTCTCAATATTTACAAGTTACATCCTCATTTTATCTAACACATATGGAAGAACAAATCCTGAGTGTCTGCCATATATGTATCGAGAGACCTGTTGGCATGTCTCATTGTCTTTCAATCAATGACTAATTGTATGTGTTACTTGGATAACCTGAGGGATATAAAGGCGGCTGTTTTACCACGCCAATAAAACTTGGAAGTCGGTGCATTAATTGTGTTTAGAGATACTATCATTTCAAATATAACCTGGCGTGTAATATGTTGGAATCATATCTAGTACCCACAAGAAGTAAGGGTAAAACTTAAATGTGTGGGAACCTGAGATTTTAGCTCACAATCAGCAGATCCTGTCACAACTGGGGGAGGCAATCACACCACACATATATTCACATAGCTTTAAAATCAGGGGGCCGACCCATGTACCTAAAAACGTACTGTATCAGGGGTCATAGTTAGTCAAACTCGTAAATCCAATCTACTTTTTTTTCAGTGAACAACGTTGACTATGACTAAAGAACCCCACGCAGCAATCAAAGACAGAATGGCTTTTGACGAGGTGAAAACAAGACTAAGGGGTTTACTCAGGGAACAGCTGATTACTTCAGATCGTACCCCTTCTGCTTGTACGTAGACATTTTCTTCAACAGTCCACTTCCAAGGTTCAACGATGATTAAAGCGCACAAATAACGTTCTAATTTAAAAAGGATGAAGTATGATTACTTGCTATCGACAGGGCAGATGTGTTGAGTCGATCTCTATGTAATTGTCTGGGGATGATGAGCTTGTAGTGAGGTGCTGGCTTGAAAAGGTAGGCTTTTGGCACAGTATCGCTTTCTTCCTTACACACAGATCTTCCCGAAACTGTTTGTTCCTGCTTTTACGCTAACGCAGGGGAATAGGTCAGCGTCGACGGGAAACCGGATAATGCAGGATAATTGCAATCATTTATTTGGCTTGGAGAAAGAGGTGATGGTTGACCAGGAATGTTCAGATGAAACAGAGATAGTGCTCTCTGATGCCTCGTGCGGTTGGTTTTTGATATACCACGAATGTCTGAAATAGATTGGAACCCTTAGAGTAGGATATAAGTGAGTGTCAATACATGGACGTATATGCCCTCATCAAACCACATCCGTTGTAAAGGGCTTTCTCATTATAATTATCCTCTGTAGATACTGTTAAATGGTATGGAAAGTTGACTATTGGCCGAGACGTCCAGAGACACGTTTGTAGAAAAATCATAAAAAGAATCTCCTTTATACATGCATAAACATAGAAATATTGTTTAATGATTTCCATAACCTCGTGGTGAAGAACGATCGCTTATAACATGGAAGACCAAATTATGAAGATGAAGACGACAAGCAGGCAAGATTGTCAGTGTTATAGGTGTCTGTTACCATTAAATACGTAAATACGTATGTAAGTCGTGAATTACCACATTTTCCTTAATGCGTGACTGTCACTGATACAACTGATAAAAGAGACAGGTGAAGCCGCATCATCTGTTTAATATGTGCATAAAGATTCAGAATTGCAACTTTCCCTTCATGTCGCGATATATTCCAGCAGCTCCAGCCTTTGGTGACTACATTTTAACAGTTTTGAGATTCAATCGAACATGCTCTTTCTGCGGCCTCAGTAAATGCATCTACACTACTGTTCTGAAGAAACTGTCCCTCCTTTTGAAACGGGGTCAGAACACGTCTTGTCATTATGTTAGGTTTATTTTAAGAGTATTCAATATCTGCTCATGTTCTCTTCTCAGCTTAAACATTATTCTTTTGCCTGAAACATCAACATATTTACCCCTGTTGATATGCCTATTTCCACCTTTGTTCTTTTTCCTTGAAGTCGTAGATGCCTACGACATACTCTACTTTAGGCCTTGTTCGCCTGTTGTGATGTGCGATGAACACAAGGACACTTCCCCTCAATTAACCAGTTGTATTCAAACACAATGGTTATTTGATGAGAATGATACTTGACATCTATGTCTTTACGAGTGTCAGAATCATGCCAACTCAGAAACTGATGAATCTAATGAATCCAGATGAGAATGCACTTTGTTAGCATTGATTGAACAGAGTTAACATTATTAAGTGCAATGGTCCTCAATTGATATTTGCTTGTCAGAATGTACATATCATCTTTACCCTCTGAAAGTTGACAAAACTAATCGTTAACCAATCCGACCTCCTTATTCGATTGTGAGGAACGGCTGGAAAGATGTAAATGACACACTCTTCAACCATAGCTTACTCCACAACTTCTTTACATCTTGGAGAAATTAAATTGATCAACAAATAGCAATCAAAGCGGTGTTTACAATGCTTCGCTTCTTAGTCGTTCAATACTAGATAAAACCAAAGTTGAATATTATAAAAATAAATACTTCTATGAGCCAATCTGACCCCTAAACTATCTTTAGCTTTATGCAAACAGTCCATAAATACCGCTTTAATACGACTTTTAGACATTTGAATGCCTTACGTTTGCCGTATGGACACAATTGTATAGAGCTATGACATTGGTTACACCTACTTAATACTGCTCTCCATTGAATAGAGTTTGATTGCACTGGTGTTCCATCAAACACGTTCCTAAGGGCGACTTGCTAAATCGTTCCGTTCAGGCAGATTTAGAGCCTCAATTATTTGGGAGGAAAGCCTACATAAACGAGCAAATGGTCCCAGCGATAGATCTCTGGACACATGAACTATTTCCCAAATGGATCTTTTGATCACCTGACAAAATATCCTTTTATTCTGTCTCTAATTTTCTCTTCAAAACTGATTACTCCACTAAACAATTGAAGTTCTACCTTTCATACAAGATTTGATTCATGAAGTAACTAAATGACAAACGATTTCAATATATGGAAATTACTCTGCCATGAGTGGCGTCAAGATCACAATACTTCACTGTAGATACAAGGAATGTTAGGAAAGCGACAAAACCCCTCCATATTCCTAAGAATATTCGTCAGGTCATGTTTAACTGAGGAGGATTTCAGTTACAAACAAGTACTCATAAAATACCATACAGGGTAAAGTTGATAACCCAAGTGACTATCACAGTCGTATATCATCTCCGTATGCCTTGGACAGTAACGTTTGTGAAATGTAAACGGATTCTGTTGTGTGATCACGAATAAACATCTGTGATTATTTCAATTTAAAGTAGCCACCATGTATTGTCTGTACAACAAGCTGCGAGATGATGGTAGCGTGCGAGACTGATACAGCTGCAGGTAATAACCTCACCGTTATGTGATTAGCGTTCATCCCATAATATCAAGCAAGATGCTGATATTCTTCGGTGGAATAGTAAGAGTTGGGTCATGACGTCGAACGCATGAATTTCAAGATGATCTAAACAATTAGACGATCGGAAGGTTACTTAAAAGAACTTTTTATTATGGCTTTAAATGAAGTATTTTCTGGATTTAGTGGTGTCTGTCAATGGTGGACGTTAATATGACAAAAACCTAACCATTTGACTGAGGGTGAGTGACCGAAGATGACAACAGAAAACAGATTATACTGCTCAGGGATGAATATTACCTTCGTTAGAGTTACCTTGTCGTTTTATCGATCCGGCGTCGGGGAGGACTCTTTAATGTAGGAATTTACTGCCTCTGACACCACAGAGTTACATCAGTTTCTAAAATAGTCCAAGGAATGTGGGACTTCGTAGTTCCGTCCACACCAAACCAAGTGACAACTGAAGCATAGAGACGTCGGGCTGCCCGACAGTTTTAACCAGTTTAAAAGGAAAACCTCTTATGAGCCCCCGAATGTGCTGCTTTCAATAATGAGTACATCTAGGTATTTGTGCCATACTGTCTCTTTTGTTTACATCTCATATATATTAATTATTCCATTAAGGGAATGACTGTTTGCAATTCTAAGTGTTTTTTGTTAGGTTTCAATTTGATGTGAAACTGGGCTAAGCTGGGATTAGTAATCCCCTGAGGCCTTCCTGCCAATCAAGTGCTTCAAAGACGACAATGAATTGCTGAAGACAATATCAATCCTGACATTTCTTAAATCTTGTTAACGATGGTGTGTTTACATGGTTTGGGGAGTATTATCAAAATTCCCTTCTTTTTGATGGGTTCATATATCTGGAAACCATCAAAGATGTTGAAAAACATCACGTATCACATAGTTGTCGCAAATTTGTATCTAAACTCTGGTGCTTCCAGGGTAGGGATTTACCATGTTCACCTAACATATCTTCAGCGATATTAATCGTTATTTGGCTCTGTCGTTCCTTATCAAAAAGAGGTTATGTCCAATTGACCAAAACGAGTACGCTGAATGTCTGAGATTGGGTTTGATGAAAGAGTCGTGTGATGAAACCCACATGGGCGGACAACAGCCTCATGTTGATGTCATTGATGCCAATGCCCTGTGAAATTACACCAGTCTCACAAATCTATTTCCAACGTCCTCAGTATCAGCTCGTTGTGAACTGTAAGCATTATGAGAGAGCTTATTTTTATATCCCAAATCCATGTGTTTCGTAAGCACATGACATAGCTCTGACCTGCATGTGTACAATGTATATCTGTATCTGACCAGTGGGAGGAGAAAGTGAATGTGGATACTGCTTTTGACTGACCAATTCTTGAGAATATAGAGAATTGAATATGATATCTGTACGGTTGTCAGCGTTTCACCATCAAAGTCAATCCAGCCGCTTCAAACCAAAAGACGTAAAAAGATGTCACTTGCTTTTTATCTTGCCTCGCACTGGGCATTAAGGGCATAAGACAAAGAACGTTGACAGCTCGACTGAATATAAACCTTCATTACTCACATCAGTATGTTCTACTGCTCAACATGGGATCTGTCTTTACTCAAATGGAAGATGAGGACACGTATATGTGAATGTTTCTAGATATGTATATTATCAATGCACGTTGTAGCAAGATGATTGAAGGATGTGTCTATTATATTATTCATGTACTGTGTATGAATTGCGTTATGGTGTTGATAGGTAGAACAGAACGTATGTTTGGGGCCTATTGTTACCAAGCAGACTTCATCATCATCGTTGGCTTTGTTTATTGTATAAGCCTATACACGCGTCTGTTTAGGGAACTCCTCCAATAACAGTTAAAGACTTCAATTCTGATGCTGTTTAAATCTTTCCTATTTCAACATTTTCTGTTCTAGTGGACCCCAAAGGGCCTTTGTCATTCTTCGAACATTTCTTTTAAGTTCCTTAAATTATTATTTCAGAAGAAGAAGTCGAAATCTCAGAGATCACAGCGTGTCATTGATCTCCCTACGTGGTGATGTGAACTAGTCTTGCGGCAAGACGGATGGCATCTGTCCCCTCCTGCTGACCTCACTATAACACATGCATCTGTCAAGGGCCAGTAAGGACTATTCGAAGAAAGATTTCAATTTATGCAAACTTTACAATGAACAAACCAATCAGTTCTCCTGGAATCATCCATACCGTAAAGGAGCTAGTCTAGTTGGACATTGATGTGTTCCCCAAAGCAGTCCTTCGTGCATCGACTATCTGAATATGGCATTACTTCCTTCACCTCACTCATAATGACGCTTCATTTCCAGGTGATTGCCGTGACAGTGTTTAATATTGAATATACATTTAGGTGCTTACGTTTTTAAGTTGGAACTACGTATAATTTTCAACTTCTTTGGACAGTTAATTGGTGACTGCTAATTTCACGGCAAGCATGTGTTGCTGAAGAGCTATTCTACCCCGGATCTTTCACGGGTCTGCAGAATTGGAAGTAGAAGGATCACAATAAAAACGAAAGACCCGCTGGTTACATCTGCTCTACATTATATCAAACCAGTTCCAAAACCTGGAACTAATATTGGGTGTTAGAAATATATCTTACGTCGTAGCAAAGAGTTTATATATATTTTAATGTATGTTATCGTGAATGTCTTCTTATCATTGATCGATTTAGAAGTCTCTCGTAACTCCACGTGGGGTGGCTCAGTTTTTATATGAAATCATATTTTATTGTATTTGACTTGTATTATATCTGAGGGGAGGCTGGAATACATTATCTGTCTGTCTGTCTGTCATACATTATCTGTCTGTCTGTCTGTTTGTCTGTCTGTCTGTACAAAAAAAAAACCTGCTTGCCGACGCTGTCCAGTTAATCGGACGTCTTTGTCTGCCTTTGCTTTTGGCGTGCTGTAACTTCGCTTTGCAGTTGTGTCATGAATCTAAATGATCAGATAACACAAACCAAAATAAACAGATCGGCAATTTGCTAGTGAGAGAGGAAGAAATAATTTTCAATTGAAACATGCACCAAAACCGAATAGCATTAATGTTGGAAATCAAAAACCATATTCTGCTGTTTAAGCTTGGGCAAGATACCTTACAAACTGTTAGTCCTGTTCTGAAAAAAACATGGTCAGAGCCAATGGTGGCTTTCAATGCTTATTCATCAGGTGTAATCACAACGAAAAGCCAAATGAAGCGCTTGGGAAATAACAAGCAATTTAGTTGACAATTCAAGTTAAGAGCTTTCAATGGCATGCTCGCTATGTATGTCTCCCCGCTGTAATGAAACTGTTAGATATGGCAGTGCACCGGTCAAAAAACATTATCAGCTTAAGAGACCTGTAAGGAGTTCTTGGGCAAAAGTCTCATCCTTGGATATGGTGAAAGTAAAAAGGGACACTAGGAGGCTTTAACCTGTGCACTGACACGCGAGTATTGCCAACAAGAAAATAGCTCTGTTCATGATCAAGATCTGCATTCTAATGGCCGACAAATGCAAGCATTATTCCTTTGATAGAACTGTACTTTCCTCTGAGGGACCCTCCTATCATCTTTTCTCTCAAGACCCGGGGTAGAATAGGTCCTCGGCAACCAATGCTTGCTGTAAAAGGCGACTATGCTTGTCGTAAAAGGTGACTAACGGGATCGCTGACTTGGTTGATGCATATCATCGATCCCAATTGCGTGGATTGATGCTCATGATATTAATAACTGGATTGTCTTGTCCAGCTCGATTATTTACAGACCGCCGTCATATAGCTGGAATATTGCTGAGTGCGGCGTTGCGGAGGACCTATTCTACCCCGGATCTTCACGGGTCTAAAGACATGGAGTATTAACATTGTATTCCTGAAAACACACGAACTCATCAGGCCAATTCACGTCAATCAAAACAGGCAATAAGATACCCACATAGACTCCCTATTGTTTAGTCAGTATCCGAAACATTTGTTGGGTAAGCGGTTATTTTTAGACAGATATGCAAAAAGACGAAAAGTTTGAAAGTCATTTACTACTTCAGCAACGGATTATTAAATATTTAAAAAGTCGCCGAACATTGCAAACTTAACTTCCAAAACATAGCTTTGATACCCTATCGAATACATTCCTATCGGTTAACTATTTAGTTTTGTTTCTTTCTTAGCCAACATCAAACATGAAAGTAAACTTTCTTTTGTCCAGCAGTTAAGGAAAAGTCTTTATGGTTGAACGTTTAGCCCAAGACTTCTGATCGCTTTAATCAAGCCTTTAGGATAGAATGGCATAACCATCCGCAGCACTAACGTGTTCGTCTCATTTCACCAACGTCATGTACAAGCTTCTGGTCAGGCAATCGTTGGATATTCGCATAGCTTAATGTTCTTTAAACATTGTCCTATGTCTGATTGTTGTGAAATCAGTATTGCGGATGTCCCTTACTAATGCAAGCTCTTGGTATGATTGTTTCAAGGGAAGCTTTGTTTGGATGATGTGTCGTCCTCATAGTGTACAATCACGTGATTGCTTAGATCGATGCTCATGAAGTCAATCACTCGATCGTCTGGGCCTGACTTGATAATTTAAAGACCGCCGTCATATAGCTGGAAAATTGCTGAGTGTTGTTAAACAGCAACAAAAGAAGAAAAGTAGCAAAACCTTGAATGTGTAATGTCCGAGTGATGGGCCATTTTGACCGCCATGACAACAGAGCACAGCCCGCATGATGCCACGCAAACATTGATTATTCCCTTCTTTTCAAAAGTTATCACATCGGTAACACAAGAGAATAGATAATAGAACTGCCTGTAAACATGAACGGAGTGTGAAATTGACTGTTTAGTACACAGACGTGTGTTTAAATGGAATAAGGGTTGTTATTATAACCTTTTCGATAGACGTTTTACTCGCGGCAACATCACATCAAAATAACGTCTGTGTTTGTATTGCTTATAAAAACGACATTGCATAGATATCAGCATCACTATTAGAATTCCTGCTTTGGGCAAAAGCATCCTTCTTCACGTCGGATATAACATAAAAGAATGGCGAGGTTTGTTTTCAGTATCATCGAGGAAACGGAAGATATTGATTTGATTATGTCATTGCAATTATATTTACCAACCCAAATTGAGAGGAAGTTGTTTGGAATCCATTTGAAATGAGGAATCTGAGCTCACATGTACATCTCACGTGAATACGTTTCTCCTAAGGCAGAGAGTTAGAGTTAAACATACATGTTTTCAATATAAGGTAATGCATACAAATGTGAGTCAATGTGTCCTACAGGTTCACAGATCGATTAGAGTGTCTAGACCTCGCATAATGTGCACACAGAATATGAAATAATTACTTTGCTTGCTAGATTGATGAAGGTATTCAAATTCATAACCGGCTCTTAAATTGTCATTCCAACTGAATGAAACCCAGAACTTGGGATTTACATATCTTAATAATAATAATTAAATAAAGGAACAAACATGATGTTGGGTGGTTCTTACAAGATATAAAACCCTTGAGGCGAGTGAGTTTAACGCCCCGTTGTGCAAATCTTTGTGCACGGAATTGTTTTTCCTGTCATCATATGCATGGATTATAAGTATGTCAGCATTAATGTAATGGTTGTTTGTTTGTTTGTTCGTTTGTTTGTTAACGCCGCACTCCGCAATATTCCAGCTACACGACGGCGGTCTGTAAATAATCGAGTCTAGACCAGACAATCCAGTGATTGACACCATGAGCATTATTATCTGATTTAACTCCATCACCCAATCCTTGGTTGATATGCTAGTAGTACACGGACAATGTAATTGTCTTAAACGACAAACAAAAAGAAATCCAGCGCCAGTGCCATATGGGCTGGAAAAGGAAAACAAACGATTCCTCCTGGGGGCAAAGGTCATTTAATAATGACAAATGTTTAATCGAAACATAAAACCTCCGGGTGGGAGGGTGGGTAAACAAACAGACTGACTGAGAAAATTCACCATATTCCTGAACAACATGTAGTTTTGCATGTTACGTTTGGCGCCTGTGACGTGTCCCTTGCAACAATAAAAAACAAATACCGCTTGCAGCATAATCAGCAATTGACAGTCTGGATTGTCTCCCCTTGGCTGTTAAATTAATGGCCACTAAATCAGATGCCATGGCAATGCCGTTTCAATTAAAATAAACTAGGGTTTATTTCTCACAATAAATGGAGGCGACAAAACCATCATGAGAAATCTTTACTAAAAGCATTGTCCGATTTCGACAAATATTGGCGTTAGAAATTCGTAGTGCTTTGTGTAACTGAGCCGAGGACATATTGTAAATGTGTACATATTTGATTTGCAGGGATGCTTTGTAACATTTGATCTTCTCAATTAAGTTCAGGCACAAGTACTTGTTACATGTCTCTGGAGAGGGAAGCAATATTGCCTCATTTCCAGTTATTCGCCCCTTGCTATATCTGCATGGAATCCAAATAAATAATTTACAATGCACCTTCAAACGAATCTTTGAGGGAAAAGATTGGTTGGTTGTTTTGTTGTTTAACGCCGCACTCAGCAATATTCCAGCTACATGACGGCGGTCTGTATATAATCGAGTCTGGACCAGACAATTCAGTGATTGACGCCATGAGCATTATTATCTGTAATAAATGGAGGCGACAAAACCATCATGAGAAATCTTTACCAAAAGCACTGTACGATTTCGACCATACCATAAGTATGTGTTTAATTATGAATCACCATCAAATAGTTATTTTAAAATTCGAGTAATGTTATATAAAACATTTATTATCAATAAATATTTTTCATCACATCACGAGTTTTCGTAAGAACATAACATATAATATGAGTATACAGATATCCATATGTAGATATTCTTGACTATTCTTCTGTCTGGGTACAGCTGCCATTCTTTCATGATCAGTAAGCAAGCTACGCTTGTCCTTCGGGGAAATATTCAGTTGTCGACCCAGAAGTACCATGTATTTCAGTATTGGTAAATATGTCATATGAATCCATTATTGATCTTGAAGAAGAAAACAAACCAAACAGCGTTTCTTGAAATAGCAACGTCTCGCCCTCGTAGGCATTCTGTTACATATAGAATTTTTAAATGAATGATTGATAACTAGTACAGCCGTTCCTAATGTGTCATGTTTATATGTCAAATTATGTGGTCAGTCCAACACGATAAGGCAATGTATTTGGCTTCGGGAAAATCCAGCTGGTACCAAGACGTATGAGGTGGAGAATATATATTTCTGGACTTCAGCATTCATGTTCATCAAAACATTTCTACATCTATTATGACTGAAGTAGGTAACAACGACAGTACATCATTCATGTTAAAGCACGTTTTCCTTAAGAAAGTCTTTGTGAAGAGCTTTATACTTTTCGTGTTGAAGGGAGATAATCATGTGGCTAGTAATGAAACGTACGTGGGATTAATGATACCAGCTGGTAGACTATAAAACGGCCGACCGCGTTGGTGATCAAATCTGAACCTCTTGTAGTCACGGTGTTATAGCATGGCACTACGAATAGATGACTTGAATGGTTAGATACCAGATTTGATTACAATACATAAATGTTAATGTTTATTAAGCACACTGCCTATTGAGAAAACGGAGGCAATGATATAATTCGCTAGACTTTAGCTGGAGCGAAGCCAAAATAACCACAGTTTGATTACTTCAAATCCGTCTTATGAGTGAATCCCTCATACATAACGCTTGAAGTGATAATAATGCTTCCGACTGATGAAAAAAGCAAATCCTCTGCCACAAAAAATACATTGTTGCAAGATGTTGGATATATATTTTTTTTAAATCTAGGCTCATTGTTTGAATTAAAAGAAATCTGAATCTGTAGCAGAAAAGTTATCCATTCTCCATACAAAAATCCCAGAATGTTTTTTGTATTGGCTGCTTATAAGTCAGTTTTGCAAATTACCAATGCATAATGCTGTCTTAATGAATGAATAAAAAGTTGTAAAAAAATTATGACTCTTTTAAGAAATAATATGAATTGCTATATACTTATTTGATTTAAGATGAAGTAATAGAAGGTGTACTGAAGGATGCAGGACATGAAGTGAAACATTTGTCTAAACTAATATGATGTGCACTTACCTTGTTGGAATGAGGCAGCAAGTTATTTATCTTTAGCTAAAATAGTCCTAGTTAATGTTTTTGAATGGGTATCAGAAAACATAAATTATACATATCAATTCCCATAAAATTCAAAACGTGAATAACGAGTATCTAGTGTCTTCCAAAACACGGATGTTATAAGGGGGTAAGAGGCCTCAGTGGTCTAGTGGTAGAGCGTCCATCCGGAGAGCGGAAGGTCGGGGGTTCGGTCCCTACCCGCGTCATGCCAAAAGACGTTTAACGATGGTCTTGTTATTACCCTGCCTGGTTCTCGGCATTAAGGCCTAAAACAAAGACTGTCGTCTCGGAGTCAGTATCCTGTGTCTGAGTGGGGTATTCATCTGCGGCATGGTATCTCTGTGGGCTAGCACAATAAAATCGGTATTAGTCCGGAATATTTCAATCAGCCACACACATACACACACGTGCATGCACGTTGTTAAACCTCATTTCACTTCCCCTCACCTCATCTCACCGTGGATGGACCTCTGAGTCAAAACCACAAGCATGGCGAAGACGGTTATTTTAAAGATCGAGTCTTCTTTTCATACTTACATGTTGGTGAAAAATTACACATTAACGGTTTCGAGTTGGAATAGACTGGTCCTGAACAGCGAACAGAAAGCCTTCTGTTTTAATTTTCAGGCCAGCCGACTTCATCTAAGCGAAGGACTCTGTATGGTGTGTGAAGCCCATTTGTGGTGTCCCCTGCCGTGATATTGCTGGAATATTGCTAAAAGCGGCGTAAAACCATACTCACTCACTCTGCATGGTTGCTGTTCTTCTCAACACATTATTATTACTTTGTTGCCTGACGGCGCACTGCATTTTACTCCCACCAAGATTTAAGACATGGTTCCTGAAGTAATAAGGACGATAAATAACCTTCCGTCAAACCAGGGCGGTGAAGATATTCGCATGTTTTTAAGAAATAATTTATCTCGAAGAGAACCCTCTTGGTAGTTATCAAAGCGGTTTCATTACGGCCCCAAGCCATCATGAAATCACTATAAGTTAGCATGCTCCTTCTCCTAAATCCCCAGTTTCATCGAGTATACTGACAAGAGGCCATCATATTGTTTTAACGTATCTCCACATGGTATCAGTGTTGTTTTTGTTGAAAAGTTCCAAAACTAATTTTATGTGGATATCGATACAAGACAGATGCGAAATGTATATTCACGTAAATTTACCATGGCTTAAACGTTCCCATGGGAGATTTGTATTTGATATGGAAAGGGTTTTGTCGTTTTATTTTACACGTCAAGCACGAACGGTAAAATAACTGTTATTATTCTCTTTTAAAAACAAGTTTATGTGCATTAACAATGCCCTATTTGAAAGAGTATCATATTCATTTTTATTCTCCGTTAATGTTGTCGATGTTGCCTATGATATTACCGTCATTGATTATGTGATAACTCTTGAATGTAAGGGAATACTCGGTGTGTTCCAAACATCACAGAAAGTGCTTTGCTGTGAATGCAGAAGACGTTATAATAACACCAGCTGTCATTTTCAAAATGCGCCATCACTTTAAATTGAATTGACTCGTGCACTTAATCACATTCAGTGTTTTTGTACGAAGATTTCACAAAGCGCCATACGCTTGTTTAAAAGTTGTTTGTTCAAAGTTAGAACATTCAAGGGCTCAGTAAAGTTTCCAAATGTGTCATGATAGTCAAGTGTTTCCCTTGTGTCTTCAGGTGCACAATTGAATTGCCTTTGGACTTTCTTGTGACGCGTGCCACCGATGGAACAGGAACCTTTTCGCAAATAACGTGTACAATCATTATTTGATAGATTAATAAACATATGCTCACAGAAAAGTCGGAATCGTACAATCGACTCTCAGACGCAGACGTCTTATAAATATGGAATAGGTTTTTTCGCATTTTTTTTCACAATGAACATTTTTCTCATCTACTGAAAATAACCATGTGATATGCATGGACCTTTTCGTTGTAACAATATAGCGCACATTTGAATAGGCTACATTTATAATATATATGAATCAGTGTATGCATGTTACCTTGCGGTCAAGGTTTGCAGCCGAACTTACACATGTACCGATAAGGCAAAATGTTTTCCTTTGATTTCGTGTCGTGGACATAATGATCCATGACATATAAATTCCATATGCTTAAACACCAACTTATCATGAAGCAACCAACTTTTACTGACAAGAGGAAAGCATATTTTAAATATAAAACTTAAAAGTTTATTCATACAATAATAAAAATACTAAAAGGAAATGTATCACCTCTGTGGCACTAGTGACAAAATAGGTATTTATTGAAGATGAAGAAGATCATTTTAAAATATGATTCAATTGTACATCCAGAGACGAAGGCTAACGTCAAAGGAATCGTTCTTATAACGTGAAAGACATGTTTATATTCTGCAAAAACAGAAACGCAAAAGTAGTAAAGTCGTAAATATTTGATATCGTGTTGCCGACATTCATACAAAATATTTAATACCCAAAATGAATGGGACCTTTCTTTATTGATTGGGATTGATGTTTACGGAAAGAATGATGTACTGCAGAAGTGAGGTGAAAATTCGAAAAATCGCAAAAGCACAACCACGTGACTGCCTGGCGCCGAAACACACCAACATGACATGCACGTGCATCATCATCACTTGTTGTGCTATAAAAATGTTAGTGTTTCATTTGCCTGCCATTACAATGAACAGCGAAAACAACAACGCCATCGGGGGGCGGCAAGGAGGAGAATCATCTTCAGCTGCGGCACCATCCACCATTACAAGACTGAAGAACTGATATCAGACACACGGGGCAACACCGTACCTTCCCGCATCCGGTCGACCACGACCTGAAGGTTTTCACGCTAGACGACCATTTCGATGTGTCATTTAAACTGACCAGCATCGTCGGCCGCGAGGTCAAGGTTGTCAAGGTCACTGAGAATGGCCACGGCATCAACGGAGACAACTTTAGTTCAGTGACGAGTCACGTTTTATGCTTCGCCGTGTGGATGGTAGACGTAGTGTTCACAGGCGTTGCGGGGAACGTTGTGAACGAAACTCCATACAGGCAGTGGACGGATTTTGGGGTGATAGTGTGATGATGTGGGCAGCCATCTCCTACACTGATAAAAAAGACAAGGTGCCAGTTTTGGGGATTCTAACGGCACAGCGTTACACGGATGAGATTCTTCGGCCATACGTCCCATTATGCAACAAGCAAACGTCATACTTCAACAAGACAACGCCCGACCTCAAAAGGCAATACTGACAACAGCCTTTTTCAGGAATCACAACATCCAGGTCGTGCCGTGGCCCTCCAGGTCTCCAGATATAATCCCAAACGAACATTTATTAATGGGATGCACCGGATCAACGACTACGAGCACGTCAGCAACAACCACATAACCTCCGACAGCAGTCACAGGCACTGCAAGAAGAATCAGTGAATATTCCACAGGCCACAATTCGGGATCTGATTGCTTTCACGGGACGACGATGCCAATACATTTTTGACTCTTATGGTAGCCATACAAGATATTGAGAAAACCTGACCTTCATCTTAACAATCTACTATTCCATGTCTGCTATCTGGAACCTGGGTCAATGACAATGTGTGCCAATTTTGATCATTCTATTACCATCTGTTGATTATTCATATGAAGTATAAAAAATACATAAAACAAAATCACATTTGCGTTTCTTTTTGTGCAGAGTATATCTCTATGGTCACGGAGGCAGATGTATACCTGACCTCAGATAACCTTAACGTTATAAGGATACATCGTTCAAACAGCAGTGCGTGGTTAACGGAAAAGAATACAGCTTTGAGAAGAGATACCCTGTGTGGAAGCTTAAAAGACCTCATTTACGTATTCTAGAAGAAATCCAATTCCACAAAAAGCTTTATATTTGAAAACGTCAAACTGAGTTAGTTCTTTGTTACAAAATAATTGTTTAACCGTACTTCGGAAACAGTGGTCATACATTTATGCGCCGTGTATGTTCAATCCCCGACTTGTATACATGTATTCATGGCTGGGAATCCTAAGGGAGCTGCTTTCCTTTTCCGATTGTCTATGTTAAATGGCCAAAGTGCCAGCAAGCGTCCGGAAGAGAAAAACGTAGTTGGTTCACATATGAACAAAGTAGGTTTCTTTGCTAATAGTATACTCAAGAACAAAAATATTTTAGTGTATTTTTCAAACAAGTAAATTTAGGTTTTCAATATTGTAGTACATGTATGGAATCAAGTCACAGAAACGCAACTGCTACAGAAAAGAATGAATTCCATGCAAAAGTTGACTTTTATGCAAGCCCCATGCATTTCACTACCCAAGAATTGGTATAAAAACGTGTGCGTTAACGGGATTCCATATGCATTGTTTAGCAGCGTGCTGACAACAACCACTCAACATTACGCAATTATTCAACATTACGAAATGCCGAGCCTGTCCGAAAATGACCGTCTGCGAGCCATCGGTGTGCTTGAAGCAGGATCGAGTCAACATGATGTTGCAAGATAATTTAACGTCCACAGAAACACCATTTGGTGTTTATGGCAACGTTGTCAACAGACGAATGCAGTCAGAGACCATCCTCGGAGTGGCAGGCCACACGTAACCAATAATCGACAAGACAACTGGATTCGAACAACACACCTACGAAATCGATTCCAGCCAGCAACAGTGACTGCAAGAAGCATCCCTGGCCTTCGACGAATATCTTCACAAACCGTACGTCGCCGCCTCAGATGTGCAGGGATTGTCGCAAGAAGACCCGCCAGACGTCCCATTTTGACAGGAAACCACCGTCAAGCACGTCTACAGTGGTGCAGACAGCGTCTACGCTGGACGGCCATGCAGTGGAGACAAGTTCTATTCACTGACGAGTCTCGTTTTCACCTCAGCCACAGCGATGGACGGATTCGAGTGTACCGACGTTGAGATGGACGTTACGTCAATCATGGTGTTATGGTAGAAGATCGGTTCGAGGGCGGCAGCGTTATGGTATGGGGTGGGATTACAGCAAGACAGAGGACCCGTTGGGGGAAGGTAGGGGTAAATATATCAATGGACAGCGCTACCGCGACAAGATCATCGACTCTGTTGTTCTACGTTTTTGCGTCGTCATGGCCCAGGCATTACCTTTTAACCTGACAACGCCCGGCCTCATATTGCTCGACTTGTTCAGGATTCTCTTTAACAAAACAACGTGAATGTCATCCCCTGGCCGGCTCGCTCCCTTGATCTCTCACCAATCGAGCACATGTGGGATGAGATGGATTGGCGCCTTCGACGTCAACCACGTGTTCGACAGTCACTCCAGGAACTTCGAAACATGCTCCAGCAGATATGGACACATATCCCACAGGACTTTGTGCGACGCCTGGTCCATTCTATGAGACGAAGATGTGTTGCTTGCATCGCAACAAGAGGTGGACACACACGCTATTGATTTGTAAATTGACATTTTGGCGTGTTCATGTTTTTTTGTGTTTTATTTTATGAAATCACGCATTTTCTGAAGTCAGTATGGCAAATTAAACCATTTGAACACTTCCAGGAGTCTTTTATCTGTTGCAAACCGAAATTGTTTCAGATTTGGTAAAAAACATAACTTTGCATTAAATCTTATTCAATGTCACAGGAACTTTTGTTGTTCAGTGTATGTTGTTTTAGACAGAGTTCATCATACATGTCAGCAATGTACGTTTCTTTGTTAGATCTATGTGCCTGGGGGACGTGTTTAAGTGATGTGTAGAGTTCAGCATTCATGTCAGCGATATACGTTTTTTGTTATAGGTTTTTAGTAGGAATATTCGTTTATTATTATATAGTTTTTTAACTTGAAGTTTACACGATATACGCGTTTTCCATTTAACGAGAGGTCGGTCACATGACCGAGAAATTGTCGACACAATTTCACATTCATACGTTTTTTCACGAGACCGTGTTCTTGAAATGACGTAAACACTGACGGACTACTTCCACATTCCTGGGGAAACCCCTGGGGATTCCCTAGCTTGAATACATACATACGCGTTTTTTCTGATCATGTAGATCCTTAAATCTTGAACTCAGCGTTCCAGTGTACATTGAGAAACGTCAGAGAGTTTGACTGCATGATTGTTCACGAATATCCTCGCTACGACCCATTCAAATGAACAAAACGAAGAAATGCACTTCCAAACTATCGTAGTATCGACTCGATCCGTGTCTAGGCTGACAGTGACACTCCGAAGCAATCTATGAATTTACCTTAGTTTCTAATTGACACATATTTAATCACCTTTCAATAATCGGCCATCAGTGATGAATGATGACTGAAACATGTAACCACTATGGGTTCATTAAAAACTTCCGAAATCTCTCCCGTCACGTTTATCGTGTCGGCCATTTTGACGTCTTGTACTTGATGTAAATGTATTACGACGCGCCGTCATTCTGACTGACTTACTGAGGTAGTTCTTAACAGACCTTTCTCATCTAATGAGGATATTATTTGAGTACATTTGTTTGAAGAAACTACAAAAGTTTCATCTCTCGTTTTGAGGAACTATTTTATTCCGCGATATAGCTGGTTGTTGTCTGGCTGTCAGTGTAAACATGAAGTCACACGTACTTAATATAATTGTGTATTAATCAAGGTCTACGTCCCAAGAGATAAAATAGTAACAAATGATAAGAATTGACTTCCACTTTGTGCGAGTTCATTGGAGTGTCAACCTTCATAGAGTGAGGGCCAGACATTGTATGAACGTCGTCGCAATCTCCGATGTCCATACAGTTTGGCGAGGGCCGCCTATATATGAAAGGTCGTATACTCCAACGAATTCACACAAAGTGAAAGTCAATTCTTAAATACAATAGTTCCGCATACACTTCAGCGATACATGTTTCTTTTTTATGACTAGGTGGTGCGAATACTAGTATTTGTTTATTGTTATATACAAGAGTTCCGCATGCATATCAGCAATATACGTTTCTTTGTGATAGGTACGAAGACATTTTTATATTGAATAAACAATTCGGCATACATATAAGTGATATACCGTATTCGACATCATAAGCGCCCAGGGCGCTCTCAAAATTAGAAATAGGGGGCTCTTATTAGAATATTATTTTGGTGAAAAACAACAGAGTTAAAAGATCGTAAATTTCGTGTTTTTTGCTGACAGCCTGAAATGTTTATATACGACAGATACATTTTTCCAGAATTTAATTTCTATAATTAAGGATGCATATATAGCACATGTATTTCGAACGAATAAATACGTCTTGTGTACATTGAACAATCGGAAGGGGTGCAAATATTAGTATATATCGCCGTGGGCGCTTATTAGAGCGGGGCGCTTATTACGTCGAATACGGTAGGTCCTTTATTATACGTGTGTGGTATGGGAACTATGTGGTATGGATACTAGTATATAATGATATACAAGAGTTCGACATTCATATGGCCCATAATATCTTTGTCAGAAGTCTGCGGATCTTTCGCATGCCCCTAATGCCACAGTGAACCATCTGCAGCAGCTTTCTAACAAAAGGGTTTATTTAGACAGTATATATTTCCTTTTCAGACATTCTATTAAAACTGATGAAAGAAAAAGTGACGCTGCGAACATTCTCCGTGTCTAATATTACCGGTTTAAGTGTCCCCATAACCCAAATGTTGTGGAAAGCTGAACGAAAAGTCGGTGGAATAATGTGGAATTCCGCGAGGTATCGTTCAATATCACCACAGTTTTAAGTCTGATATCGACAAAAAAAGTCCCTTTTCTTTCACGTTTTTTTGCTTATATAGTCTGTGCGACTTCTCCATTGTAGAGAAGCCATCATGTGTCTAATAATATCAGAGACACGAAATAAACGTAAGATCGTAAAAGGAAATACCCGTTAGTAATCACATTTGGCATGTTCTGTCGATACATGTTTAGAGTGTGTAATGTCGTTTAGGACAAAAACGTTACATCCCTATCGTTCGCATAGGATTTGATTATAACGCATACATGTCATAATGCATTTACATAGTGTCATTTGAAGAAATAGGACATGAAATGGAAACTATATGTATTTAATAAAAGTGGATTTGATTTATCGTAATGTCCACTTCTTGGAGCGCCAATTTTCCAAAATGGGTGCGAAAGATTTTCTCAATATGATGATGTTGTATTGCGCACTTGCAGTCTGAGACAAAAGACCAAACGTAATGTATCCTCATTAATTTCATATTTGAACAATTATTTATGCTCATTTAGCAATATTTTCAAAAAGTCTTCTTGATGGTATGTTGTTTGTTTGGTTAGCGCCGCAACCAACAATATTCCAGCTATATATCAGCGGCTGGAAATAACCCAGTGATCGATATTATAACCAACGACCAAAGCCGTTGGAGAATGATATCAACAATTTAACTTTTTATTTTGAGTGAGTGAGTATGGTTTTACGCCGCTTTTAGCAATGTTCTAGCAATATCACGGCGGGGTACACCAGAAATGGGCTTCACACATTGTACCGTTGTCGGGAATCGAATCCGGGTCTTCGGCGTGACGAGCGAACGCTTTAACCACTAGGCTACCCGACCGCCCCTTTTTAATTTTGAAAGATAGTAAAGTGTAAATGCGATGTAAGCGAGAAACGTTTGGATGACTGATATTGATATCAATATTTGCCCGCAGTATGCCCGCTGTATGTGCGCTTATGTGTGCACATTATTCATAAGCTCTTAAGAATTAACTGAGAATTAGTCCGTCAACTATCCCTTTGGCGCCCGGTCTCTCATGAGATACTTTTATACGGACATGAAATATTACAAAACTGGTATTTTTGGTAAGTTATAATTATGAATATTAATCGATAATAGCCAACTTTCGTCGCGTGATTGTGTTTATTGAAAATAATTGTGAAAAACCGGGTGCCAAAATGATGGTTGACGGATTAAAATTGATACTATTCATATAGAGCGGTTTAGTCTTCACAGTAGCTCTATTTTCGAACATAACCGGGATGTCCCTGGAAGTAAAGTGAGTGAGTGAGTGAGTGAGTTTGGTTTAACGCCGCTTTTAACAGTATTCCAGTTATATCGCGCATTAGACGACTGTGCCACCCGTGCCCCCCCCCCCCCCCCCCCCCCCCCCCCTGGAAGTAAAGGCCATATTGCGACGGTCAATATATAGTGTAGTATTCAAACCTTACATGTTATCCAAAGTTCCCTTACCGTCAAACATCGTTTAACAACGGAAGGGGCAGATTGCACTGAGGAAACAAAGACAACTGCAACAATACAGCGGACAGCGTAATTTGTTTCCACGAACAACAAACATATTGCTTTGGGAAAGCGTAGAGACAAGTGCTCCGAAAATAAATGCTTTACTCTTGAGTAAGGTGTGAAATGATTCAACACTTATTTTGTTTGCCAAATATCCTCATTATTCCATGAAAGGGAAAGGTTGAGTAATTTCATTTGCCGCTACGCCGATCATGAAAAGTTGCACGTCTCATTTACTAGATTATGACGGCGGTCTGTAAATAATCGAGTCTGGACAAGATAATCCAGTGATTAATATCATCCACAGTTGGGATCGATGACATGCATCAGCCAAGTCAGCGAGCCTGACCACCCGATCCCGTTAGTCGCCTTTTACAAGCATAGTCGCCTTTTACGGCAAGCATGGGTTGCTGAAAACCTATTCTACCCCGGATCTTCACGGGTCCCGAAATGTAATTGACAAAAGTGTACCAAGGACCGAAATCACATGCTCCTTTGCAAATCTATAATAAGAAACTGTTAAGATATTTGTCGATTGTTTGACTTTGGCTATTCTTTGTTACTTTGTTATTGTTTTTAAATGTAGCAAACGTTACTGTCAGTGAGTGCTATTTAACCCATGCTATGATGTGAAAAATAATCAATTTCATTTGGTAGTCCCTTTATCCCCACCCTTTATCCCCAGACCCGTGAAGATTCCGGGGTAGAATACTTCTGCTTGTCTACGAATATGCTTGTCGTAAAAGGCGACAAACGGGATCGGGTGGTCAGGCTCGCTGACTTGGCTGATGTATGTCATCGATCCCATATTGCGTGGATCGATGCTCATGATATTAATCACTGGATTGTCTGGTTCAGACTCATATAGCTGGAATATTGCTGATTGCGGCGTTAAACAACAAACCAAACCAACCAAACCATTTGGTAGTATCTAAAAAACATAGTTTATCACGTATTCGCTTAGTGTACAGGCACTTACGCACTGACTCTTTTTGACACTACCCTTGATCCTTTTTAACATGACGGATCTTTACAAATCATACCCACAGGTCTGTTCTTTAAGGGGGCACGGGTGGCCCACTCGTCTGAGGCGCTGCGATTCGCTGTGCAGAGTTGCGTCCCTTGGGCACGCCAGAAACCTATGATTCTGGGCTCGAATCCCGGTCAGCCCCGATTATGTTTCTAGGTTTGTCAGCACCATACCCGTGCTTGTGGGTTTCATCGAAGTGGTAAACGTCTGAGACCTGATTCACTTCGGCTTTTCTCCTTCATTAAGCTGACACGCCGAGATATAACTGGAATAATATTAAAAGCGGCGTTAAACCGAACTCACTCACTCTCTGTTATTTAAACTTCATCTTGAGGCTGACAAAGTGTCTGTTCAATTGTTGCCAATAAAAACTAGATATCACCACAATACTTAACTGGTGTGTGGAAGAAATACACGCATTTGAACAGGATGAACCTTTTCCCCTACTTTTTCAAACGTAATCGAAAATTCAAACAAGTGCACTCGTCAGCAGTAATACACAGCTAAATGGACATGGACGATGTCTTCATAAAATGTCACATCCTTCAACATAGTGAAGAGAACTGAGGCATAACCTCTATACACGTACGTCCCACGAGTGAATGTCAACACTGATCCAAAGAGTGCTTCTCAAACTCTTCATTCTAATGGCCAATAGTTGCAAGCATACAGGAATGCCCCAGTGCTTCTCTGTCTCCTCCCTGTCTCTCCCTATTATGACAGAGTGGATTGCCTTGCTAGCCTTTCCTAGACGATATGATCCTTTTCACTGTATCTAGTGTTTGGGCTGGTCAAGTCTAGCGTGGTTTCAATGGACCTAAATGAAGTAGAATTCTTATCACCGGATGGTCTCCAGATGCATATGCAGATCATTAGGGGGTTCATTCAGGCATTTCAATGTTAGGTACGATCGAAGTGGTCCAGCCAGATCAGGTCATGGTATACTTACATAACTGGCAGGTCATTAGGAAAAGTATAACTAATCACATTAAGGGACAGATTCAGGTCGTCGTCACGTTCGGCGCCATCACCCACAAATATTGAAGTAATCGAGCTACGCTCGGTCGTTTGAATGCTGCAGGGAAATAATCCGTCGTCCATTGGTATTGAGATTATTGCTTATTGCTGACGTTTACGAATGGAAAAGACCCGTGAAGATTCCGGGGTAGAATAGGTCTTCAGCAACCCATGCTTGTCGTAAGAGGCGACTAACGGGATCGGGTGGTCAGGCTCGCTGACTTGGTTGATACATGTCATCGATCCCAATTGCGTAGATAGATGCTCATGATGTCAATCACTGGATTGTCTGGTCCGGACACGATTATTTTACAGACCGCCGTCATATAGCTGGAATACTGCTGAGTGCGGCGTTAAACAAACAGTTGTGACAGTGGCATCAGGACATGTTCACTGAAAAATCGCAGCTCACTCTTACTTTCCCACTTTCACTTTTACTGATTGGTTGGTTGGTTTGTTGTTCAACGCCGGTCTGTAAATAATCGAGTCTGGACCAGACAATCTAGTGATTAATACCATGATCATCAATCCACGTAATTGGGATCGGTGACATGCATCAACCAAGTCAGCGAGACTGACCACCCGATCCCGTTAGTCGCCTCTTACGACAAGCATAGTCGCCTTTTCTGGCAAGCATGAGTTGCTGAAGACAATTTCTAACCCGGATCTTCACGGGTCCCTATTGTTCGGCGTTATACTCGTAAGAAGTAGGCTATTCCAGAATACTCACATGAAAAACTGCACACAATCAAACCTAAAGGTTGGAGAGTAATCAACTCTAACGCACACAAAATATATTTTCTCTCTCGTTGTCTCTCTCACTCTAAACCTCTCTCACAAAACAACAGGTCTCCGTGGCTGGCCTCCACTGGTAACCTGTATCAGCAAGGATCGAGTGCACATTTCTGGTTTAAACATACTGTTGTATGCATGGCACAGCACCAAGCTATCTATTGTCAACTTACAAGTAAATATCACCCAAAGAGTACACCCAGATCTGAGTGACAGATTTTATGTTCGGTACTTCCTGGCGCCTTATCATTATTTTGTTATAGAGCATTGTCCAATTTTGCTGTTGCATCATGGAACTTCCTGTCGGAACACATGAAAAGGGCCCAAAGTCTATTTAATTTTAGACCCGTGAAGATCCGGGGTGGAATAGGTCTTCAGCAAACCATGCTTGCCTTAAAAGGCGACTTTGCTTGTCGTAAGAGGCGACTAACGGGATCGGGTGGTCAGTCTCGCTGACTTGGTTGATGCATGTCATTGAATCCCAATTGCATGGCATCGATCCCAATTGCGTGGATCGATGCTCATGATATTAATCACTGGGTTGTCTGGTCCAGACTCGGTAATTTACAGTCCCTCGTCATATAGCTGGAATATTGCTGAGTGCGGCGTAAAACAACAAACCAACCAACAACCAATTGCATGGATCGATGCTCACTGGATTGTCTGGTCCAGGCTCGATTATTTACAGACTGCCATCATATAGCTGGAATATTGCAGAGTGCGGCGTTAAACAACAAACAAACAAACTATCCAATTTCAGAAAATACTACTACAACTTTGCAGCACTGTGAGCTGAAGCGCTTCAGAAATTCTTTTTAGCATTATGAATCAGATAAGTCAAGCAATTTACTAATCAGATACACAGATAATGTGATTCAATAAGATTGAAAATCATGTAACGTAATGTAGGTTAATTAACCGCTGCCTTTCGACTGTTACTTTACAGAAATAATGGCTTAACATATAAATATGTTGAAGACAATTTGAAATGCCTTTGTCTGCTTAACGTCGCTCTTCTGAGTTCTAAAAATTCGTTGCTTCCGAGAAGATTGAAAGGTGGTGATAGAGTTCATCTACCACCGCACTGCATACATCTTTGATACAACTCTTTCACTAAGTCAAAGAGATGAATATAATTTTTGTTGGCAGTGGCGATATATAGTTCAACCCTTCTGGCCTTCCCTGTCTAGACATTAATATACTGTAATACTCATATAACAATAACAAATCAATAAGCTTAGAGAGTCACAGATATGTGTCTATTCTCATTACACATAAATGTAGTGCGTTTCTTCTCTTGGTTTTAAAACGAGTGATTTGATTGCATGTCGAAGTGTTGGTTTGAGTTTATGGATGATATGTAGGACAGGCTTTAGCAGATATAATACATAATGCAGCTCAGTGACACTTCGAACTTAATTTGAAAAATCTATGAAATTGTTGAAGAGGTACATGAGCTGCTATGACAGTAAAATGCAAAATGCACACTTTTATAACTGTAGATGCATTTCTTTGATGTATATGTTCCTCAATGTATAGTAAAGCTGGTGTCAAACATTATATCAAGTGTTACATGACGATAGGTTACATTTAAGGCTAGATATGCAATAATACATCAAAAGTATTACGTGCAGCGTTTCGGATTGAGATTGGAACACGTGACAAAAATGTCTTTTTTCTGAAAAGTTAATTCAACAGAAATGCCATCTTTTCCAACACAAAAAAACACAGCTTTCACAACAGACCACACACAAAGCCATTATATTATCCTGTTGGAATTGTGTATTTAAATAATACACTACTACGGTTACTATACACACACATTCATAAACAGTTTGGTGCGATGGTTCGACGACGTTCGTTCCATAAAGGACAAAAAAGTTTGTTCGCCCAGTGTGAAATACACGCACATATCAGTGGAACACTTATGCTATCGTTGGGATGATCAATCAATCGTTTTGTGACAAACATTCTTCAGCTGCCATCGCATGTAGACTATTGATGTAATAGATATATCTGACCTTCTCATGTTCAGACCTCACGTCTTGGGTGCAATGAAAACAGCAACACCAGTTGCGTCTATAATAACCTAACCAACTCATCACATGGGACGTTGAACGTACTTGTGATTGTATTAACATCATTATATTTAAAAATTCCAATGTGATGAATAAAAGTGACAAAAACATTTCCATAATCATAAAATATCTGCACTAAAGTCCATTTTTCGATTCCGACTATATCATTAGAGTTTCGTTTAACAATATTCCAGTTATACCACGGCTTGTGGGAAGAAAGCACTAAGTGATGCAAGTCTCAGACGTTTCCCCTTTGGTGAATCTCACGAGCACGTGTATGGTGCTGACAACCCTAGAGATATTATCGGGGCGCTATCAAATGTTGATAAAACCAGACGTTCACGAAAAGGTGAGAGTATTCTGTCCCATCTCCTGTGGCACCTGTCACAAGGACATGCAAAAGCACATTTAATAAAAAAAACACGGTAACAAATAGTACGAGTCAAAATAAGGAATTGCATCGGACATCATTTGCGTCAAATTGGGAAATGTCCTCCATATATCTACCTTCAAACGTTTTGAAACAATACACACAAAAACGGGCATGCTACACATTTATTTTACCTTGTATATATGTTGTGTTTGCTTTTAGTAGAGAGTTCTTATTAATAAGGAAATGTTTTGTCGCTTTTTAACATAACATTACAACAACTAACAAGTCGGAAGGTAAATATTACATTCCTGGGTGAACATCAAGTTCCAGAGAACGTCCATTACGTTTAGGTAACCATAGTGATGTTAGCATTAAGGTAACATGATAACTAATGACATCGGGGTATCTATATCGCTTACATATAACATTTTAAAGAACTGGCATATATTAAATGCGGGGCACATTCTGATCTGTTCCGAAAAATGTATTCATTCAATGTTCGCTTCACCCTTTGTTAAAGTTGTGTTTTGTCTACTTGTATATTCGTCTGTTTAGTATATTGGCTACTGGAGTGATGGGGATTGAATGGTTCAATTGATGGTTAATTCCTTGCAAAGTACTATTGCTTTAGCACCCCACAGAAAAAAACTTGGTTGTTAGTGTTAGGTCGTGTTAAAGGTTCTATCGCTACTGATATATGTGAAATTTATGTGCAGTGTGTTGCGAGGATCAGCAACCATGTAGAGTACCAGTATCTTTAGAAACATTATGTTATGTTTTTGTTTAACGCCGCCCTCAGCTATTAATATTCCAGCTATATGACGGCGGTCTGTAAATAATCGAGTCTGGACCACACAATGTAAGAGTTACGTCGTGTTAAAGGTTCTATCGCTACTGAGATATGTGAAAATGTTTCGCCAACACTTCTGTGTTGGACGCCATTCTAACTGGCTAAGAATGATGAATTTAACCCACATACACTATCCCTCAAAAAGTAGGAGATCATGAAATATAACAATTATGATCGGTCGTCAGAAGCAAGATCCTCTTTGAAATATGGCTGCCAGAGATATCATTTACTGTCTGCTCATCCGTTTAATTGAGATGCCTTCAATTGTCTACTCAGGGGATTAATCCCTGACAGGCATTCGTTGTGTGGAATAGGAAGAAAGGTTATTTATTGTACCCAATAACAAGTAGTTGGTCATAAAATAACTAGTTACAGAGATTAATAGTTCGTTTCACGCACTCGGCAAAGCGTGTAATGGTGTTATTTTTGTAGGATTAGGAGAAATAGCCACCTTTAGATTAGCTCTTGATTGATGTTTGAGTCGCGGCTGACCGCTTCCTGACGTTTTGTTTGTTGTTTAACGCCGGACAATATTCCAACTACATTGTATATGACGGCGGTCTGTAAATAATGGAGTCTGGACCAGACAATCCAGTGATTGACAATCCATCGATCTTCACAATGGAGATACGATCCGATCTGGTTAGTCGTCTCCTACGACAAGCATACATGTAATCACCTCTTTTGGCAAATATGGATCCTGAAGACCTATTCTAGGTCTCTACTCGGATCTTCACGGGACGCTTCCTGACGTATCCGCATAGATGCTGAACATCACAAGACAGATAATATAGCAGATTCACTGCAATGAAATCTACATATCAGCCAATGAAACCTTTAACAGACGCCTCTTGTTTTGGAAGTCGATTACGGGGCGTGAAGCGTCTGCACTTTCACCTTGACATTTCAATACTCTCTTAAACGTTATGATTGTTTTCTTAATAATTATAATGTGCTTAGGAAAATTGATATTCGGAACAAATCGCAATGATTGTTTTTCTGTTTACTTGGGGGCGGTCCGGTAGCCTAGTGGTTTAAGCGTTCGCTCGTCACGCCGAAGACCCGGGTTCGATTCCCGACATGGCTACAATGTATGAAGCCCATTTCTGGTGTCCCCCCGCCGTGATATTGGTGGAATATTGCTAAAAGCGGCGTAAAACCATACTCACTCACTCTCTTCACTTGCCTTTATACAAAACAAGACCACACAGACACTCAAACCGCTGTTCACTTGCGCCAGTGCTTTGTCAAGTTCAAATTACTGTCTAGACGATCGTAAATTGTCTGTATGATCGATCACCTGTGGTAGCACTATATACAATTCGATACATTGTAGCCAGACACTAAAGGTGTTTAGAGACGGAGATTCGCCGATGGTCTTGTGTAACGTTTTTTTTACTTATAAGGCTACATTCACTCTGGACTCTCTGGACACGCGTAGACGTGACTGGAGGCGTCGTAACGACAGTTACTCGAACGTCAACGTTAGGCAAAATGACACATTTCGGGGTAGGTCTTTAACGATATGGGGCAGGATCCCTGTGACTGACAGAACGCCACTGCATAATGTCCACGGAAGGTGCTACCGAGACACCATATAAGCGCCAATAGTTTGCCATTTCGCGCCACGCTGGTCCACATATTATCTTTCAAGATGATAATAATAATAATCAAAGCGACAAAGTCCTTTTCATATTCATAAGAAATCTCTGCCAAAGCAGCGTCGATTGTACGATTCTGATTGTATCATGAGCACGTGTTTATTAATCACTATCAAACAGTGAGTGAGTGAGTATAGTTTTACGCCGCTTTTAGCAATACTCCAGCTATATCACGGCGGGGTACACAAGAAATGGGCTTCACACATTGTACCCATGTCGGGAATCGAACCCGGGTCTTCGGCGTGACGAGCGAACGCTTTAACCACTAGGCTACCCGACCGCCTACTATCAAACAGACTCGTGCCCACTATGCACGCATCATAACTATCTACCATCACAAGAATGACCCTTTACCCGATAGAGCACGGACTGATCGGGAGGCGTGGATTCCATTGGTTCGAATCCCATATTCAACCTGAATAGGACTTGTGGCATGTCATCATAGTAGACATGATTGTAGACCTTTACTGAAGTAGGAAATGCCAAAAAATCTGCACGTTTGATTTTGAAATACCTCACTGCCTACGACTTACTGTACATATATATGTAACAGAACAGTAAATGTAAAGTCCCATCCGGTGACTGGCCTGCGTGTTGAGGGGGCAAGGGCCCTGAGCTGATGATGAGCCTGCCCAGCCGGAGTGTGACAGGATCACCCGAACCCTCTTTGCTGCATTTTTTAGCATGTAACGACTCATGATGAAAACAAAACATTCCACATAGTTCTTAAACGAGCCAAGGATGTGGGAAATATTCTCATAGTTAGTGTTGATTTTGTTGATGGTTCTGTACTGCTGGACGGTACAGATATGTGTCTCAACTAAAGAGAACTGCCATATCAAATCGGCCCAGACTTAGTTTTTTCAAGGAGAGGCTATCAGAACGACCACTGCATCGAGTTTATGTGCAGTGTGTTGCGAGGATCAGCAACCATGTAGAGTCACTCGGTTGGATGAAGTCGGCTGCCCTGAAAAGTGAAACAGAAGGCTTTCTATTTGCTGATCAGGACCAGTCACTTCCCACTCGAAACCGTCAGTGTGTGATTTTGCATCAAAATGTAAATATGAAATGTAGAATATGCAATGAATTTCACCTGACTGTCCAACACATTGTCAGTGGATGCCTAACTTTGCAACAAACACAGTATCTTAAGAAAGATGATGCTTGTTTGTTTGTTTGTTGTTTAACGCCCTTCACAGCATTATTCCAGCTGTATGACGGCAGTCTGTGAATAATAGAATCTGGACCAGACAATCCATTGATTGAGATCCTGAGCATCGATCCACACAATTGAGATCGATGACATGCATCAACCAAGTCAGCGAGCCTGACCACGCGATCCTGTTAGTCGCCTCACACGAGGTTGCTGAAGACCTTCTCTACCCCGAATCGTGAAGGGTCAAGCGACATGACGGTGTAGCTCGATCATTTTATTACCGTCGTCGCCATTGTTGTGGTTTTGATACAGAGGTTCATCCATAGTACGACCCAGAACGTGTAGAGGGCGTCATGGGCGTCAAATACAAAATGCTTTGGAATAGGCCTGCATACAACCTCAAACATAGCCAGACCAACAAACCTGATCTTGTCCGGTTTGCTAAATCCAATGAAATCATTTATGTCATTAAATTTTCTGTCCCTTTTGACGCTCATGTGATTCAGGAAAAAAATGGCAAATATGCGGACATCACTTTCGAAATGTCACGATTGCATCCCAAGTACCAAGTTGCCCAACTCCCCATTGTTCTCGGTGCCTCAGGTTTGATACCTCCCAATCTGTTGACTGACCTTGGGAGAGTACCCGGGTTTGCTGCCATGAATACAGCCATTCTGACAATCTGGGTAATGTACATGTAGAAGGCTGCAGTGTTGGGGAGTCTTCACAAGTCTCCGAAAGGTTCTCGGTTGGTTTGACTTGGAGAAATTCCATTCGCTCTCTGGGCTGCGTGTAGAAAGGGCCCTGAGCTGATGATGAGCCTAACCAGCCTGACTGTTCCAGGATCAGCCAAACCCTCTTTGCTGGATTTATTTTTTTAAACTGTAAATCATAATAATAAAATGTTATTTCATGTATCGCCGTATATAAATAGCTATTGCACTTGATGATATGAGTAAGATAGTGACTGTTGTATTTATAGTCAGCAATTACAACTGTGTCATGGCGGTTTGAAAATGAAATCTTGACCAGACCGTACTTGATAGCATCATGATGGCGAAAGATTCCTATAATCATCCTCTGACGAAAATCAACCAGAAACACAACTGAAAACATTAGTTTATACCAAATGACATGAAATTATATTCAATACTGTCATGCAAGTTTTATTCATGAGAATAATATTAACATTTAAAAGTTTTACATTAGACTGTGATCTGAAACTTAGGAAAGTTCAAACATGTGGTTGAAAGTATCGTCTCATTAGGTTCGCTTAAAGTTAAAGTTCAGTTTGAAAAATAGCAAAAAATTAACCATTTAGGGAAGATGTTCTTTTGCTTTCACTGACACATGTTTACATATGGGTTGTTCTGGCGCTGCCTATGTAGGCTTTATACAGCGCTATCTATTTACACAAGAAAAGAAGACCATGCCCAGATGTTGGCAATTACACCCGCAGGACTGCTATTCTAAATTCCAGCTGTATATCTCTCAAACTGTTGGCTTCCTAAATTGTCTGTCGTTGCCAGCAGAGACTCCACTTGTACTCACTTATCCATCTCCTAGAATCACCAAGAAAAGGCTAATTGAAGCGTTGGGGAAATAACACACGCAATTTAGTAGACAGCTTAAAAACCATTCCCTAACTTTCTCCTATAGATTTCTCTAGGCTGTAATCAAACCAATGTAAAAAGGCAGAGCGTCAGTTAGAAGAAAATGAACAGTTGAAGGCACCAGAAGATGTTCTCGGTGAAAATCACATCCTTCGATATGGTGAATAGAAAGAGAGACATTTTCAGGAAATGACCTCCGCACACACACGCACCATCGGTGAATAGCGCAATCAATGCCGACATGGAACTAAAGAGGCCCTTTCAAGTTCTGCATTCTAATAGCCGACAGTTGCAAGCCTACAGGAAGGTCCTCAATGCTTCTCTGCTTCCCATATGAAGCCATTTTTTTCCACTGATAGAGTAGCTAGCCTTCAGTATGGGGTCTTGTAAATGACTCATTTGAAGAGATCAGTGTTCCATCTCATTGCATTAGGTGTATGGTATCGTGCAGGTTTAACACATTCTGAATAGTCGCAAATGAGACCGAAATCTGATGCTCTCACCGGATGTCTTATGTCCTATCTATGTATACCTTAAAGTGAATCTCCCTTAGATACGACAGAATGGGCAGGCATTGATTTGGAGAAGGAATATAGGATGAACACGCTGAGCCATAAACAGATCGATATTTCTACCATTGACCATATGTAACGTGTGAAGTTAGATAGACCGGACATATTGCTTGCTACCGCCTTGATGTAACTGCAGATTGACGTAGGGACGGGCCATATATTTCTTAAAAGGTTTCTTGTATGGAGAATTATCATCAAACTAAATCTAATTCACACTACATGACGTAAGACAACATCTGATGTCGTCTGATCCTGTTACGTTATTGCGCATTACGTCAGCAATGGTGTCTCTAATACGTCGACAGTCGTGTCTAGCAGAAAGTTGACCGCTTCAATCGAGTTGATATTCATTTGCAAATCTTACGCGAAAATATAAACATCCAATGCTCATTTAAAATACTACACTCAGAATGTTTTAGGTAGTCATGTGTTCGCGCGCTGCCCGGTGAACTCCAACTTGTTGGTGGCTCTCGGGCCTACACTGCAACTTACCATTCGTGACCATGGCCAACTCGTGTTATCCCGGAACAAGCCGAATAGCGACTTGTGCCCCTCTCGTGGCCATTTTTGCGACCGGGTTCCGTCTTAGCGCAAACCGGCATACCTAAAACAATTGTCACCTCGTCGCGTAATCGTTCACACATTTTCCCAATATATTATATATATTTCAGATGCAATTTAAAGCACATCGGGACGTGCGGAATTATACAGTATGATTGAACACACTTAACTGTGTCTTTGGTATATTTTTAGATGCAAGACATATGTAAAATCAAAAATTACTTCTGAGGGATTCTTTGACGAAGAATTTGAAATCATACGCGCATTTTGATTGGTTTGTCGTATTTTCGCACACAACATTCATCGATAGGGGGACGAGTCTTCTTGCAGGTTACCGAAAGGGGCGAGTGGTGACGAATGTGCAACTTACGGGATGTCAAGCAGCCTCACAACATAAACCTTGTCCTCAGGACCACGACAAAACTGAATTTCTTCTATGTTACGTATACGTTAAACAAGTCATCAGTGTGATTACAGATCATTCGTCTTTTGCCATGAGTGAGTGAGTCAGTTGGGTTTAACGCCACTCTTAACATTATTCCAGTTATATCGCGGCGTGTCACCTTAATGTGGGAGGAAAACCCGAAGTGATGCAGGTCTCAGACGTTTACCACTTCGGTGAAACCCACGAGCACGGGTATGGTGCTGACAAACCTAGAAACATAATCGGGGCAAACCGGGATTCGAACCCAGAATCATAGGTTTCTGGCGTGCCCAAGGGACGCAACTCTGCACAGCGAATCGCGGCGCCTTAGACGACTGGGCCACCCGTGCCCCCTCTTATGTCATGAAAGTGTTCTTTATTTCTGTCTTCAATTATGACTCGATATTTCTGAATATTCAAGGATTCCAATGACCTCATGTCTAATATCGCGTCGTTTTCTCGAAACGGAAACCACAGCGCCCTCTAGGAGAAGCTGTCGATTTAGAGAAGCGTCCCTTCAATACATTTTCCGCAATGTTACCCGACGATCTAGGCATTCAGACGTTGGCCCAACGTTGGCAATGGTTGGCATTGTCGACGTCGGATTTTGTACGTTTTTCAACGTTGAGTCAACGTCTAAATGCTAACTAGGATACTGTTCACAAAAAACTCAAAATATATATACCATATGTTGTCTCCTCACTATTTGCTCACGATATAGTCGGAATCGTACCATCCACTCTGCTTTTGGCAGAGATTTCTTATGAATGTGAAAGTTGCTGTTCAACAGTGAGACATCACCACAAATCTAAATGTTATCGAAATGTCTAAAATATCTGTAAATCTATATCTAGATGATGATTACCATCGATCATATTTTCCAGTTCGACAGTACAATTGACGAGCTATTGGCGAGGGCAATGTGCCTAGCGAGTTATGATTGTACATCTCGTAAAAGAAACATCATGGCCAGTCTTTTGTGGCTACAAAATAGCAAGGAATTTGCCTATTTGTTTTAACGACAAGGCTGGAACTGATCACTCTCGGATAAATGGGACTCGTTAAAGGCGTGAATTAAAAAAAACCAAGCCTGCTATTGTATCCTCTTGTGAGACACTATTCATGGATGCCATTTATCAAATTGAATATATCACCACACTTAATAAAGACATTACCTCGTAAAAAGGAGAAAGTTTCAAAGTTAGCGTTAGAGCGTATAAGAGAAAGTTTCAATCTTATTTG
The DNA here is from genome assembly GCF_023055435.1 of Haliotis rufescens. Lineage (NCBI taxonomy): Eukaryota > Metazoa > Mollusca > Gastropoda > Lepetellida > Haliotidae > Haliotis > Haliotis rufescens. The sequence goes on from NW_025963813.1 coordinate 31,216,327, forward strand.
GGAGACAACAGCAATTTGTTTACCAGACAGGAAGGTTTAGTTCAATAGGATTTACACTTCCATAGCGCGGCTACGTAACGAAATGCCTGCCCACCGATGCTGCGGAGACGTAATGGATTAATAGATAACCACTGCTCGTTGTAGACGCATTGATCTCATTGAACTTTACACGAGAAAAGAATAGATCTGTTGATTTTTCATTTGGATAATGCGACCAGGAGAACCTGTTCTCCATCCAAACTCATCAGCGAGTATACAGAGAGTGGGGCCTTGTACGTTGCTTTCGTTTGAAGCCTCTTTTCATGTATCACGGGTCCATAGTCTTTCATGGTAATGGAGTTGTTCCAAATCATATTCATCTATCATTGTCTTTTTCAAACGGTGAATGTGTGCATTGCGTCAGTGGCTTTTTATAATGGTTTAAATTCCACAGCGTTCGCATTACATTGGGAACATGGTCAAGTATATGCTCACGCAGGTGAAAATCAAGACTGGTGATCTTCCCATGTGTATAATATGGTCAAATACCAAAGTTAATGCTGTCATATATATACTAAGTAGTACCAGACACAATGTTAAACACCACCCCGTATTGGAAGGTTATATGTTGCAACACGCCCCGGCCAGGGCAGAGTGACAATAGTAATATGAAACTAATTGGACAGATCTTTCTAGACAGATTTTTCAAAGTGGATTTTTTTTAGGTGACAATGATTCCCATTATCTACACATATTTGGCCAGATTTAACAATTCTTTGGAATGTAAAGAGGTCGTTGTTGGAGAAGAGATTAACATCTTAAAAAGATGGTGAAATTTGTCTCCAACAGAAGATGAATTGCATACTGCACAGAAATGGTCTTCCTTCAGTGAGTGAGTGAGTTGGGTTTAACGCCGCTTTTAACAGTATTCCAGTTATATCACGGCTCTTCCTTCAGTAACCATCGCCATTTTCAAATGTTGGTACGGTATTCGACGTGATAAGCGCCCCGCTCTAAAAGCGCCCACGGCGATATTTGCTAATATATTGGCTAGTGAACAATCCGAATTAGCACCCTTTCCGATTGATCAATGTACTCAAGACTTAAATTTATTCGTGTATAATACGCACTCGTGTGGTATATGCACCCATAATTATGGGCAATTAAATTCTGGAAAATGTATCTGTCGTATATAAACATCTGTCATTAAAACCACGAAATTAACGATCTTTCAACTCTGTTTTTTTCCACCAAAATACTATTCTAATAAGAGCTCCGTATTTCTAATTTTGAGAGCGCCCTGGGCGCTTATTCTGTAGAATACGGTAATTCTTTAAAGTGTTCGTAATATAACCTTTTGTACTCAAAAAATATGTTTTTGCCACTTTAAATAAATTGATATTAAAGAATTCTTTCGACCTTGAAAACCAGCCATGACATTTAACAAAAAGATTTTATTGATACGTCTGACAATCTGACATTATTCAGGATTTGTTTCACTGTTTCTATCTATTTCAACGATATGTTTTATTTACATCATTATCTAGTATCATAAAATTATATAAACATGATATACCTTTGTTAAACCGTAAAATTCCGTTAATTATGCCAGAAGGAAATCATCCGTTTACATACATTAATTCTGAGGGGCTGCCTGCCAAGTTCCCTATAAACCTTTCGACTGGGTGTTGCATTCCTATGACCAGTAACTATTTTTAAAGGCATTGTCAGTGGTAACAATTATATACATACCTTTAATACAGGGCAGCCACTCAATAAACTATTCTACTTTGAGCCTAAATGATACACTAGTACACCAACTTGCGAAAACAAATTGGACCATGTAAATATTGATGTTAATAACATCTATAATAAGTACAACATGATTCAAATGTAAACGTAAACACTCTCAAACAGAATTGGATTGCCCGTTTGATAAGTGACTGAAAACAAACTAACATAGCATTAACTATTACAAAAGTCAAACCAAACAAATTTGTACAGCCAAGCGACATTTTATGACAATTCATCCTGCTTGTAAATCTATTAACTGTTGAGAACAAAATTTGTTATCGTCTTATGAAGGAATTTCTCCGTATGATATGAAATGCATGTGTATAAATGATTTGCTGTTATAAATGTACACTGGGCCTTTCGTTTTGAGAAAACATGTCTGTCTGTCTGTCTGCATTTGGATTCTGTTTCATTTATGATGAAAACTTTCCAGTGATCATGTTCGACGACTCTTTCATCCGCGATGTGCTCCCGGGGGTATGTGAACACAATCAAATTGTGTATGTTCTGCAAACGGTAATAATTACGTTGCTTTTTCAAATGTGGAATACAAATTAAACTAAAACCATGCAAATACGACGTAAAGTGTTTATTGACATACGTTTCCATGACTGACAACGACAATCAGCGTAATGAATTAACCAGGGACATTCGACAGTGGAATTAATGGAAGAAGCGAGTATCAGAACATGGAGCCAGGGGATTATCACATGCGTCTCAACTGCAAGTAATTGACATTGTTTTCGATTAATCAAAAACTGAACACCTTGCTATGCCGCAAGTGAAGCAGTTTTCACACTTTACATGCCCTGAAGGCTTCTAGGGATTTGCAATTTCATTTCAGTAATTAATCAGCGTTAATAATTCAGTTGTGTGTGTCGCATGTGTCAGCGGTAGTGTAACTTTTCTACCCCTTGAAATGTTCAGTCGTGTTGGTGAGTTTAGTCAACTCCAGAAATAGTTCCTCGTAAATAGTTTTAGATATGACTATATGTAAAATCACCATTGCCACATACATGTTGGGAGGGGTATTATATAGACCATAATTTTCGAGTGACGAGGAACGATAGATTATCTATCCCCAGGGAAATTGAAGTTTCAATATTAAATTCACTCGGAAAAGATAATCCGACATTCCTCGTTACAGGTAGTTTATTGTTTTTATTACCCATCGTGAAGTTATAAATAAGACGCTAAAAGACAAGAAACAGTTTACTCTTATACCAGAGAAGTCGCATTTCATAATATTCATACGCGTGTGAAACGGCATCGATTTTTTGGATTTTTACCTGTTCATATAAAGCCTACACTGACGACTAAATGAGCAGCATTATTTCTTCGTCAATTTAAGCAATATGATGGATTTTGGCGTTTTGATTCATGTATAATAGTACAATAATCAATTCAAAATGACTTGGCATTGTTGATAATACAAAATTCAAACACGTGACGATAGTGTTTCGTCAGCCGCCTCAAAGATTCTAGCTCCCATGACAACGAAAAGAAAACCAGTGAGTGAGTGAGTGAGTTGGGTTTAACGCCGCTTTTAACATTGTTCCAGTAATATCACGGCGTGTCAGCTTAATGTGGGAGGAAAGCCCGAAGTGATGCAGGTCTCAGACGTTTACCACTTCGGTGAAACCCACGAGCACGGGTATGGTGCTGACAAACCTAGAAACATAACTGGGGCGAACGCACATTCTTAGGTTTCGGGCGTACTTAAGGGACGCATCTCTGCACAGCGAATTGCGGCGCCTAAGACGACTGGGCCACCCGTGTCCCGAAAAGAAAACCAAAGCTCTTGTCGGTCTGAACATTCTCAACAACAAACTGTGTAAACTGATTCTACAAGTTGGTCTGGTTGGTTGGTTTGTTGTTTTACGCTGCACTCAGCAATATTCCAGCTATATGACGGCGGTCTGTAAATAATCGAGTCTGCACCAGACAATCCAGTGATTGATATCATGAGCATCGATCCACCCAATTGGATGGATGACATGCATCAACGAAGTTAGCGATCCCGTTAGTCGCCTCTTACGACAAGCATAGTCGCCTTTTATGGCAGGCATGGTTTGCTGAAGACCTATTCTACCCCGGATCTTTACGGGTCGATTCTACAAGTAAGGTATTTTTGAAACTGTCAAGTGAACATACGTCTTGCTTTTTGAAAAAAAAATCAATGTTGTTGTCTTTCGATCTCTCGCCCGCTGTCATAGACTTCGTTTTATACCGCGACAACGCTATTGTTTCACTATATGGTATCCCGACGTTTTTTTTTTTTAATTCCTTCTTGAATGTCTTGCATTTATAATTTTTAGTACAAAACGAGGAACTTGTCGCACAGCAAGACGTTAAAACGGTTCAATGGCTATATTACATGTATGTTCACTTCCAACAAAATGTCCGTCAATTGTCACACGTTCGTTCACTTTTATCGGGGATAGGAATGTTGACACTGCTGTTGACGTGCAGGGATAGCTCAGGATTTCGTCAAAAATAAATGAATGAACATGATAAATGGAAAAAAGTAGTTCCGGCAATGCGTCATTAACCAATGAAGTCACAGGATTTTTAAAACAGGCAATCGGCATTAAGCGACTGCTGCAATCTCCCTAGGGAGGTTATAGGAAAAATACTACCTCTCATCTCCCTTCCCATATGGGTAAAAAAAATCCTCATTTATGACTTTGACAAATGCTTCAGCTGCAGGCTTCTAGTCATGATGTGTTTACGCAACACAAGGTTGGATGAATGTACAAAGACAACAATCTAATGACAAAGCCAATGAGATAGGATTAATGTACAAAGATTGATATGCACTTACTGAGTATTCACCTGGTGAAAGAGCAAGCAGTAGCTCTGAATAGTCGTGACAAAGAATAAAAGAAATTGCTATCCATAAAAAGTGCCATGTATTCATGTTCTCCCAATTTTTACATGCTTACATGGATCCATGCTCATGATATCAATCAATTAAGCATCTTGGTTGGTTGGTTGGTTGTTTTGTTGTTTTACGCCGCGCTCAGCAATATTACAGCTATATGACGGCGATCTGTAAATAATCGAGTCTGGACCAGACAATCCAGTGATTGACATCATGAACATCGATCCACGCAATTGTGATCGATGACATGAATCAACCAAGTCAGCGAGCCTCACCACCCGATCCCGCTAGTCGCCTTTTACTACAAGCATAGTCGACTTTTACGGCAAGCATGGGTTGCTGAAGACCTATTATACACACGCGTTAACGTTCACCGAAGCACTGCTAATATGGTACATTCTCATTACTCAGCTCATTTGCACTTACTGTTACTTATGGTTATTCCCAAACCTTTGAAACTTGACTGATCCTGAACTAACCTTCGAGGCCTCTGTCTGGTGCTATTTAACCTGTGAACAAAGATGACTGTAGCACACCAGGCCTAGGATTTCACCTTAGGCTCGTGCATACATTTTCCAAGCATCAAGTTGAATGCCATCCTTATCCTTCCAAACAAGGTCATTACTTCATATTCTGAATACACATGTTTCATGATACTTCGTAATACCACGTCTAGACGCTTTAATTGAATTTTGGATCTATATGACCAAAACGGACTTATTTCGAGGACCAATTTACTCTTAAACGTAAATATCTAGTGCCTGTAGAATACTCATTTCAAGACAAAAAGCAAATAATATGGGTTTGTGTTTTTAGGTAATGTAAGCAAGTGTGTCAGCATTTATGAATGCAGACGTTCCAAAGTACTTGCATTCACTTTTATCTGCTTACCATGTTAAATGTCCATTGCCAGTTTGGTGTTTGAGCAATGCTACGTCCGTGCGACTTTCAAATGTAGCATTTGACTAGTAATTTACCACTTTTCTCAGTTTGGGTTGCAGAATGTATGATTACATCGCCAGTTAGTGCACCATCGAATAACATCTAGGTCACTGAGTGGAGTATGACACATGCTTCTTTATAGCATGGGAGCTTATTTCTACAGTTTTTTTCAAACTTGTAATTAGTAGGGAACCATGCATTTGATTCATACGGATTGGGGTTGGGCTTTTTTAAGAGATTTTTTGAAGTGAACAATTTGCTCAGAAATGTGTTCAAAATGATAAAAAAGTTTAAAATATCTTGGCAGTGTCGAAACAATTGAGAAGTTTGTTTCGTGGAAACCCAACGTGAAAAGGTTTGTGTTAATAGTGGAAATGAATAGTTTTTTTGATGGTGCTCAGTAAAAAATACTTTGTTTGCTGGGAAAAAAAGATGGCTCCCCATACAAGTCAAATTGGTGCTCCCTAACAAGCTAAGGGTATTGTCATGATCTGGTAAAAAAAAGTACCGTATGTTTGCGGTCAAAACTACTTTGCACAGTTTTCCATTGATCAGTGCATGCCCGCTTCGTGAACGAGGCCCCCGCGGGGATTCTTAGTTGGAACTGCTTCCCATCAGCCTGTGGTTGTTGCGACTAAATTCATCTGGTGTTCAGGCGCTTTTGATTGCGTGTCATCGTACCCCGACGGCGAGGGACGTTGCTCACAATATCAATCACTGATGTGTCGGTTCCAGTCTGGGTAAATTGAAGGCCGTCGTCAAAAAGCTGCAATACTTTTGGGTGTGCAGCGTTACAAAAACAAGGTTTAAAGAAGGTTGTTACAACAAAACTTAAACACCAGAGATTAACCAGTCTCGATTATCATTCGAAACCGACTTCATTGGGAGCGGGGCGGTCGGGTAGCCTAGTGGTTAAAGCGTTGGCTCGTCACGCCGAAGACCCGGGTTCGATTCCCGACATGGGTACAATGTGTGAAGCCCATTTCTGGTGTCCCCCGCCGTGATATTGGTGGAATATTGCTAAAAGCGGCGTAAAACCATACTCACTCACTCACTCACTCATTGGGAGCGAAAGGCAAACTGGTGGTGAAAAATATATGAATGGTTCACTGAAAATCCGTGATGACATCAGGCATATCCTTACTTTCGGGTAGGTTGTTTTGTTGTGAAATCTTATGTATGACTATTTTATAAAAGCAAAACTTCCCTGTACATGCTAGAAAATAATGTCATCACAAAAATAATAAAATAATATTTATTTGCAAAATTGGAACAAACTGATATAAAATCACACAAAAAGTCATTCATATTGGCCAGAACTACATCGATTACACGAATCTGTTTCAGGAATATCGCAAATTCCATAACAAAAACGCAATAACGTGTGTGTTTTGAATTTCAACATCCACTGAAAGTGTGTTTGATTGTTAACCACCTTCGCCTTGAGAACTATTTATGTACATAAACTTGTGTTTACAGGGAATAATGAATGTTGGTCTAACCTTGTCTGGCGACGTCTTTCTGACGGCAATGTTGCCTGAATGTGTGAGTTTATGTAGGCCTTGAGTATAACAATGACGCGTGTAGATAATTATCAGCGGCAAGATTAGAACCTGGTGTTGACGTTATTGACGGGGATATATTGTGTTCTTTGTTGTTCTTTGTGGTTATAACCCATATTGATTAGGTCTCTTCTCATCTGGTGTTATCGGGAGTAACGTAAACAGCACCTGACGTAATGAAACGTGATTTGACCGTGTCGCAGGGACGTCTGTAATGGTAAAAGTCTTATAAAGCATATTAAGAGGTTATCAGTCGAATGGAAATTGAAATAGGATCAGACGTGTCTGAAGTAATTGTCAGAAATCGATATTACATTAGAATTGCAGGGTACTTTATTTCAGGCTAAGCGTGGAGTATGTTTTGTTACAATTAACGTCACTGGGAGTAACACATAATTCGGAAAGTTGAACGTTTCGAAATGAATAGGATATGTTTCACTCATATTTACATTTGAAATATGAACGTCAGTTCAATGCTAGATATTCTGTTTGAACAGGGCCCATCGAATAAAGGCACCAAACCACACAATACCTGCATAAACAACTCGAATGTCATGGGATGCTCCATGTTCAGCTGCAGATTTTCTATGACGGTCAGAATGGACCAGTTAACTTGCTGATGTATTGCGTCGGAACGCACTGAGCGGAGTTGGAAAAAGTACTCGTGGATTCGAGTACCAAATTCGCCCTGATGATTATACTCGGTCTGTCAACACCATACCCACTTTGGTTGTTTTTTTGTTTTACGCCGCACTCAGCAATATTCCAGCTATATGACGGCGGTCTAGAAATTGATTGTGATTGATATCATGAGCATCGATCCACGCAATTGGGATCGATGAGCCTGACCACCCGATCCCGTTAGTCGCCTCTTAAGACAAGCATAGTCGCCTTTTACGGCAAGCATGGGTTGCTGAAGACCTATTCTACCCCGGATCTTCACGGGTCTTATCCACTTTGGCTTCACTAAAGCGATAAAAACCTTAGCCCACCTCCCACGTAACTAGATGTAACTGAAATATTGTTCAAGGTCAAGGTAAACGAGCCTGACTCACGTTAAACAAATAAACAAACAGACAAACACTCATTTGTAAACAGTGTTCATAAGTAACACGCTGTCGTTAGCACAGGGCATACTTATCTGTTTCGCTAACACCAGTTGTCATCACCGATTTTCAGTGATCCATTCATATAATTCCACCGCTATTTTCCCCTTTACTGCACAGTGAAATCTGTTTCAGAGGATATTAGAGAGTGGTTGTTCTATGGCGTTGTTTTTATATTATTAAACAGGATACCATATAAGGCAAACGCTGTTCATGTATTTGCGTGAAGGACCGTACAACCTTTTTCATGATATAATACACTGAAATACTTTGCATGGCAATTTTGTGCGACATGAAACTGGACATGACATATGCGTTCCTTCACATTTCTATGCAATGATAAAAAAAAAAGTGTACATGTGTACAGCCTGTCTTAAATTGGGCTCACCTCGCACGCTAGTTTTCTGTTTAAACGCAGCAATATTTCACCAATATGACGGCGGCCTATGCATAACCCATACTGAAACAGACACACCAGTGATTGATATTGTGAGCAACGTCCCTCGCCGTCGCGTTATGATGACGAGCAATCAAACGCGTCACCGAGCCTGAACACCAGATGGATTTAGTCGCAACAAGCAGTTCTGTCTCAGAAGCCCCACAGCCGTCTTGTACTCTAAGCAGGCATGCACTGATCAATGGAAAACCGTGCAAAGTAGTGTTAACCGCAAATCATACCAATTTTACCAGATCATCACAATACCCTTATCGTGTAACTAATTAGAATTTTGAAATGACTTTTGAAGTCAGCTCTCAAGCTATAAAGAAGCTGTGTCATACTTTACTCAGTGACTTTGCTGTGATAAAGCAATGCACTAACTTGGTATGTAATCTGAAATTCTGCAACACGAACTGAGAAAAGTGGTGAATTATTCGTCAAATGCTACACATCAAAGTCGTGCGGTTTAAGCATTACTCAAACACCTAATTTGAAAGGAATATCTAACACGGCAAGCAGATAAAAGTGAACGCATGTATTTTTGAATGTCTGCATTATATAAATGCCGACAAAATTGCTTACATTACAAAAATCACAAACCCTTATTACCTGCATTTTGTCTTGAAATTAGTATTCTTAAGGTACCAGATATTTACGTTACAAATAATCCCGCTTTGGCCATGTGGTCCCCGATTCAATTAAAGCGTCTAGACTTGGTATTATGAAGTATTATGAAGCATGTGTATTCGGAATATGAAGTAATGACTTTGTTTGGAAGATAAGGGTGGCATTGAACTTGATTGCTTGGTTTGTTGTTTAACGCCGCACTCAGCAATATTCCAGCTAAATGATGGCGGTCTGTGAATAATCAAGTCTGGACAAGAAAATCCAGTGATTGATATAAGCATCGATCAACCTAATTGGAATCGATGACATGCATCAACCAAGTCAGCGAGCCTGACCACCCGATCCCGTTAGTCGCCTCTTACGACAAGCACAGTCGCCTTTTACGGCAAGCATGGGTTGCTGAAGACCAATCTTCACGGGTCAGTTATCTTTATTCACAGGTTAAAAAAGACCAGACAGAACCCTCGAAAGTTGATCAAAATCACGAATTTTCAAAGAGAAATTTTAAGTAATTTTAAGTGCAGATGAGTTGAGGATTGAGGATGCACCATATTAGCAGTCCTTCGGTGAATGTTGCCTAACGTCACCAGATGCCTGAAAAACGCAGCTATCACAGACGCCTGTAAATAGTCTTCATCAGACAAATCGGTGCCTGAAAGAACAAGTTCCGATTCAGGCCATCGGGCACGATAACACGCATCAGTCATGTCACCGAATTAGCTGAAGGATTTTCTTATCTCTCGAAAAAGAAAGGGACATTTGGGTATAATTTTCTGATAGTTGAGACAAACAAACCGGTGGTTGATATTATGAACAATGTTCCACGCCCTGCTAACACGTTTCAGCCAAGCCTCCGAGATTGATAATATGATCTGTGGTTGGCTCATAACGTTGGATCGTTGCTCATTATATCAATCACTGGTCGAGACTCGATTCTTTACAGTCCGCCGAAATATGAGTACAGCGTCTTAAATTCAAAGTACTATCACAGCAGAGTAAAATGTGCAGTTCATTTGTCAGTATGCTTTTATGTGTTTTCTGTAGAGAGTTTACAGTTATGGCAGTTTGACGTCTGGTTTCGTCTTCACAAGTAACATAGTTTAGTCTACACAAGTAACATAGCTTAGTCTTCACAAGTAACATAGTTTAGTCTTCACAAGTAACATAGTATAGTCACGGGACAAACGTATGGTCACAATGCGTCATGTCCAGCAAAACAGACACGTGATCGTGTAGCCTGAAGCATTTGTCAAAGACGAATTACATGATTCCATAACATCCCCTTCCGTGGTCTAGTGGTAGAGCGTCCGCCCGGAGAGCGGAAGGTCCGGGGTTCGATCCCCGGCCGCGTCATACCAAAAGACGTTAAAAGATGGTACTTGTTGTTACCCTGTCTGGCGCTCGGCATTAAGGGGCTAAAACAAGGGCTGGTCGGCTCGGAGTCAGTATACTGTGTCTGAGTGGGGTATTCATGTTAAACTGCGGCATGGTATCTCAGTGAGCTAGCACTATAAATCGGCATCAGTACAAGCAGCCACACAAACACACACACACACACGTACATGCACGTTGCTATATAAGTGCAACAATCTTGGACGCGACGTTAAACCCCATTTCACCTCACCTCCTACATGTTTGTGGCAAAACTGCATGTACTTGTTAACGTATCTAAAACTGTTTACGAGGAACTAAGCGGGGTTGACTCAACTCACCAACACGACTGAACGTTTCAAGGGGTAGAAAAGTTACACTACTGCTGGCACATGCGACACACACAACTGAATTATTAACGCTGATTACTGAAATGAAATTGCAAATCCCTAAGAGCCTTCAAGGCATGTAAAGTGTGAAAACTGCTTCACTTGCGGCATAACAAGGTGTTCAGTTTTTGCTTAATCGAAAGCAAAGTCAATTACTTGCAGCTGATGGGGACTGAAATAATCCCCTGGCTCCATGTTCTAGTAATCTCTACTTCCATTAATTCTACTGTCCAATTTCCCTCGTTGGTTCATTACGCTGACTGTCGTTATCAGTCATGGAAACGGTGGTTCCTGAACACCCTAAAGTCGTGTTTGCATGGTTTAAATTAAATTTGTATTGTACACTTTGAAAGAGAAGAGTAATTGTTTACGGTTTGCACAACATACAGTTTATATAACCGCGTTAACAATCCTTTCGGGACTACATGATGAGAGAATTGTTTAACATGTTCAGTGGAACGTTCACCATGATGAGTGAAAAATGACTATTACGTATGAAACGGATAGTTTTGTTTGTTTGTTTGTTGTTTAACGCCGCACTCAGCAATATTCCAGCTATATGATGGCGGTCTGTAAAATAATCGAGCCCAAAATTGTTCATATTTTTCCCTTATTTGTGGCATTATTAAATATCTCAAAGTTCTTTGATCAAACGATTAATGGGGTGAGTGTGTGAGTTGGATTTAGCGCCGCATTTAACAGTATTCCAGTTATATCACGGCGTGCCAGCTTAATGTGGGAGGAAAGCCCGAATTGAAGACTTAGTGATGCAGGTCTCAGACGTTTACCACTTCGGTGAAACCCACGAGCACGGGTATGGTGCTGACAAACCTAGAAACATAATCGGGGCGAACCGGGATTCGAACCCACAAGCTGGCGTGCCCAAGGGACGCAACTCTGCACAGCGAATCGCGGCGCCTTAGACGACTGGGCCAACCGTGCGCCCAACACCCCCCCCCCCCCACCCCACACACACACACACACACATACTCACACACCCCAATTAATGCAGTGACACTTAAATATAATGGTTTATTTTTTTAAGTATTGACAGTGGGAAGAACTGCAAAGATTTCACAAACAATACACGAACACAAATCTCCTCAATGTTTGAAATGAGCGAATACTAGTACCTTGTACAAAACATGAACATTGAAGACGATTGCCACTGGTTTCTGCCCCATCAGGCCGCCTCCGTGGTCTAGTGGTAGAGCGTCCGCCCGGAAAGTGGAAGGTCCGGGGTTTGATCCCCGGCCGCGTCATATCATACCAAAAGACATTAAATGATGGTACCTGTCTGGCGCTCGGCGCTCGGCATTTAGGGGCTAAAACAAAGACAAGGACTTGTCGGCTCGGAGTATACTGTGTCTGAGTGGCGTATTCATTCTAAACTGCGGCATGGTATCTCACTGGGTTATCAATAGACATCGGCATCAGTCCGGACTAGTACAAGCAGGCACACACACACATACATGCATGACGCTATATAAGTGCAACAATCTTGGACTCGACGTTAAACCCCATTTCACCTCACCTCACCATTGTCGCATGAAAACAGCTACACAAAGGATGAAAAAAATAAAATGAGAAGCGACATTTTATGACGCTTCAAGTAACATAAACAGTATCGACACGTCAACAACCAAAACATCAACTGTTCTATTGATGAGTAGTAATAACTAACGTAGCTGCATGATACGTAGAATTAACATCCTGACAAAACTGTTATAGTTGTGTACCAATCAGTTGTGTGTTACAAGAGTCCCCGAAGCGGGTAGGGAATTTATAAACGTGTTCTTGAGACGCGAAACCGTCTTAAGATTTCTGTAAATGATTGCCAAACATTAACCGGAAATGAGTTCTGTCCATGAACCGGAAGTAACACCGGTATAATAGGATCGGAGCTAACAGGAACCGAGGCCACCACCGGTAGTAGCTAAATAGCGTGTTGTCGTAACGACAGAGTGGCTTTTGATTTACGTTATTGACAGTTGTTGACACTGGGGGATCATTCATGATTTCTGGGAGAAGCTGTTGTCTGCCAGCCATGTTTTTCCTGGTTTCAGTCAAGGGCGAAGCACGGGCTTGGTATCCTGATTCAGCAGAGACCGGTAGTTCCTTACTCCGTGTACAATGTCGTTATCGATCCAAGCAGATTATATTGCAAACGAACAATGCAAGCAGTCTCAATGCAGCAGTATGTGTCTGCCATTTGATTAAGTACTTATATAAGGTTGGCGTTAATTCCACACACGTCACAAGATCAGAGCGTTATAGTACATTATCGATCAGTTACCATGTAATAATAGGGTTACTGCATCTGGAACAGACGACGTCGCTATACTTACATATAGATTTATGTACCTGGTATTGCCCCCCTCTATCAGAGGAACATATTTGTAGTAGATCTGGACATGCGTGGATGGGGGGTTCCCAGGTTTATTACAGGCTGTGTAATTTACACGATTCATGCATGTTCCGAGAGCCGCCTCAAATATGGATTGAATGGCTACAATGTAACCTGGCTAATTGGATTTTAAACGTATTTAATTCCCAAAGTGCAATGGGCTGGTCACACGTTATTACAACGTAATAAGCCTTTTCCGAAACAGGTTCCGAAGTACATGTATAAACTGATTGGTTAACGATGTTGATAGAAATATATAGAGGAGGGAAAAGGACATATAACGCTGCCGGGGCGTCATCACAAGCCAATTGCATGGCCCTTTGCTCATGTTTTAGCCACTGATTTTCCTGGTCCATGTTTAGTTGTTTAGCGACTGTCACGACGACTGTAATATATACGATATATTACCTGTGAGTGGGTGAGTGTGGTTTTACGCCGCTTTTTGCAATAGTCCAGCAATATCACGGCAGGTCACCAGAAAAGGGCATCACACATTGTACCGATGTCGGGAATCGAACCCGGGTCTTCGGCGTGACGAGCGAACGCTTTCACCACTGGGCTACCCGACTGACCCTATTACTTGAATAAATTAATAACGTTGGAACACCACGTGAGGTTCTGTAGTGATTGTTTTATGAGGCAGATGTCGACTCCAGTCAATTTAACAACCGTTAATGACCATTGCACATGATGTACATGAATACTGTTTGTTAATATCCTCTTTCGAAAGTGCGTGTATTATAGTTGCTTTGTATTGAGAATGGGGGGGCACGGGTGGCCCAGTCGTCTAAGGCGCCGCGATTCGCTATGCAGAGTTGCGTCCCTTGGGCACGCCAGAAAACTATGATTCTGGGTTCGAATCCCGGTCCGCCCCGATTATGTTTCTAGGTTTGTCAGCACCATACCCGTGCTCGTGGGTTTCACCGAAGTGGTAAACGTCTGAGACCTGCATCACTTCGGGCTTTCCTCCCATATTAAGCTGACACGCCGTGATATGACTGGAATACTGTTAAAAGCGGCGTTAAACCCAACTCACTCACTCACTCACTTGTATTGAGAATGAACCGTCTACTTACAATATCGCCCTCTACAATAAGCTATCAACAACGTACTGTTCGTCCCAAAGTACCATGATCGGGGGTTCAAATACATGAAGATCCGGGGTAGAATAGGTCTTCAGCAACCCATGCTTGCCGTAAAAGGCGACTATGCTTGTCGTGAAAGGCGACAAACGGGATCGGGTGGTCAGGCTCGCTGACTTGGTTGATGCATGTCATCGATCCCAATTGCTTGGATCAATGTTCATGATGTCAATCACTAGATTGTCTAGTCCAGACTCGATTATTTACAGACCGCCGTCATTTAGCTGGAATGTTGCGGAGTGCGGCATAAAACAACAAACCAACCCAACCAACGAATACATCTCAGCTTTGTTCCGATTATGATGCTTGGTTCTACATATGTACCTTTGTTCGTGGGTTTCAGCAAAATAGTGAATTCCACGATAATGCATTCCTTAGTCCAGTGCTTCCCACATTATTACAAAGCTTCCCACCTCATTGAAACAAGTTAAGACGAAGTCGACGTTAAGCCAAACTTGCTCAATCACTAAATGGTGCCGGGGCACGGGTGGCCCAGTCGTCTAAGGCGCCGCGATTCGCTGTGCAGAGTTGCGTCCCTTGGGCACGCCAGAAACCTATGATCGTGGGTTCGAATCCCGGTTCGCCCCGATTATGTTTCTAGGTTTGTCAGCACCATACCCGTGCTCGTGGGTTTCATCGAAGTGGAAAACGTCCGAGACCTGCATCACTTCGGGCTTTCCTCCCATATTAAGCTGACACGCCGTGATATAACTGGAATAGTGTTAAAAGCGGCTTTAAACCCAAAACACTCACTCACTCACACTAAATGGTGCGAAGGTGGGGTATTCGAAAGGATAAAGCGTCTAAGGTCCTGTTTCGATTCCCAACATGGGGAAAATGTATGAAGCCCATTTCGCCGTGATATTTCTAAAAGCGGCATAAAACTATACTGACTCGCCCACTAATGGTAACAGGTATGGAACCGGCAATCGAATAAAATTAATCATGGCGAACCCACGATCATGTTGGCCGCAACATTGCGTCAGATGAAATACATTATCCCTTGAATACGTAATTTCTCCCACGTGTTTGTGTCTCGGGGAGATAACAAAGTAAGTGATGTACGTAATATTAGATTCATCTCCATGTCCAGATGTCTCGATTAAGTCAACACATTCCAGTTAGTGTCCTGTGAGACAAAACGCTATTCAATAATCACCCGGCGAAGCAGGGCTAGGTAGAGAACATCATTACATTACCTCATGCAATGCGCGTTTAACCCAGCACGATAACACTTGAAAATTCCACTGTTGTGTTAATATCAACACTGATTAAAAAACCATGAGCTGTTTGGATTGTTTTATCTGAAAACCAACATTTGCGGTTATATTTGCTTATAGCATCTGCAAAACATTTGCATGTACTTGTCTGATAGTGAATAAGAAAACATACATCTGTATGGATAATAGTTTCTGCTTTGATGCATTCACCAACGTTTCGATGTAGATTCTTACACCGTTACAATGCTGGACGGTGTAAAACTCTACATCGAAACTTCGCTAAATGCAATTAACCTTAGCCAGAAGTTGTAATCCATAAAGATGTATCTTTTCTTATTTACTCACCAACTTCTAGAATGCCAATCAAAAAGTGTGTTAGTGACATACTAGTATCTAAATTAGAATTGTTAAATATATTAAATGCTTATGGTCTGCAATTGGTTATATTTGCAACATTCCAGTTATATGACGGCGGTCTGTAAATAAACATCGATCCACGAAATTTGTATACGATGGCATGCAATGAATACCCGATTCGTTTAGTTGCCTCTTCCGACAAGCATAGATGGCTTGGGATATATATTGGTGCATTTGTAAGCGGAATTTGGTTATAATAACCATTACATGTTGCAGACTGTGTTTGCCTTGTCAGCAGGAGTCAATATTGTTATGCAGTGGAATTTATTGTTTAAACTATGACTGTATTACGTTGTTTCTGTTGATATTCGGTCGAAGTACATTGCATTGTATTTTGACAATGATTAGTTGTCAGGAATGTAGTACAATTTAATGTAAGCAGTGCAGAGGAAAATATTATATTTAGAGGCACGAAGTATCTGCAAACTTGCGCAATAGCACGAATGGATGGCATGCGTCAACGTGTGGGTTATTCAGTGTGGAATGTTCTACTGGCACTGGACTGGTCAAGCACTTTGTGGAAAGTGCTAGAACTTGGTTAGACTATATAAGTGGAGATGGCGCGTCCCTATCTCATCTCACATTTCATCTGACATTATGTCGAGACGAACTTTCGTGTGTGGATCACTTTTCACCCTGGTGTTCAGCCGAGGCCTATCTCGGAAGCAGTACCACGGTGATGTGATTACTATTTACACTTCCATTGAATATTGTTCAACCACCCTATTGTGTACTGCCATTGTAATAAATGTGCAGTATTTTTTATTGATTTGAAAACCTAGATAATTTTGTAATACAATTGTTGATTGCATATCATTTGTTGGTTTATTGGTTTCAGACCAAATTCTTGTGCGTACAGATTTCTAGGTTAACATATTGTTTCAATTGGGAATCGACACGTAATGATATATTGTGTATGAGTTGAGAATTCAGGTTACGCTGTGACACGGTGGGTAGCACCAAAAAACAGAATATGATGAGACTACTACCCGCAGCAACATGCACTTACGTCGCTTCATAAGTACATTTATCTTGAACGCGACGTTAAACCCCATTTCTCCTAACCTCATTAGCAAACCCCTATCTTAAAAATGTTCAGTTAACGTTAGGTAACTTCAAGTAATGTCAGACAAAATCAGGCTACTTTCGGTTATTTCAGTCTACGTCTGAAAATAACGTAAGCAAATAATGTCACGATTCGTCAGAAACGTCAAAAAAACCCGTCTACGTTATGTCAGCCAACGTAATGTTAAGTCAATCATCATACTATGCAAAATCATGTAACGTCAAGCGATAGTTGGTTCACACAACCGATTGTTAACCTCAGACAACGTCAAATGACGTTAGCCAACGAAACAAGTCAGATGCAACAAACAAGGAACATAAGCTGACGTCGTCCAGCGTGAATTATGTCATTATATGCCAGGCAACATCAGATTTAAGACACATATTAGTCCTCAGTGACAACGAACTACTACACAGCTTATAAACCAACATTAGCTGCAACAGCGCTATTCTCGGACATGAGCGCGATTTCTTTCAAAGATGCAAGGATCTGTTCCGGAAGCGACGGGTGCCATAAGCTCATGTTTTATGCCAGGTCAACACACTCTTATGTTTATGAAACTGTGTTTTTTAACATGGAAAAGCGAAATGGGCTGATGTGTTTGCTAACCATCCGCGATGTAATTTCGTCTCCAAAAACAGTGGAGATAATTATACGATGTCTAAAGGTTGAGTCTCGCTGACTCTGCCAATAAGAAACTCCGCCATTATTATCGTCTCACATGCCGCCGCACACACGCTCGATTATTTTGGCAGCGCAAACCTTGGTCATTAACACATATAGTCGTGTCATTCAATGCTATTGCATTTTTCCGGAACGGGCAGACGGATCGCAAGCGAAAGTCGTGAAAATACATTTTCCATTTTAGCATCCAAGCTGTGGCCACATTGCTGAGTTTATTTATTGGTCGAGGAATTCGTGGTGACAGATTTATTACGGAAAAACGATGACTAGGACGGCTTAAAACAAATTTGCTTTTGACAAAAAACAAGGTGGTTCGAGTAAAGGATGCACTTACTTGGTCCTTGCAGCCATTTGCTGCCACAAACGATCCCTGGACTTGATGAAGCTTAAAGATAGTACTTTTTAATCAGGAATGGCATCTAGCGGGTCATCTTTGTTGATTAAATTAAGAATTCCTGCACATAAACTTTGCAGTCACTCGACTGACCTAGCCTATCAGAACACCGTCCCTTGTTATTTTTTCATATGTTGAAATTAGTTAGGATATCATGAGGAAAAATGCATTAAATGTGTTTCACTGTACCCATGGTGGCTTCGCTCAATATGGACCGCCACTATGGTTTAGTGGATAGAGCTTGTGCTGGGCGAGAGGTGGTTTAATTTCCTGACCGCGTCATACCAAAAGACATTAAAAGGTGATATTTGTTGCTTCCATGCCTGGCCTTTGTCATTGACGGGATAAACAAGGTCTGGCCTGTGGGGAATGCGTATACTGTGTCAGAGTTGGTTATCTATCTAGTTAAACTGCTAAACCGGCGAAATATACGGAACAAAAAGGTTAGGGGTCATGAATATTTGTGGGCATATTTTTGTAGCGAAGACTAATCACACATTTTCATAAAATATCCACAAAAATATTCATCATCCATAACTTCCTGTGTTTAGTATAGAATACATACTGCTTGTCCTGAGATATTAAGCCAGCTTATTAATTATTAGATGATTGAAAAGTTACATGGAACATATATTAGTATAAAGGTGACGGTATAGCCTTTGGTTGACAACAAAGACCCGGGTTCGGTTGCTCATATGGATACAAGCTCATTAGTGTTGGTCAAACGGTGACATTGCTGTTTAACATGGTAACCACTTCCTCGCCTATAATGCGTACCTGGTAGGAAGAGATGGTTGTGTGATTGTAAACTGGGAACTAAAAATGAAATTTAAGTGAACATTATCCAATACCCGTTACGCTGTGAATGCATCTGTGGTTTGATTCGTCGCATTGAAAATATCCACTATTTTCATATTGTTAATGTTATGGTTATTATTCTGTCATGAATTCAAAACGCCAGGGCTTTAAGGAGATTCAAAGTTGTATCTAGTGAAAATATATAAACATGTCTAGATCTGCACTTGAATCAATAAATGGATGGTGGTAAAATTACACTTCGGTGTTCAATACGTGTTATTGTTTCATATATCTAAATAATGACATCAGTATATGTTTCTGTGCCGCGTTCGTGCTCATCTTTCCTTTAACAAAAAATATATATTTCAAGACAGCCTCGCCCAGAAGTGTAATCAATAGAGAGGGAGTATCGTTTAAGCCACTCTAGGGACAATTCCAGCAATATCACAGCAGGGAACACCTGAAATGTGCTTCAGACAAATTTACACATGCGTGGAATCGAACCCGGGCCTTCGACGTGACGAGTGACCGCAATGGCCTAAGGCTATCCCACCGCGTCGATCAATGATCTTTATTTACAAGCTACATGTCATGTATTCCCGGAATGCAAAACAGTCAATTTGTAGTATCGTCGACATAAATCACACATCTGTAAGCATCACCGATTGCTGCAACGTGTCCAAAACCAACGTGGCCATCATGTCATGCAGTCACCAATCAAATCAATTAGCATCACCATGGAGTGTGGGACTATTGGAATTGACGCGGAGGAGGGATTGCACTCGTGATGCTACGACGGCACGAACTGGTAATTGAGAGCAACCATATTCACACGCACGCTCACACATATGTATGTGTGTGTTTGTGTGTGTCTTTGTGCTTATAGGTGTTCATCCATTTATAGGATTGATCCAATCCATCAATATATTCTGACTCTATGGTTGTATTTTGTCTTATAATGATTAGCTGAATTCAACACTTCTCCCTTTTGTCCTGACGTCCTTTGTGTCTACAGCTAATGTGGCGCCATGTGGATCCTGTATGCTGTTGAAAGATTAAACAATAATTAAAAAAACCGAACGGTAAGTAAACTGAAGTTTAAAAAGTTTAAAAACAAATCCTGTAATTAGGGTATACAGCTTCGCAGTGAGATCGTTCTGATCAATGACTCCTGAGAGCTATGGTTGTATTTGCTATGTTGTTGTAGTTCATTAGTGTTAGTATCCGTAATCCTTCTATGAATAGCGCCATCGTTGTTAAGTCGACACATACACACAGATAAGAACAGGAATTTAACTCCATAATAAAATATACATGATGAGATGAGGTGAGATGAATTGGGGTTTAACGTCGCATCCAAGATTATTGCACTTATATAGCGTGTGTATGTGTGTGTGGCTGCTTGTACTAGTCCGGACTGATGCCGATTTATAGTGCTAGCTCACTGAGATACCATGGCGCATTTTAACATGAATACCCCACTCAGACACATTATACTGACTCCGAGCCGACCAGTCCTTGTTTTAGCCCCTTAATGCCGAGCGCCAGACAGGGTAACAACAAGCACCATCTTTTAACGTCTTTTGGTATGACGCGGCCTTCCGCTCTCCGGGCGAACGCCCTACCACTAGACCACGGAGGCGGTCTAAATGATGAGACTCCAATGTTAACGTTAATAGGGACAATGCTTAAATCAACTCCCACCACCTTGTAGATTTAATGAAACAGTATAAATAGATGAGCGCATAAACATACTTATAAACATATTCTAAGAAATAGACAGAGGGAACAGGAAGGATAAGATGATGATGATGATGATGATGATGATGATGATTGGTGGTTAACGCCGCACTCAACAATATTCGAGCTATATGACGGCGGTCTGTATATAATCAGGTCTGTACCAGACAATCCAGTGATTGACATCATGAGCATCGATCCACGCAATTGGGATACGATGACATGCATCAACCAAGTCAGCGAGCCTGACCACCCGGTACCGTTAGTCGCCTCTCAAGCATAGTCGCCTTTCACGGCAAGCTTGGGTTGCTGAAGACCTATTATACCCCGGATCTTCACGGGTCTTATCCACTTTGGCTTCACTAAAGCGTTAAAAACCTTAGGCCTCCTCCCACGTAACTAGTCGAACTGAAATATTGTTCAAGTTCAAGGTAAACGAGCCTTACTCAAGTTAAACAAATAAACAAACAGACAAACACTCATTTGTAAACGGTGCTCATAACTAACATGCTGTCGTTAGCACAGGGCATACTTATCTGTTTCGCTAACACCAGTTGTCATCACCGATTTTCCCGGGTCAGGTAGGATAAGAAGAAATCTTACATACAAATTAATGTAAATAATACAATAATGTTTGTGTTCCTTCCTCAAGATTAGGACATGTCATCTACGATTTAGCATCTGATAATAAACTCACAATTAGGAGTTAACACAATCATTTCCAGAGAGTCACATAAAAGAAAAGTGCCTCGCATAGAATGAACATTTACTAAAATAACTGTCATGTTTGGTTCACAGAGTTCAAAGGAGCTGTCAAGCGGATAATCGATACATCACAACAACCTTCCGCCACAAGGAGCTCTGCTTCATCCACGAGACACCCAACAAAGACATGGACTTACTTTCATTAGCATACCCTTCGGCTATTTACAGAAACTTCGTCTTGTCACGAAACGGAACCGTAGACCACGATTCGGCAATATTTTTGTATAAGGGCATGAGGCAAAATCGGAAAGAAAGGTTGTAAAGTTATCACCAATAGACGAGCTGTTCTGTGATATCGCCCACTTGGGGTTAGGTAATTTCTAATCATGCCATGCGACGCTTTTGGCCCTCTTGAATGTGCCGTGATATTTGCATTGCTGAAACACGGTCACGATTGGAGGCAATATTCTCAATGATAGCACACATCTTGCTGGTATTTTAGGAAGAGGTTTTTAAACATTCACACATCGGTCAGATCAATTGGTTTTGCTTCGAAAATCAGTACGGGAAAACAATATATTCTTTACCACGTCTTCCACGCTCATGTTCTGCGTGAGTCAATCGGATTCTGTTTATTACCCACAGAGGGCCGATGTATTGGGCTATTGCTAAACCTACCACGCGGACAAATCACTGAATTATTCCAGCTTGTGAAGGATGTTTGTGGGCATCTGATCCCGGACTTTGAAAGTGGTTTTACATGATGCATGTTTGAATGGCATGGGACACACTCGACATTGTTGGACTATTACAAGTGTCAGGAGCTTGTGGATAACGTGAAGAGTTCCAATGATTTGCATTAACCAAGCCGGTGTTTGTGTGCCACGGATACGCCACATTTCCATGGACAGGGCCGCGTTTCATTTTCGTGTCAGCGTTTCTCCGTTGGTCGTCAGGTTGAATGAATATGACCTTTGGTTTGTCAGCACCAATCCCTGTTCATGCGTTTCTGAGGTCGTCGTTGAATTGGACTTTCGTCCAACATTAATATCATCTGACATGCAATGATAAAACTTGAATATTGTTCATTGCGTAGCTATATGTAAACTCACTATATTTGTACCGCCAATACCGAAGCAATTCTCTGGAATGAACTCGCGCTGGTGATTAAGCTGGCACCATCCAAGAAACTGATTTAAACACGCCTTTTCCGAAAGTACTACGACGTGTGAATGTTAATTTTGTTGCTCCTTTTACTATGTATATATGGGGGCACGGGTGGCCCAGTCGCCTGAGGCGCCGCAATTCGCTGTGCAGAGTTGCGTCCCTTGGGCACGCCAGAAACCTATGATTGTTGGTTCGAATCCCGGTTCGCCCCGATTATGTTTCTAGGTTTGTCAGCACCATACCCGTGCTCGTGGGTTTCACCGAAGTAGTAAACGTCTGAGACCTGCATCACTTCGGGCTTTCCTCCCACATTAAGCTGACACGCCGTGATACAACTGGAATAATGTTAAAAGCGGCGTTAAACCCAACTCACTCACTCACTACTATGTATGTATTGTAAATGACGTAATTGACATTCCTGTAACGTAGCGCTACCTACACACCAGCCAGTGGAACAATCTCGTCCTCTCAAAATTTACAATCACGTAGAGAACATCACGGTCGCCTAAAGAAAATTGTTTCCAATGTTCATTGTTTGAATTTGTAACTTCTTTTATCGAGAAGAGATGAAAAATGAAACTTTGTCAGGGCAGTATCTTGCCGGAGGGAAGAGGCCACCTAAAGAGAAGTGAAAACTGTCAACTTGACACGTGATTTGTCACCCTCAAGGAGCAATTGGAAATCTGAAGGACCTCCGCCTGTGAATGTGTGGGTGAAGTGATTGCACGTCTTCACTTTAATAAAACAAATATTCACTCCAAAACTCCCATTGTATGTTATTGATCTGTTTCGCAATTGTCACTGCTTGAAACTATATATTACATTAAGTGAGCTTGAAAATGAACACTGGTTGACACACACGGCCTTAGTTTATACTATTGATACAAAATAATCCGCTGATGCTGTTGTAAATATATACTATGCAAATATAATAGGGGATATTCTTTTATGATATGAAACTACAGGAATATGCACCAATGTCTGGCAAAGAAAGTAAGTGATTTATATGGCAAGAACATTTCCAAGACATAAAAGCTCCTAAACACAACATTGTGGCAGTCAGGAAGCACGTGACTTCGAACGCTCAATTACACTTTATTAAAGACATATAATCGTTAAGGAAGTAACAGTATTGGTCATGCGAGGGTTTGCGATGTGCTGAAAGTTTACGTGCCACGGTTTTTGCAGGCAGGCATACGTCAGAAAATTGTTGCCCAAACGCTGGATGCTTCTCAATCTGTCATCAGCAGACTATGGGCCCGATACCAACAAACACACAACGTCGACGATCGACGCCGCTTTGGACGCCCAAGGGCAACAGGTCAAGCCCAGGACAGAGTAGTCCGAACCATGGCATTAAGAAATCGGTTGCTAACACCCACTCAGATAAGGGACCGGCTGCAATTGGTGTAAGAGTACACGCCTAGACCGTGCAAAATCGTCGGCAAAGATCACATTTGCGTGCACGACACCCACGTGTCTTCCACAACTTCATGCACGTGATTTCAACGTTTGGAACGTCTGCATTGGAGTAATCGACGTTGGGCTAATGTCATGTTTTCTGACGAATCTGCGACCGTCCTAATGACCCTTTATGGACATTGACGTCGTATAGCATGATCGTTTCGAGGATGGGTCCAAATGGTATGCGGTGGTATCACAATGCCTGGACGAACTGCGCTCTATATTGTCAGAACGGCAGGTCAGTACCATCAGGACAGCATCATTGGTTCACTCGTGGTGCCATTTGCACAATGTGCTGGGCAACGCTTCCTCATTCAAGATGGTAATGCATGTGCTAGTCGCGCGCGCGCGTGCGTGCGTGCGTGCGTGCAAGAGAGAGAGAGAGAGAGAGAGAGAGAGAGAGAGAGAGAGTATTGCGGTGTTGACCTACTCTTGTTGGACTTTCTTACCAAATGAACTACATGTAAGAATCTGCCTCGCCTCGTGGGATTATCAAATGTTTACACATTATTTGTAATCTAAATCTCACTGTAACCCATGGGTCAAATAACAAACTGAAATATTTCGAACATATATGCATTTATGCATGACTATTTGCCTGACCCAGCTTACATTGAAGAACTTGGGATATATACACATGCGCACACATTTGTGAGTTGAAGGCTTGTCGGTGAAGAATTTATTTACGAATATGTAAAGATCACAATAAATGACATTTCTATTTGAAATCTACACACATTCTACACAAATCCTACACATATCTTTGTTATTGTCCTCCTGTCACCGCATTAATATATTTATGCCTCCTAATATCCAGGCCTACCAAAGGAAAGTCACATGTGGAAAGAAAATGTGCGCAATATCCACACTCCTTTGCACCAAAACAGCGAAAGACAGAATTAACAGTATAATCTACCTCCAAAGTTTCTAGCAGTCAAATATATTTCGTCACGCAAAACAAATGACCCATGCGAATGTTTAAAGTTTACATACACGTGTCCTTCTGACAGCTGGATCGCGTATATTTGGAGTGAGTTAATGTGTATGGTTTAAAGCCGCTTTCAGAAACATCGCGGCGGGGGACAACCGAATTGGGCTTTTACACACAGTGCCAATGACGATTGTTTGGAATGAAGAGAGAGTGAATGAATGAGTTATGTTTTACGCCTTTTTAGCAATATTCAAGCAATATCACGGCGGGGGACACCAGAAATTGGCTTCACACATTGTACCCATGTCGGGAATTGAACCCAGGTCTGCGGCGTGACGAGCGAACGCTTTAACCACTAGGCTTCCCCACCGCCCCTGGAATGGAGAGAATGCTACAACGACTACGTTATTACGCGATTCGTATGTGCAGCGACGGTAATGCTGGGTCCACACGCAAACTGTTTTAGGCAGGGTAGTTATCTACATTACCAAAAACATAAACAACACAAAAAGATTCAGGGCCATATTTAAACCCTCGTTAACTGAACGGATCAACAGTCAAATTCGTATGTTTCTTGATATTTCACTATTGTGTATTTTAACATTGGCCAAGAGATCATTTGTAAAACAAGCTAAAGGTTCAAGATCAGGAGATGACATGTAGAAGGTTTGATAAATGATAACAACGCTTGCATAAACACAATATGTGCGCTCTCACACTGTCACACAGTGAAAATAGGTCTTTGTTTTAAGCGGCTGGAGCGTGCACGCGCCGGAAGTTATATTCGCCCAAAAATCTACCGCTTAGCGCATGCAAATCAAGGGCAGTTAAGTATGTTTCTAATGGAGCCCACACATTGGTTACAGCAGACAAAATAACTGTCTTCCTTTGTCTGTTCGTTGTGATTATCTTTGTAGCGATAATGATCGATACAATAACTACATGGAGTGATCAGACTGTGGCGATTATCTTTGTGGTGATCACAATCGCTATAATAATGTCATGCGAACGGATAACCATGATTATTATTTCAGCGACAACATAAGATTATGATCAGGATGAGTAGCCATATAGCACACATGATACATACAATAAGAACTGGATGATCGTCGATAAAATATCAAGTGGTGGATCTGGATAATTGCAACTATTATTAAACATTTTCAGAACATTTGCAGAGTTCGGTGTAGCGGCACGCGGAGATATAAAGGGGTGAATGAAAAGTTGGTAGCCTAACTATGAAGGACTGCGTTGATGGCGTTGAATGCTAATAATTGTTCAAAATAATCACCTCCTATGTCCACTCACGTTTGCCCAAGTTGCTCGTGTGCCTGATTCAAAATGGTGTATTAGACTTCCTCCAGATGGCGTAACCAGCTGTCCACTCAGAAATGACGTCTTCAGCATTTGCAAAATGCATGCCAAATGCGGTGAATACGGAGGATCAATTTCATTAAAATCAGATCTAAGTTCTCGCTACCGCTAAACAAAGATCTGAGGACATCCCATTAGGGGTCACGTCAGAACGACCTTTCATCCGACCAATAAGAGCGTCGCTTACCAGATCATGAAAGTGACAGTCGGAATGTGATTTCTCTTCATGCAGCCTCGAAAACTTTAAAACGGTGTATTCCCAACGAAAGTTACGAGCTTAACGGCTGAATCTATACAATCTAGACTTTATATTAGCCATTCGAAAATGTTCTTTTGTGTAGGTTTCAAATTTTTAAGCGAGAATTTGTCAAAATATGTTTCGAAGCGTAGTCGCCAATTTGAAATTAGTGCCGTAAAGCACGAGAAAGCTGCCATATGATTGGCTAATGTCGACTTCTTGTCAGTAATTCCATTGGTCGGTCAGAGTTCGCGAAAGGTCGGTCTGACGTGACCCGTAATAGGATGTCCTCAGATCTTTGTGTAGCGGCAGCGAAAATTAAGATCTGATTTTAATGAGATTGACGGAGGATGTTCAGTGAGCCATGGCGACAACAGACTTGTCCACATGTGCATGGTCCTGTTGGATCAACGCACCTTGAGTGCGGTTTCCACGACGTTCATCCGTGATTATCTCCCTTAGTTCCATATGCAGATTAGTAATGGTCTGACCTTTCGGAAGGTAGTCCGTTGGAATCCCACAAAAAAGAAGCCATCAGAAGGAACAGCCTTCTTTCGGAAATGGAGACGCCAGACGTTTCCATTACTTTGACAAATGTTTAGTCGCTGATGAATAGAATTGAACACAAGGCTCATACATGTTTACAAAGCGCACAACAAAAATCAGCTGAGTCTGCTTCCAAATGTCGAAAGTTCTCACGAGAGAATCAGAATCCTTGGAATCAAGCGTGCTGAAACCTGTAGGGTCCTCAGAATGTTCTCAACTCTCTCATGAGAGATGCCTACCGTATTGACCAGGTGACGCGTGGTAAGTTGTCAACCATTCAAAATCATATATTTCATCAACTATGTTCTCAGTGGTGGCAATTGAAGATACTCCGGATCTTGAATCATCGATGTACTAGTTCCCCTCTTGCACTCCGCTACCACCTTCCCAACGTTACTCCTTAAAGTTGATATATGTCCGCATGGACGATAATAGTGATGAGCTTGAGCCCTTTTCAGTTTGAGATGATTGGTGACAGCGCGGGAGGCAACAAGGAATTCGTTGTTACTTTGCTTCCTACAGACGTATGCTGCCTGGTTGTGTATTTAGTTGCAAGCATAGCCAGTACGGTATTTATTACATGCAAACTGTTAAGGACGTACTGTATATTCCTTGTAGTTAGTTTTCCCCCTTTTAGTTTCGGTTCGCCCCGATTATTGTTCTAGGTTTGTCAGCACCATACCCGTGCTCGTGGGTTTCACCGAAGTGGTAAACGTCTGAGACCTGCATCACTTCGGGCTTTACTCTCACATTAAGCTGGCACGCCGCGATATAACTGGAATACTGTTAAATGCGGCGTTAAAACCCAACTCACTCGCTCACTTTTAGTTTCGTGCCGAAGTTTTGTTTTTTGTACAAGAGTAACCTCATTTGTTATAAGGGGGCACGGGTGGCCCAGTCGTCTAAGGCGCCGCGATTCGCTGTGCAGAGTTGCGTCCCTTGGGCACGCCAGAAACCTATGATTGTGGGTTCGAATCCCGGTTCGCCCCGATTATGTTTCTAGGTTTGTCAGCACCATACCCGTGCCTACGGGTTTCACCGAAGTGGTAAACGTCTGAGACCTGCATCACTTCGGGCTTTACTCTCACATTAAGCTGACACGCCGCGATATAACTGGAATACTTTCAAAAGCGGCGTTAAACCCAACTCACTCACTCACTCATTTGTTATAAGGGAAACCGCTTCTCGAGGTTCGTAACCCGTATAATGTTCCAGTATGCCATCGAATGCCTTTAAGTATAATATATAGACAATCACATTCACACCACATAGACACTGACATGAAGTCACCAATAAACGTTACTGGCAACAAGTACTGCATCTGCTTTCTGTTGTACATGTAGCGGATCCCCTACTTCTTCTTCAAGTTTTATGCAGTCAAGTTCCGTTGATCCGACATGGTTGGTTGCATATGATTTTGTCGGATTAACAAGTATGTCGGACAAACGAAACTAAGTAGTATCAACGTTCGTGATCGAAAGGCAGACAACACGATAGATAACGATACAAACACATAGCACAAAATGAAAATGAAATATCCATAATTGTTATGTTACATTGTTAGCGAAATATGTTTTCTAATGATGCAACCCCTAAATCTTAACACAAGACAACTTTTATAGACCATAGGACTGATTCAAAATACTTGAAAAATCCTAGTCTGGAATTGGAGTCGCCAGTTTGAAATTGGTTTCCGCAAAGGTCACGAAAGCTGCCTTCTTAGTGGCTAATGTTGACTTCCTGTTAATTATTTCAATGGTCGGTCATAGTTTGCAAAAGTTCAGTCTGACGTGACCTGTAATGGGGTTTCATCGGCGGTGGCAAGAACTTGTACCTGACTTTAATGAGATTGAGGTTATCTAGGCATGTGATTAATCCTGTTTTGTACGTTTAAGCATTAATTGTTTATTGTTAAGCAAGTTTGGTGCATTTCTCATAAACAATAATATGGTGTGGGGGCAAACAACATTGAACCTGTACACGGGGATATTTTCTGGCTACCAGTAAGGAAGGCAACTTTTGGGAAGGGGTGGACTACATTAGGAGTGATAGGCATCGGTATAGAACCTGCACATGTACTACACAATATGTGTAGTGGACACAAGTGTTAACAGAACCTGCACATGTACTATACTACACAATAGGTGTAGTGGACACAAGTGTTAACAGAACCTGCACATGTACTACACACTAGGTGTAGTGGACACAAGTGTTAACAGAACCTGCACATGTACTACACACTAGGTGTAGTGGACACAAGTGTTAACAGAACCTGCACATGTTCTACACAATAGGTGTAGTGGACACAAGTGTTAACAGAACCTGCACATGTACTATACTACACAATAGGTGTAGTGGACACAAGTGTTAACAGAACCTGCACATGTTCTACACAATAGGTGTAGTGGACACAAGTGTTAACAGAACCTGCACATGTACTACACAATAGGTGTAGTGGACACAAGTGTTAACAGAACCTGTACATGTACTACACACTAGGTGTAGTGGACACAAGTGTTAACAGA
The DNA here is from genome assembly GCF_023055435.1 of Haliotis rufescens. Classification (NCBI taxonomy): domain Eukaryota; kingdom Metazoa; phylum Mollusca; class Gastropoda; order Lepetellida; family Haliotidae; genus Haliotis; species Haliotis rufescens. Next base: position 31,246,238 of record NW_025963813.1, read on the forward strand.
ACCTGTACATGTACTACACAATAGGTGTAGTGGACACAAGTGTTAACAGAACCTGCACATGTACTACACACTAGGTGTAGTGGACACAAGTGTTAACAGAACCTGCACATGTACTACACACTAGGTGTAGTGGACACAAGTGTTAACAGAACCTGCACATGTACTACACACTGGGTGTAGTGGACACAATTGTTAACAGAACCTGTACATGTACTACACAATAGGTGTGGTGGACACAAGTGTGAACAGAACCTGCACAAAGAGTTACTGTACACTAGGGGCGATAGCACCAGTGCAGACGCTGTATACAGGGTGTACTGTACATTACGGGTGATGGGGTCAGTAGAGACGCTGTACCCTACGGGTGATGGGGTCAGTAGAGACGCTGCACACAAGAGAATCGCTATTGTCCGGGTTATCAGGGTTTTACATTATTGAGGTCACAACCATCAACCTTAGGAGGGAGACAATAAAACCACTCTAACGACCTGTCAACGAATGTTGAGGACGAGTTCGGCGAACTCTTTAATGAAGATTGGGCATAGAACTGTCTATAGAAAGCATGCATTAGTCGACCTATTTACACTTTTATGACAAATTACCCGGTCCGAAATTAATCCGATCGCCATTCCATTGATCTCTTGAGTGATTCCTCGTGTCCTAATACAATTTGCATTTCCACAGAGCACACACACATTGTTTTCCTTCACATTTTGGCTTCAGAGAAATCATGAATCTGACCAATTACGACCGACTCTTCTCCACGCGACACATCGATCTTATTACGGTAATTAGGCGGCGCCCCTCTTCGTTGTTCTGTGGTATGTATTCATCGGTCCTAGTGCTAACGGGGCAACGGCGAAAGGGGAAAAACATGAGACCGCTATTTCAGATTCCAATATGTGACCTTTGGATTTCCACGAGTACCCTATGTCCTGACTCTTGCAGACAAATATTTGCTGAACAATAGGTTAATTCTACTCATAAAGTAGAGTAGATAGTAAGCGTGTGCGTGTGCGTGTGTTTGTGTTTGTGTTTGTGTGTGTGTGTGTGTGTGTGTGTGTGTGTGTGTGTGTGTGTGTGTGTGTGTGTGTGTGTGTGTGTGTGATTTCGAGAAAAGTCCACCATTGCAGACTGCATGTAATTGAATCTATGGTGGCTCAGACGTCTAAGGCGCCACTCTGCAGAGTTGCGACCCTTGGGTACACCAAAAACCTATGATTGTGGGTTCGAATCCCGGTTCGCCCTGATTTTGTTTCTAGATTTGTCAGCACCATACCCGTGCTCGTGGGTTTTACCGAAGTGGTAAACGTCTGAGACCTGCATCATTTCGGGCTTTCCTCCCACATTAAGCTGACACGCCGCGATATAACTGGAATCAGTTAAAAGCGGCGTTAAACCCAACTCACTCGCTCACTAATTGAATCTACAACGCCAACAACGATACCCGCCGTTGAAGTACAACCACACACACCAGCCGGGCCCCATGTTATAACACTCGATCCTCATTTTAGTCAGCTGTAAAATACCATAGGCTGAGGCGGACCTGTCTCTCACGATTCCCCGTGACAAACACGTATTCCTGATTGGAACACTTGTCCCTTCAAGAATAAGTATCCCTTTATAAGGAACACAATTGCGAAGGAAAATATGACACTCGGAGAGCTTTTCCCACAGAAAACGCCCCTAATGGGTGGAGGGTGCCATTATTTATCACACCATTACGAGAAATCAATTTACTCAAAGGTGATGGCATCAGTCCTCGATCTGGTTCTGGGACTACGACAGACGTATCATTTTCTTTAAGGTCAATTGTACAGTATTCGCGAAACACTGGTGCTTGGCTGTATTTCCTTAAATGAGGGCAATTTTTAATATAATATTTCATAATGAAAAACTAAAGGAATGCTTTATAAATAACAAGCTGGAGGACATCATAGCATCTAATATCTTATTAAAGTCTTTCATTGTGACAAAATGAAGCCATCATAAGAAACAACCTTCTTCCGAAAAGGAGACGGCAGATGTTGTTACTGCTGTCAGTGTTAATTGGTCTCTGGTCTGTAGCAGTGAATAGCATTTATGTACATTTTATGACAAACGGAAGGGGAGTATTGCATATAATATCACAATTATGTATTTCGTTATGACAAAATGAAAGAAATTATTGCATCTCATATTGCACTTATGTATTCCATATGGCATAATAAAAGAAGGTATTGCATTTAATATCAAATTTATATATTTCATTCTGACAGTTACGTATTGAATCTAATATGCATGTACGATCCGAATCTCAAGAGCAATTATGTGAATAGCAAAGTAGAACGCATAATAAATACTGTTCAGACGTAATTTGATATTTTCTTCATTGCGATGCGATGATACTATTCCCACATGAAAACATAGATACGACACTTTTTGTCTGCGGGGTCCCCGTATAAGTTACAATGGCGCACTCAGTAGGCAGATACAACCCTGTCTAGCAAGCTAATGGCCTGAGCAATAGGCAGCTGGTGTAGTATTTTGAGGGAATGAGACACCAGCGTGTGTGTTAAACAGGTGTTCGCGAACACGTGGTATCGTCACAATTTCTAAGTTATTCTAAGCACATGATCATGATATAGACGGAATCGAACAATCGACTCTGCTTTTGGCAGACATTTCTTATAAATGTAGAAAGGGTTGTGTCGCTTTTATTCATTTGAACAGTCTTTCAGTCTTTCAGGAATCCATCTGCGCATCAACGTGAAGTGGGAGGGGAGAGCAAAGTGATGCTGAATAAGCTATGGAATTGGTATCCTCCCCATTTGAAAGTTACAAATCCTGGAGATTTCGTCAGTTCCTGGGGACCTATTAGCAACTCCCCGAATGAAGTAGGCATATAACCATACTACAGAGATCAGGATAATAGTATGTTTACCTGTACCATAATTTATATTGTAGCTAAAATGGATAGAATTATCATTAAACCATCCGCATGTAATCAGAAATCGGCGGGCCACTGTAACGGGATAATGCCCTCATATTGCTTGACGACGGGCCATTATCACGCCCGTTGTTAGGTGACGTCATAGGGTAGGATAGTGACGTCACGTTTAACAGTAACGTCATCTGGTTTGTTCTGTGACGTTTCCATATTTGTAAAAGTGGGTCAGTGACATTCGTGTTGATGGCAGTAAATGTTTCAAAGCCGATATTGTTGTTTCTTTTTGTTTGATAACAAATTCCATCCATTTTAGCTATAATAACGGTAACGCTCTTTTTCAGGGCATTGTCATTTGCAGAAGCCCTCGGTCTTTTCAACTGCCTTCCATCGTCGGGCAGGTAATGAGAGACCTCGGACGTATGCAAATGATAATGCCCTGAAAAAAAGCGTTACCCTCATAATAGTGCGCGAGAAGAGAATACCAGTCATATGACGGTGTGATATATTTGGAGGACACAAGTGTTACACTATAGCTACGAGAACAAGTATGGGATTGACATACCAAGGGTCAAAATCAGTGACAACAGACCCACAACAGCAGGGACTGCACATTCTAAATCGGGTTCCCTCAGTGCTGTGCAGTTACCTCGACTTGATCAGGTGATGGACAACTGAACCAAACCAGACACAGCTCTGTTTCAAAGATACCATCAGGTAAGCGAGAAAATGGGAAGTATGATTGTAGAATTCATGGGAATTTACTTAGGCCTTCGGTTTACTGGGCCCAACCACACCATCTACGCATATATCTACCGATTCGGGGTTTGTTTGTAGTTTACCAGGGGAGTCAGTATTTATTCCAGCTATATGGCTGCGGCCAGTGACTAATCGAATCTGGATTAGACAAATCAATGACTGGTATTAAGGGCAGAGTATCACGCCGCAGGGTACGTTGACACGCAATGATCCAAGTCATTGAACCTGACAATTCGTCCGATCTAGTCGCCTCATACCCACACCACATTCGTGACCAACTCGTGTTATTCCGGGACAAGCCGAATAGCGACTCGTGCCCCTCTCATGGCCATTTTCATTCGTCACCACTCGCCCCTTTCCGTAACCTTCTGTTCGGCTTGTCCCGGAATAACACGAGTTGGTCACGAATGGGCCATTTTTGCAACCGGGTTCCGTCTTAGCGCAAACGGGCATACCTCAAACAATTGTCAACTCGTTGCCTCATGGTTCACATGTATTTCCCCATATGTTATATATATTTCAGATGCAATTCAAAGCGGATTTATACTGTATGATCGAACACATTTAACTGTGTCTTGGGTATATTTTTAGATGCAAGACATATGTAAAATCAAAAATTATTTCTGAAGGATTCTTTGACGAAGAACTTGAAATCAAACGCGCATTCTGATTGGTTTGTCGTATTTTCGCACAAAACATTCATCGATAGGGGGACGAGTCTTCTTGCAGGTTACGGAAAGGGACGAGTGGTGACGAATAACGCACACCATTGGTTGCTGGGAACCCATCGGAAACAGGATTCACAAATTTATCATTCAATTCCTCTTATATTTATCAAGAGATAGCATTTCTGTGAGATATAATTTATTGCTGAGAACCTACAAATGTATTGTAACCAGGGGTCCCAACGGGTGCATTTTATTGAGAAATGGATGATATAAATTCGCTCTCGTATCAAAAGACAACATGTTTGTGAGATATAAAATGTAATTAAACACAAATTTTAATGTCTCATTTATCATCTATTTCTTCAAAAAAATACATGAAAGATTTCAAATATACATAGGCATTTAAAATAAAAATCACATCTTAAATTCAAACTTCTTCTGTTGGATCAAACACAACCACACTTAACATTGAAACGCTCATACTCACATCATAAAGAATGCGTCTTTAAAAAACCCGAAGAGGAACGATCGCGCTTGTTCAAACAGCACATCAATGATATATTTGATAGTGTTTTAGGCTAAAACGCCATCAAAACAAGTGAATGTCACAGTCAATCAATAGTACCAGAGTGTGAAATTTGATCCATTTATTTATCGAGACCAACACTTCCTATTCAACGGACGCACGCTTTATTTCTGACTGTTGGATCTGTGCTTCTTCGCCAGAGTTGATCGATGGACACTCCCCGGTTGCCGTAAATCGTATCCCTTATTAGAAACGCCAAACCAAATAAGGTTTCGGAGGCTTAAAGAGGGTCCCCAGATAAGATTAGCAGCAAAACGGAAGAACACGTCTTTGGAATACTAAGTAACCACTTAGGGTACCTCCGTATCTGAATATAAGAATACACACGATGAGTGAAAATAGCGCAGTACAAATACTTCAAACGTCTACATGACATGAACATATCTTTGCTGGCATTGTATATGGTCAGAAGGGTGTATATTCACTTGTCAGACGTAGGTTTAAGTACGTGTCATTTTTACCTAATTACCAAATTCATAGGGACCCGACCCGTGAAGATCCGGGGTAGAATAGGTCTTCAACAATCCATGCTTGCCGTAAAAGGTGACTATGTTCGTCGTAAGAGGCGACTAACGGGATCGGGTGGCTGACTTATTTGATGCATGTCATCGTATCCGAAAGGCGTGGATCGATGCTCATGATGGTCATGGATTGTCTGGTCCAGATTCGATTGTTTACAGACAGCCGCCAAATTGCTGGAATATTGTTGAGTGCGGCGTTAAACAACAAACAAACAAACACACAAACAAACAAACATAGGGACTCGTGTTACAACCTTGGCTCGTTGCTAGCGTTTTTAGTCACTGGTTTACTTGGTCGAGACTCGATTATTTACAGGGCGCCGTGATATAGCTGGGTTTGTGCTGACTGGGGCACTGACATGCATTGAAGATCCGAGTTAGAATTGGTCTTTAGAAACCCATGCTTGACGTGAGAGTCGATAAGCGGATTCGTGTGGTCAGGCTCGCTGACTGGTCCAGAGTCGCTTATTTACAGACCACCATGATATAGCTGGAATAATGCTGACTGTGGCGTCAAACAACTATTAAAATAAGTAACAAATAGGTGCGGCAACGTTTGAGAAAGAAAGCGATGCGAGACTATTAAATAACCGGTGACTTACCAATCGAATATGAGAAAACAGTTTGATCCAACACAAATGCAGTGATGGATGTCACATCAACAGTGACTCATACACACGACAACTTTGTGTAAATACTTTGTGTAAATGATATTCAATAAAACAATACGTATTTGGACGAATACGTAATTAGCAGAACGACAGAGTGAGTGTGAGTGAGTTGGGTTTAACGCCGCTTTTAACAGTATTCCAGTTATATCGCGGCGTGTCAGCTTAATGTGGGAGGAAAGCCCGAAGTGATGCAGGTCTCAGACGTTCACCACTTCGGTGAAACCCACGAGCACGGGTATGGCGCTGACAAACCTAGAAACATAAACATCTATCTATCTATCTATCTATCTATCTATCTATCTATCTATCTATCTATCTATCTATACACGACAAATACCATTTTTTGTTAATTTGTCCTTTTATAAAAGTAGTAGAGAAAATTTCATTCCAAATGTTACCATGTGCAACCATCTGTTCCAAAATGTATCAGTCTTCTATCTACCAGAAATGATTGTAATGTGTTATTAAAAACATGTCCATATATGTGTAAAAAGACATTTACCTATGTAAATACAAATGTCAAAAAAGATGAACGTTTGATGTAAGAAAATTTGTGCATGTGCATAGTATATATTATTCTTGTAAATGAACTCTGGGTCACGTGACCTTCATTCATGAATAAACTTCTTCTTCAGAAACACATGCCCATTATATAGTCAGAATCGTACAACAGACGCTGCTTTTAGCAGAAATTTCTTATGAATAAGGAAAGAGTTTTGTCGGTTGGACTTATTATATTATTAAGAATACTCTTTTAGAAATTTTGGATCAGTTGACCATCGGATTGCTTTTAAAGAAATGGATGAATTGGCTACTGAGCTGACGTATGACAGATTGATTACGGTTGAGAAAAAAAGGGGTGAATGAGTGAATTCTTCTTAACTACGAGATCATAAATATTCCAGCTATGTGTGGAACAGGGCGGCCGGAAAAAAATGTATCAGGACTATTAACACAGTGCCTGAAGGCACGATCTTCGTCGTTGGGGAGCCGTGTCACAGAAACTGACAAGCCTATTCATTTTTGCCGACTCTAACGCCCTACATATGCAAATTGGGATGAATTGTACCAGTGAGTCCGACCGGGATGTGAATACTAAACCAACTTTTGAATGAACCCTACTCACAAGCCCATAAGGGGCGGTCGGGTGGCCTAGTGGTTAAAGCGTTCGCTCGTCACGCCGAAGACCCGGGTTCGATTCCCGACATGGGTACAATGTGTGAAGCCCATTTCTGGTGTCCCCCGCCGTGATATTGCTGGAATATTGCTAAAAGCGGCGTAAAACCATACTCACTCACTCACTCACTCACAAGCCCATGAGACTAAGAAATATTTCTAATACATTTACAATACAAACACGAGGACAATGACATTTGTGAGAAACACTCGCCTGAGTAAAGTTTATGGCAATTGAGTCGTTGATGTTTAAACACAACAATTAGCATTCCACACTGGGTGTCAAACATTTTAAAATAGCACTTGTCTCTTGCTTCTACTCCACTATTTGACACTCACAAACTCGCAGAATGCGTAGCTATTGTCTCGTCAAAACTTCAATATATCCAATAGGATCCCGCGAGGATGCCTGTCTTTCGTAATTAATTCCAAGACCAAATTTATTTTATTAACCCACGTCAACGTTACCCAATTATTTCGACAATTCTTTCTCCGTACTTTCCCGGCATCGCTTGAAAACAATCTTCACAAGTGTCTATCCGGGTTATAATTAGTCTTCAGCAACCCATTTTTCACAGAAAAGGCGACTATGCTTCCCGTAGGAGACGACTAACGAGATCGGGTGGTCAGGCTCGCTTACATGGTTTATGCATGTCATCGTTACCCAATTGCATAGATCGATTCTCGTGACGGCAATCACTGGACCGTCTGGTCCAAACTCGATTATTTAGAGACCACACGAGTGCGGCAAACAAAAAAACAAAAACGTTGTAAGGTTATCGTGTGGTTATTGGTATCCTATCTAGAAATGGGACGGCCGGGTAGCCTTGTGTTTTAAGCGTTCGCTCGTCCCGCCGAAGACCCGGGTTCGATTCCCGACATGAGTACAATGTATTAAGCCCATTTTTGGTGTTCCCCGCGGCGTAAAAAGCGGCGTAAAACAATACTCACTAACTATCTAGAAATAGCATGTTAAACTGCAGTCGGTGGTTATCTTATTTCTTTTACATGAACGAACATACATGCCTTCTGATATATGCTATATCAAAGTGTTTACTATGGTCATACGTTGACCAGTGTCAATATTGGTTTGATGGTCATGGTCAAGACACGACGAGTTCTTCACTTAACAATTGCGGCCGTTGTGGTGGTATAGGGAGAGCAGTAAATTATGGAAATAAATAAATTGTACCCTCTCCCCTCTTGACCATCGTTGATTCACGATCACCCCCCCCCCCCCCCCCCCCCCCCCTCCCTCATCCCTCCCCAGCAGCTGTGTCCAGGTGTTTTCACGGTCAGCTTCACTGAGAGGGATGAGGTGAGGTGAAATGGGATGTAACGTCGCGTCCAAGATTATTGCACTAATATAGCGACGTTCATGCACGTGTGTGTGTGTGGCTGCTTGTACTAGTCTGGACTGATGCCGATTAATAGTGCTAGCACACTGAGATACCATGCCACAGTTTAACATGAATACCCTACTCAGACACAGTATACTGACTCCGAGCAGACCAGTCCTTGTTTAAGCCCCTTAATTCCGAGCGCCTGACAGGGTAACAACAAGTACCATCTTTTAACGTATTTTGGTATGACGCGACTGGGGATCGAACCCCGGACCTTCCGCTCTCCTGGCTCTACCTCTAGACCACGGAGGCGGTCCTGAGACGGATGAAGACTATTTGGCTGGAGTAAACGATTTCAGCGATGCAGCAGAAGATGACTCCTGGTATATTAAACCTGATGGCAACCTACTTGTCCTGTGTCGCGAACCCATACATCTAGCTCGAGTACTTATAATAGGTAAAATAGTAAAACAAAAGTTATTTTCATCAATAACACTGTTCTCAAACTGAATTCGACGATTGAGATTTTTGGGTCAGCGGATACAAATACTAACTGATTAGTGAGTGAGTGAGTTAAAATTTAAAGTCACAGCGGCATTATTTCAGCCATGTCGTTACTTGAGCAAGTTATGTATTTATATAATATATTAAGACCTGTCGTCGAAGGACAGTACAATAACTAGCAAAATATCACAGATCATAATTGTAAAACTAGTTATAGAATAATAAAATAATCAGATTATGACAGACGACACAATATAAAAAAGGGGCTGTAGATCGCCAGCAACAAAAATTAGGCCACCATACCAGGGACCATGGGGACTTACGGTACTTCTGCTACCTACATGGTACCCCAGCAGGATTTACACCATCCCTCTGGCCACTGGCGATGATCAGAAAGATTAGCCAAAGAGTTAAAATCAACAAAAATACTACGATTAAAATCACAGAGAAATGAAATGATACGTTGAAGGATACCGGACTTACGTACCTTCCCAGGGGCTAACTGATTAGAGATGAAAGTAGTTGTGGTTAGTACAAGTGTGTAGCTGGTAGCGGTGGATACCTACAAACCAACTAACGCTCAATAACACACGCAGGCGAATTATATTTTTATTACTTGGTTTACGGATCCACCCAAAATCCCGACAATTTAGAAAACAATAAAATTCTAGTTAAAGCTTTTTATATAAGAGATCGGATAATCACACTATAGCTAGCGAACAGAAGAAAAAAACAAAAGAAATCGTTTCCCTGAACTGAGTGAGTGAGTGAGTATGGTTTCATGCTGCATTTAGCAATATTCGAGCAATATCACGGCGGGGGACACCAGAAATGGGCTTCACATATTGTACCCATGTCGGGAATCGAACCCGGGTCTTCGGCGTGACGAGCGAACGCTTTAACCACTAGGCTACCCGACCGCCCTTTTCTCTGAACTTGCTCAAGGGTCGAGAAATAGCAACAACGAATACTTTTCACGGCTTCACCGGTATGCCAAACAGTGTGTGGGCCAATCTCCTGCGTCACCTCCGTGGTCTTCTGAATAGAGTGTCTGACCGGAGAGAGGAAGGTCGGTGGTTTGATCTCCGGCCGCATCATGACACAATTCATCAGAGGATGGTATTTGTTGTTACCCTGCCTTGCGTTGGGCATTAAGGGGATAAACAAGGCCTGGTAGGCTCGGAGTAAGTACGCTTTGTCTTAATGGGGTATTCATGTTAAAACTGCATTGTATCTAAGTGGGGAAGCACTATAAAACGGTAATTGTTCTGGAGTAGTACAAGCGGCCACACACACGCGAAAACATACACACACATGCTTAAACGTCACTAGATCTAAACCTGATCGCGACGTTACACCCCACTCGCCTCACCTTAATTCTAACGTAAACGCTAGAATATGTTTTTTTAAATCCTTGTACCTGCAATGGAAATTAAACAGAGAAAAGACATTTGATGATACACCTGTGAAGCGGACCGAACACTTGCGATTGTTATTATGTTGACAATGTGAGAAAAATGATTCCACTTTGAGCAACGTGTTTGCTTTAAACACCAAGTAGTATTTAGATTGATATGATATTATTCTATACATGTAAACACATATGAAGATACATCTGTGACGTTTAAGTTGTTTTTAAAAGTCCGGGCCAAATCAGACCAAACAATTCTGATAGTGAGTGAGTGAGTTGGGTTTTACGCCGCTTTGAACAGTATTCCAGTTATATCGCGGCGTGACAGCTTAATGTGGAAGAAAAGCCCGAAGTGATGCAGGTCTCAGACGTTTACCACTTCGGTGAAACCCACGAGCATGGTGGTGACAAACCTAGAAACATAATGGGGGAGAACCGGGATTCGAACCCACAAACATAGGTTTCTGGCGTGCCCAAGGGACGCAACTCTGCCCAGCGAATCGCGGCGCCTTAGACGACTGGGCCACCCGTGTCCCCACTTAGGATAGAGACTTTGTTGAGAATGTAGAGAAAAAAGGGCTTCACTTTAACGGACCAATTGCTTTTAAATGCGATGCCCCTACTATTGATAGAGACTTTGTTGTGAATGTAGAAAAAAAGGGCTTCACTTTAATCGACCAATTGCCTTTAGATGCGATGCCCCTACTTCTGATAGAGACTTTGTTGAGAATGTAGAGAAAAAAGGGCTTCACTTTTGAGAACCAATTACCTTTAAATGCGATGCCCCTACTTCTGATAGAGACTTTGTTGAGAATGTAGAGAAAAAAAGGCTTCACTTTAACGGACCAATTGCCTTTAAATGCGATGCCCCTACTTCTGATAGAGACTTTGTTGAGAATGTAGAGAAAAAAGGGCTTCGCCTTAACGAACCAATTGCCTTTAAATGCGATGCCCCTACTTCTGATAAAAACTTTGTTGAGAATGTAGAGAAAAAAGGGCTTCACTTTAACGGACCAATTGCCTTAAATGCGATGCCCTTACTTCTGATAGATACTTTGTTGAGAATGTAGAGAAAAAAAGGCTTCACTTTAACGAACCAATTGCCTTTAAATGCGATGCCCCTACTTCTGATAGATACTTTGTTGAGAATGTAGAGAAAAAAGGGCTTTATTTTAACGAACCAATTGCCTTTAAATGCGATGCCCCTACTTCTGATAGAGACTTTGTTGAGAATGTAGAGAAAAAAGGGCTTCACTTTAACGGACCAATTGCCTTTAAATGCGATGCCCCTACTTCTGATAGAGACTTTGTTGAGAATGTAGAGAAAAAAGGGCTTCACTTTAACGAACCAATTGCCTTTAAATGCGATGCCCCTACTTCTGATAGAGACTTTGTTGAGAATGTAGAGAAAAAAGGGCTTCACTTTAACGGACCAATTGCCTTTAAATGCGATGCCCCTACTTCTGATAGAGACTTTGTTGAGAATGTAGAGAAAAAAGGGCTTCACCTTAACGAACCAATTGCCTTTAAATGCGATGCCCCTACTTCTGATAAAAACTTTGTTGAGAATGTAGAGAAAAAAAGGGCTTCACTTTTGAGAACCAATTACCTTTAAATGCGATGCCCCTACTTCTGATAGAAACTTTGTTGAGAATGTAGAGAAAGAAGGGCTTCACTTTAACGGACCATTTGCCTTTAAATGCGATGCCCCTACTTCTGATATATAGAGACTTTGTTGAGAATGTAGAGAAAAAAGGGCTTCACTTTAACGGACCAATTGCCTTAAATGCGATGCCCTTACTTCTGATACATACTTTGTTGAGAATGTAGAGAAAAAAGGGCTTCACTTTAACGGACCAATTGCCTTTAAATGCGATGCCCCTACTTCTGATAGAGACTTTGTTGAGAATGTAGAGAAAAAAGGGCTTATTTTAACGAACCAATTGCCTTTAAATGCGATGCCCCTACTTCTGATAGAGACTTTGTTGAGAATGTAGAGAAAAAAGGGCTTCACTTTAACGGACCAATTGCCTTTAAATGCGATGCCCCTACTTCTGATAGAGACTTTGTTGAGAATGTAGAGAAAAAAGGGCTTCACTTTAACGAACCAATTGCCTTTAAATGCGATGCCCCTACTTCTGATAGAGATTTTGTTAAGAATGTAGAGAAAAAAGGGCTTCACTTTAACGGACCAATTGCCTTTAAATGCGATGCCCCTACTTCTGATAGAGACTTTGTTGAGAATGTAGAGAAAAAAGGGCTTCACTTTAACGGACCAATTGCCTTTAAATGCGATGTACTGTGGCATTTTAAACTGGTATTTAGGTACATATAATACTGTTCTTTAGATGCCAACACATTTCGGGATTCGTCTGTCACGTTTAAGTTGATTTTGACAGCCCGGGCCAAGTCGTGCCGAGCACTCATGACAATGACTATGTTGAGAGTATGGGGAGAAGAGGTTCACTTGTCCCAGCGTGTCTACACATGTACTTTAAATACGATGAACAGTGAAAGTATAAAGTGGTATTTACTTAGATAAAGTCTTATGCCACAGATGTAAACGCTATGACGGACAGATGGAAATTAGTATCACGAAAGTTGGAAGTATTAAAGTTTCAAATGCTATTTCGTTTAACGATTCCTTTTTTACATGTAACTCAGCCAAGCGTACAGACCACACCACTTGCTGATTTTCAAGCAATAACGTAATTATGTAACACGTTTATGGGGTGTGAACATTAACGGGTGTTTGTTGCACCAATCACATGTAGGTATGGTCGTCGATCATGATTTAATTGGTCAATAATAACGTTGGCCCATCTTGGCCCAGCCCGGCCCGACTTTAAGGCCATCCAAAATTAGACATTGCACCCTACAAACTCTAAATCGATTCATATTTCGATTACAGTCCCACGGTTTTTGGAAATGCATAATCCGTCAATCAACTCATACATAGAAGACCCTCGCCGTCGACGTGGTAGCCCAATGAGAAAAGCGTTAGCCCCACCACGCTGACAATCTACTCGTGTGGATACTCAAATCCAGATCTTCTTGACGAGCAAATGCTTCAAACACTAGGCCAACCAACCTTTGCCGTTGACGACACATTGCCAGTTACACTATGGCCTGGTGCTTTTGGTTTGTTCTACAGCTGAGTCAACACTTGTGACAGGATGAAAACAATTATTTATATCTTAATTGGTGTGTGTACAGATCACTAATTCGCTCGTGAAAAAACCCATAATGATGCCCCAAGTTTTACTTTTTAAAAATGTCTTTCAAGACGAAACAAATCAAAGTCGTTCTTCAACAGGAGCATATTTTTCAGCAATTAGAATGTTTGCAGATTGCTTTGCCGGTAGCATTTCCGGTGCAGCTGTATTTGAATGTAATTTCCAACGAGAAATCAATACTCCTCTTAAACTACAGAGGGAAATAGTTGCGTATTAGGACACATCACTTTGAAGTGCAAGATAACGGTATTGGCATAGTAGTTCTACAGCAAAATGGAATCTACAGGCCCTTTCAGAGTACACAATGAAGGAAAAAACTGCATATACATCAATGGGGAAATATATTAGCCTCTTAGCCATAGAAAAGAAGGAATAGAAGGATCACATAAAACATCAGGGACAAGGTCACGTCACAACAAAGGGCAAAGGAAACAGTCTGTGTTTGAAGACGCGGTGTTATATGCATTCAACCTGCTGGGGTTTTAACGTGCTCAGATTGCTGGTGCTCACAAAAGACAGAATTTACTTAACTTATTATGCTTATGAAAATACTGGCCACGTTCCCAGTGATCGGGATTCGTGACAAGACGCTTATCAAACGTAACCCATTTGCAGTATCAAAGGGTATACATGGCATAGCGAGTGAGGTTAAAAACATCAAAAGATTGCGTTCAGGTTCTTTAGTAGTAGAATGTAATAGGAAATAGGAAACAGCAGTCGACCAACTGTTGTTAACTGATGTGTTTGTCGGGTCCCATACCTTAAAATAGGCTTACAATAGTCTTAGCGCTAAGATCGCTTTGTGCAAGTGGGCCCTGGTTTCAGTCTCACCTCACAGAACCGTTAACACCAGAAAAGGAATTGCGAAAGACCGGGATCGATTGTTCACTGACATCTTAGAAATAGTTATTTTTTCTTAAATGAAAGAACAAGGGGTAACGTTTGTTTACATTCACCACCCGTTAACGCTGAGAGGTTTTTTTCAAACAAACACCTACCTGTTTTCATTTTCGTCTCCAAATGCGCAAAGTCAATAAAGGCAGGTCACTGCAATATCAATGTTAATACAGTAAACTACGGTTATAACGAACACGCTTATAACGAACTAATGGATATAACGAACTAACTTTTTAGTCCCGACTATATGCTGTAGTTATGTTGTATATATGCTTATAACGAATTACGGTTATAACGAACTAAAATTAGTAGTCCCTTTGAGTTCGTTATAACCGTAGTTTACTGTACATACATTCCCAACCCACTGAGACGTTTCAAAGGCCAAACACTCGCACATTGCCTGTTACAGGAGCCCTACGGAGTGAGAATACACACGTCACAGAAGATTGTGACAGTACTGTTAAAAAGTGCAACACCTCACTGCTCAGGGAGTCCAATCTGGAAGAAACAAAAGGAATTCATTACAATTATTCACCAGAAACTTTTGTTTGGCCCAATGCTAAAAACTTGCACCAACCACATAACCAAAAGAAACCTATGCCTTCACCACCAGGACAACCCCGAAAGAAACCACATCACTTTTTACCATTGTGTCATTGTCCTGCCAAACAGGCTTGACATGGGTCAATACGGATACTTCCCAAGTTTTCTCACCTGAACAGTCCATCAAACTGCCTTAGTACGTCCTGCCACACTGATTACTAGCGCAAGATCACTCACAATCATTTTTTTTGTATCGAAGGACCAATCATCACATCAATCAGCTCCAAAGCTTATACCTGAAATATACTACTCAAAAGAAGTTAAAGAACACCCAATTCTTTCATATTACTATAGTTAATCTGTCTTGGCATGTGAGATTAACTATAGTAATATGAAAGAATTGGGTGTTCTTTAACTTTTTTTGAGTAGTATAAATGTGCAACAAGTTGTTAAAGATTAACTCAAATCCCTAAATGTCATAGTGGCAGAAGCTCGAAAGGATCAGACTACCAGATCAAACTACTGTATTTAACAAGTTTGGATACCTCGAGGACATTGATGTGTCCGAAAACATCAACAGCTTTTTGTTTATTCCACCTTCTTCCGCTCTTCAGCAGTATGATCATTATTCTCAAAACGGGGCGGTCGGGTAGCCTAGTGGTTAAAGTGTTTGCTCTTCACGCCGAAGACCCGGGTTCGATTCCCGACATGGGTACAATGTGTGAAGCCCATTTCTGGTGTCCCCCGCCGTGATATTGCTGGAATATTGCTAAAACCCATATTCACTCACTCTGATCTCAAACTGCTGTACGATCAACTCCCCAAGCCCTGTATAATAATGGGTGATTTAAATGGCCATGACCATCTCTGGCGTGGTACAAACACTGACACTTAAGGTAAACTACTGGATGATTTCATATCCGATGATGACTAGTGTATATTGAATGATGACTACACCACTTACCTTGTATCAGCATAATGCAAATGGAACCTACTCTCCTGTAGATTTGCCTCTTACAGATTTGTGCAAATATGGGGCGGTCGGGTAGCCTCGTGGTTAAAGCGTTAGCTCGTCACGCCGAAGACCCGGGTTCGATTCCCGACATGGGTACAATGTGTGAAGCCCATTTCTGGTGTCCCCCGCCGTGAAATTGCTGGAATATTGCTAAAAAGCGGCTTAAAACCATACTCACTCACTCACTCACTCACTCGTGCAAATATGGTCAGTCCACAATGACCTTTGTGGAAGTGACCATTTCTCAACTATCCTTCCACCAGTGAATCCATCTTATACTCCACCTTCAACGAGATGGAAGTTTACAAAGGCAAACTGGTCCTTGTTTCCAACACTTTTCAGAACCCGACTGTTTCAATGATGTTGCTGATCGTATTCGCCTTTGTGCCTGATGTTTTAAATGATATTGCCGATGAATGTATTCCCCAGTCCTCTACAAATCCACAAACACGTAAGCCATGGTGTAACACACACTGATTGTAAACAAGCTTAGAAAGCTAGGAAAATGACACCGACATGATTCCACCACCACCACAACTGTCCAGAACTTAAATAAATTTAAAATTTAAATGTAAAAGCACGTCGTACGTTTAATTTAAACAGAATAAACGCCAATCTTGGTGGAACTATCTTTCCAAAATATATTCCCGAACACCCATGCCTAAGGTTTGGAATATGGTGCAAGGAATAACAGGTAAAGTGAGTGAGTGAGTATGGTTTTACGCCGCTTTTAGCAATATTCCAGCATTATCGCGGCTGAACAGGTAAAGGCTCCAAATCTAGTGCCAACCATCTTAAGAAGGTGGCACAATATTAACCAATAATTGTAATATAGCAATCAAACTAGCAGAAAATTTAGCTTAACATTCTTCCTCATCAAATGATATCCCGAAATTTCAGAGATTTAAAGAACAAGAAGAAAAAATGAAAATCAATTTTAATTCTGATAATTGCGAGGAGTATAGTGAAATCTTCTCCATTCATGAGTTACATACCGCCTTAGGGCAAGCTCATGATACTGCTACAGGTGCTGTTAACATTCACTATCAGTTATTTAAACACTTACCTGATTCCTGTTTTGAAACATTGCTAACCATTTTTGATCATATCTGGACAACGGTAATTTCATTTTGTCGTGGCGAAATGCTGTCATTATTCCTAGACCGAAACCTGGCCGTGAGCGTGTGAGTATGGTTTTACGCGGTTTTTAGCAATATTTTAGCAATATCACGGCGGGGGACACCAGAAATGGGCTTCACACATTGTACCCATGTCGGGAATCGAACCCGGGTCTTCGGCGTGACGAGCGAACGCTTTAACCACTAGGCTACCCGACCGCCCACCTGGCCGTGGTCATACTGATCCTTCTAATAAATGGGGGCGGTCGGGTAGACTAGTGGTTAAAGCGTTCGCTCGTCACGCCGAAGACCCGGGTTCGATTCCCGACATGGGTACAATGTGTAAAGCCCATTTCTGGTGTCCCCCGCCGTGATATTGCTGGAATATTGCTAAAAGCGGCGCAAAACCAAACTCACTCACTCTAATAAATGGCCGATATCACGCACCAGCTGTGTTTGCGAGACCATGGAAAGAATGGTCAATTCAACAGACTTATATGGTACTTAGAAACCAATAATCTTTCTTACAAATATTTAATGTAGTTTTAGGGAAAACAGAAGTACCGTTGACCATTTAGTTGGATTGTGTATTTGTGAAAAATGCAATAATTAATAAACAGCATACCGAATCGCTATTCTTCGATTCAGAAAAAGCATACGATGCGATCGCAACATGGAATTTTAAAAGATCTTCATGTAACGGGATTTAGAGGCCGTTTGATTGACAGACAGGCATTTCAAGGTACATGTGGGATCCACCTAGTCTTTTATGATCAAGATTAGGGTGTCCCACAAGGTAGATAATCGGTAATGCAGTATAGTATCACAATTATTAGTTTATCTAAAGTTTTAAGGACTCTGTTGATGGGTCATTATTTGTTGATGGTTTTAATGTATCATGTCGAGGTAAAAATGTCTAAATAACATCAATGATTGGTCAGAACGTAATGGCTTTTAGTTTTCTAAATGAAACACGACCTGCGTCTATTTCCTTCGTAAATATAAATCACACAGTGACCCAGACTTACATCAAGCGGGCACTCCTATTAAAGTAGTAAACGACGCCAAATCCTTGGGAATCATTTTTGACTTAAATCTTACATTCTTGCTTCCTGTAAAAATCTCAAAGCAAAATGCATGAATACACTGGATCTGTTAAAAATTGTTTCCAATTCCAAATGGGAAGGGGTCCAGTCAAGCCTCTCCACTTGTACAGATCTCTTATTCATTCTAAACTCGATTATGGCTCCATCATCTATGGAGCCTTCTATTCACCATCAAGGTCGTGGACCTTTCAGGCATTCTCCTATTGACAGTCTGTATAATGAGGCTGATGAACCATCTCTTAAACAACGATGTACTAAATTATCGGATTCTTTACAACGCATCATCAAATTATATTCGAATAAGTCAAATCCAGCTTACAAATGCATTTTAATCCTCTTTTTGAGAGGCTCTACAGTGGGACATCATCACCTCTGGGAAAAAGAATTCACATTGACATTGAAAACATTTTGAACTTAAAAATATATCTCCTTTCCGCCTGCTTTCTTCTCCTCCTTGGCAACTGGTAAAGCCACGGGTGGATTTTACCTTATCCTAACTCAAGAAATCTGAAACAAATCAACTGCATAAAGGGGCTAAAACAAGGACTGGTCGGCTCGGAGTCAGTATACTGTGTCTGAGTGGGGTATTCATATTAAGCTGCGGCATGGTATCTCAGTATGCTAGCACTATAAATCGGCATCAGCCCGGACTAGTACAAGCATCCACACACACATACATGCACGTCGCTATATAAGTGCAATAATCTTGGACGCGACGTTAAGCCCCATTTCACCTCACCTGCTGCAGGCCCCTTGTATGGTGATCTACCTTTCCTGGCTGGCAATCAGTAGCCCGTTTTTAATCATGTATTGACATGTATAGTGATGTCTCTTTATGGTTACCTACTAGACTTACATATAAAACCGCCTCCGTGGTCTAGTGGTAGAGCGTCCGCCCGGAGAGCGGAAGGTCCTTGGTTCGATCCCTGGCCGCGTCATACCAAAAGACGTTAAAAGATGGTACTTGTTGTTACCCTGTCTGGCGTTCGGCATGAAGGGGCTAAAACAAGGACTGGTCGGCTCGGAGTCAGTATACTGTGTCTGAGTGGGGTAATCATGATAAACTGCGGCATTGTATCTCCGTGTGCTAGCACTATAAATCGGCATTAGTCCGGACTAGTACAAGCAGCCACACACATACATACACGTGAATGCACGTCGCTTTATAAGTGCAATAATCTTGGACGCGACGTAAAACCCCATTTCAACTCACCTCACCTCAAACAGTTCACGTTATGTGTTGTCAGAGTCTACAATGTAGAGCTACATTGCATGTAGATGAAACCGAGCTAAATTAAACATTTGAAACCTCACGCTGCGCGTTCGGTTCGAAATTGAATTTAGCGCAGTAATCTCGCTCTATATTGAAAACACTGTTGGTTTATATCCTACTTGAGGATTCTCGTGTAGTAAAACAGCAGCCCACACAGTAGTCAACAAAATTGTTTGTTTCAACGCTAACGAGGTCCAGGCTGATGGCGTTTCACTGTATGAAACACATAGTGATATGAGGTGATAGTAGCAGTGTAGTCTATTGTACTGGTACGATTGCCATATTACTTTAATATCAAAATATTTCAATTAACTAACGCGGTAATTTGATATATATTAATCCACATCTTAGGTAATTTAATATATTAATCCACATCTTAGGTTATACCTAAGGTGTGGATTAATATATATCAAATTACCGCGTTAGTTAATTGAAATATTTTGATATTAAAGTAATATGGCAATCGTACCAGTACAATAGACTACACTGCTATATACTATACTATACTATACTATTCTATACTATACTATACTATACTATACTATACTATACTATACTATACTATACTATACTATACTATACTATACTTTACTATACTTTACTATACTATACTATACTATACTTTACTATACTATACTATACTATACTATACTATACTATACAAACTATATAAAACAGCGATGGTGTCTTGAGTGAAGGCTGTAAGGGATTTGTATGAGTAGGATTGATCATTTGATTTAGTGTGCCTGTCGTAGTTCAGATGACAGTACGCCTGATTCCCTATCGAGTCAGTACAGATCTATTTTGAGATACTTAGATCCATTTATCAGACAGTCAGAGTGGGTCAAAGCATTAACTAGGAGTTAAATGAAACTGATGTCCATAATAGGTGGAATATTGCGGCTATTCTATTAAATATACCATAAACCTGTTACCCAGAGTGTTTGGGGGTTCACATAAAATAGAGTATATTCTCAGGGGCTCAACTATCCTGAAGTTTAGCATAGAAAACGACGGTGATTATTGCACGCCTGGTTAACGACAGTTAAGGAAGCAATCTCAGCTACCACGAAATAATTACACACTCTATTTGTTTAATATGATTAATATGCGCCATTACCCAAACATCAAAGTCGTATTTGGATCCACTTAACCGTATGCTACAGAAACTACATGGAAGAGGTTTCAAATAGAGGATTTAACAACGCGAACAAAGAGCTCCTTCGGATCTTGTTTGGAGAATATTTGAAGAACATTAGATCTGTTTGTACTGTATCACCGACCAGTTCGTTACCACGGCTGCATTGGTCGTCGAGAAGTCTGTTCTATTATGCTCACTGTCCGGATCAAATTATTCTCCCTGACCATCCCAGTAGACTGTGTTCTGTGGTCAATCAATTCCTAGCAAACAGCAATGGAGTGAACCTGATCTTCGACCGCGTGAGCAGCACTGCTTTGAAGCTTGGTTGACTTCATCACATTCTTAGACATTTCAAAACGTCAGGAATGTGCTGGATGTTCATTTATGTTGTTTCAGTAAAGGTTGACTTTATTTGATACATTCACCTGATGAAGGCGTAAGTATATATTCCTAAACCTTGTGTTCCTCACAATAAAGAAGTTGACATCCATAAATTCTCTTTCGTATGTGTATCACTTCTTAATACCTTTCAAAGACTTTATTCGATACGTATACACAAGAAAATAGATAATTATGCATTGATTTTAGGTTTTTGGCGAGGTTTAATGTAGATTGCCGAAAAATGGATCGATCAATAAGAACTAATCAATTCTATATACAACAGAGGCAGAATAGTTATACATGTTCATATGCGTGTAAACCCATACTTGCCGTAAAAGGAGACTATGCTTGTCGTAAAAGGCCACTAACGGGATCGGGTGGTCAGGTTGATACATGTCATCTATCCCAATTGCGTGGATCGATGCTCATGATGTCAATCACTGGATTGTCTGGTCCACACTCGATTATTTTACAGACCGCCGTCATATAGTTGGAATATTGCTAGTTGCGGCGTTAACCAGCCAGGAAAGAAATCATATGTGTGTATGCGTCCCTACTGAGAGTATTTAGCAACGTGACACAAGGTAGTTACCTTTCTTGCTTTGTGCACACATATGTAAGTCTATATTCTTTGTTCCATCCCTGATTTGTCTGTAAAAATACCAAGAGCAGATATTTGTATAACGTGACGTTGAGAAACGAGAGATGGTTAAGTTACTCTTGAATAACAATAACACATAAATCTAGACAATGCGCTGTCAACTAGCTCGTTTATCGTTTCCAAGTTTTCAAATAGCTGTAAGGTAGGCATTTCATGGATCTCCAATCCATTCACGACTCCTTAACTTTCGATATATGAAGCATAATTTGGTGTTTATGTGGCGTCTTCTGTTGTTATGACATTATAAGAAGTACACACTGAACAAGTAGAAATGTCACATCATAGAACCATCAGTGCCGGTGTAGGAGGCTCAAATGACTCCCCAGGCTGAGACGACTCATGAGTTATTTGAGCCTAGGCTCAGATGATCATGACTCCCCTTACTTAGGCCCAAACGACTCCCCCGTCGTAGGCTCAGATACCCCCCTGGCTCAAATGACTCCCCCTTTTGAAGAATATAAATGTTTTGACAATAATTCTGCAACAGTCTGTGAATGTCGTACGCAAAAAATATATTTTCGATGATACAGCACAGTATTTTCAATGATTGCACCCCATTTTTTACATATTTTGAAATTACCAGATTTTTTGCATAATAAGATTTTATGAGAAAACTTTGGAGGACATTATCACGTCATTTCATTTAGACTTTTTAAATTTTGTTACACATCAGCAACTTTATTTTCTGACATAATGGCTGGTACTAAAACATCTGACACACAATATTGGGGACTGTTCTTAACCTGGCATTTCGGAATAGAAAATGAGGAAGAGGGGTTGAAAACCTTCATAATAGAAGACATGTTTGATCTTTTCTGTAATTATTTTAATTCAAACCAAGGGGAGTCATTTGGGCCCAGTAGGGGAGTCATGTGAGCCTAGGCCCATAGAGTAAAATGTAGGAGGAGTCGTTTGAACCTACTACACCGGGTCAACTAAAGTAGCATAGTGAATTTAAATGTTTCAGTTAGATAGACGTCCCGTGAACTTCCGGTTCAGAATTGGTCTTCAGCAAACCCAATGTTACCAAAGGTCACAGATGTACCAATTAAGTCTCAACCACTAAGTCTTGACCTCCGACCTTTGATGATAATCTTTATATAATGTACAGTAACTAATATTAGGGCCGAACGAAGACCCTTGCCCATTGCGTCACCAAGTTTCATAATCTGTGCTTTGGCTTTTTGAGGAACAATAAACAATGCAAACAACATACATTTTTCATCCCGATTAGATCCTATGTAGTTGGCTCAGATTCAACAGTGATGGAGAATGGCTTTACGCCGCATTAAGCCCTTTTCAAGAAATGGGTTTCACACATTTTACCCATGTGGGGAATGAAACTCGGGATTTCGCCGCGACAAACTAACGCGTTAAACACTAGGCTACCTCAATGGCGACCTCACAGTGAAAGTTAATAGACCTTTCAGAATAATTGTCTGTGTTTGAAGAATGTGCATTTCTTCAGGGATTAACATGGACATCGCCGTAACTGACACGTCCGCCCCTTGTCATCACGTTGCTGAAGGGAAAGTATCAGACCACCAATTAACCTTATTACCTGGCTATAAATTAATCTGTAGGGAAATCGGTGATTGAATAAGAGGAAATGGGCCCTTTTCTGACCGTGTAATTAAACATAACTATTCTTTAAACAATCTTGTATGGTCACTGATGCTTTAACGTTAAATAACATACTCTCCAAACAATTTGAAATTCAGTGAGTTCTTGCAGAGGCATATGCATGACAATTTAAAGGTGGGGGTTTTGCGTGGTGTCATCTGCCTGACGTCTCCCGAGATTTGTACTCTATCAGCTTTTGGTGAACATTTATGTTAGAATAAAGAATGTTAAAACACAGGCACTTTTACAAGGAGAAAATAAGTTGGAAAAGCAATGCTGATTAAGTTCGGTCACGTTATGTCTCGTATTGGAATAAAATTGTGTTCATTTTGTACCATTCGCAACAAATTTAACTCGGAAAGTGCATATCGCCTTTCACGAACTCGAGGTTCTTTTTTCGCGCCCTATGTAAACCCCAATGGCTTTTGTGATCTCCAACGTGGACAGGATCTAACCGGCCCTGACATACGGAGACTTTTATAGTCCGCGTGATTGACAAGTGACTTATAATTGCGATGCAGAAAGGCAAGAACGTCATAGAAAAGTGACATTTCGGCCGCTGCGTGACAGAACTATCTGTTCACACGAAGTTGAGCGTATTCAAAAAGAAACTTAAAAAATATACATTACTGATGTGTCGTTCCACACAATTCTAAACGAGTTGATCTCCTCCTGACAAGATGCTTATTTTGCCCATATCAGTTCACACTACTGTAACCAAATGTAAACTCTGTAATTGCCAAGTAGCTATTCCCGATTATCTATTTGTCAAAGGGCTGTTGCGAGCAAGTCAACTGAACTGAGCTCCCAGGTCAACTGAATGTATATTTTTGTCTTGTGTTCCTAAAGAGGTCCATATCTCTTGCCACTACATGCCAAGTTGAAGATCCGGGTTAGAATAGGTCTTCAGCAACCCATGCTTGCCATAAAAGGCGACTATGCTTGTCGTAAAAGGCGACAAACGGAATCGGGTGGTCAGGCTCGCTTACTTGGTTGATACATGTCATCGATCCCATTTGCGTGTATCGATGCTCATGATATCAATCACTGGATTGTCTAGTCCAGACTCGATTATTTACAGACCGCCGTCATGTATCTGGAATATTGCTGAGTGCGGCGTTAAACAGCAAACCAACCAACCAAACCAAGTTGGGCGATCACTGGAGAGTAATTGCACAGTTTATAAACTTTGTATATTTTGTATAGTTAAATGTCTGCCTATATTGGTCCATGGTGAATGAATGTACGTGTCTTTAGATATCTTAGAAACAGTTTCCATGTTAATGTCTGAAAAGGGGCGGTCGGGTAGCCAAGTGGTTGAAGCGTTCGCTCGTCACGCCGAAGACCCGGGCTCGATACCCGACATGGGTACAATGTATGAAACCCATTTTTGGTGTCCCCCGCCGTGATATTGCTGGAATATTGCTAAAAGCGGCGTAAAACCATATTCACTCACTCACTCACTCATGTCTGAAAAAGATTCAGGCCGTTGCTGACAATATCAGTAAAAGGACTGAAAAGTAATGCTTCAAATATCATGATGCAAATAACATCTTAATGTTTCTTATGATAAGATATCAGTTTGGCATCAAAGTAACTGGAGAGCATAAGCCACCGAACAGAATCGCTATAATAGCTTCTGTATTCGCAACGGAGGTGCGTGTTTTATCAGCAGACATAATGCATCAGCCAGGCAGCAAATTAGACACCATGTTTCCAATATTAGCATTGTGTTTTTGTAATATAATTCAATTACAAGTTATCCAACAATCACTCTTTGTTTATGACTTATATCTGAGTGGATGATCAGTGATGTCTTAAAAGCGAGAGACATAAAATACATTGGATGGATAGAAGCTGTTAGATATTCAGATGCCTATTTATGGCATGCACAAGATATGATCAGGAATACATTATGTGTTTTAATGCATCTGGGTTGTAATGACCATATAATATATCGATAACCACTAGCACTGCTACATGTGAGGTGAGGTGAAATGGGGTTTAACGTCGCGTCCAAGATTATTGCACTTATATAGCGACGTGCATGCACGTGTATATGTGTGTGTGGCTGCTTGTACTAGTCTGGACTGATGCCGATTTATTGTGCTAGCTCACTGAGATACCATGCCGCAGTTTAACATGAATACCCCACTCAGCCACAGTATACTGGCTCCGAGCCGACCAATACTTGTTTTAGCCCCTTAATGCCGAGCGCCAGACAGGGTAACAACAAGTACCATCTTTTAACGTCTTTTGGTATGACGCGGCTGGGGATCGAACCCCGGAACTTCCGCTCTCCGGGCAGACGCTCTACCACTAGACCACGGAGGCTGCTACATGTATTCATAGGGCACAAACACTTAATTTTAACTTTATGTGGTCTTTGTGGTCGTCTCCGTGGTCCAGTGGTAGAGCGTCCACCTGGATAGCGGAAGGTCGAGGGTTCGATCCCCGGCTGCGCCATACCATGAGACGTTAAAAGATGGTCCAGTAAACTACGGTTATAACGAACAGGCTTATAACGAACTGACCGATATAACGAACTTATTTTTTAGTCCCGGCCATTTGATGTATATAGGCTGTATATATGCTTATAACGAACTACGGTTATAACGAACTAAAATTAGTGGTCCCTTTGAGTTCGTTATAACCGTAGTTTACTGTACTTCTTGTTACCCTGCTTGGCAACAAACAACAAACAAACAACATTTGCTACTGACCGTGGTGACCATAGATATAGTTACATATTTATCTTTAAAACTTCATAACAATTTATCAAAGGTGAAGGCAAATGCCATCTAACGTTTACTGATAAAATAGCTTTTTGTTAAATGCTGGACCTCTATGTGACATTTGGGGAAAAGACTCTTATGCAAGAAGTAGGCATCCCTATGGTCACCAAATGTGCTCCTTTCTTGCTGGTCTGTTTTTTTTTGCAACCTGTTCAGAATTTCTGCTCGGATTGGCAAAATCAAACAAGGGAATTTAGCCTAGACTTGTTACTTAGATTTCCGATTTTCGATGATCTGATATCGTTCTATAAAGGTCAAATAGCTAATTCCCTTCCACTAATTAACTCACCCTATTAGAAATGGAAGAGACCAGGGAAACGCCTTCTTATTTAAATGTATCCACAAAGTGTTACGAAAACAATATCCTCAAGGCTGACAAGAGTGATGTCTTCAGCTTCAGTGTCCGTTATTTCGAGCAATATAAAATAATAATAATAATAATAAGTGCATTTATAATGCGCCAGATTCCATTCACCAAGTGGATGCTCATAGCGCTACACTATTATTACCCCGGTCAATGGATCAGTGAGCACTCGATTTTCATTCTCAGCTCCCTGGGGTGTATACAACCCAAGCTGCCTGTGAGGCGCTAGAAGGTTAACAGTCACATCACCACCTCATCCTACCGGGTACCCACTCACTGCTGGGTGAACAGAGGCACATTTCGAACAAAGTCACTTGCCTAAGGAGACACCACAGGTGGTACATATTCCCCCACCTCCAGCCTTTTGTGTCTACATTTCATATACTTCACTGAAGATTTCAAAAACGTTTACGCTGGGCATGTGGAAGACATTTCCGAATGTATGTTCAATGCAATTCCTTATTTGACTTGTACCAGCTATCACCTCTATGCGATGGTAGTGCATAAATCATGCCTATAATGTAACCGGGGGCACGGGTGGCCCAGTCGTCTAAGGCGCCTCGATTCGCTGTGCAGAGTTGCGTCCCTTGGGCACGCCAGAAACCTATGATTGTGGATTCGAATCCCGGTTCACCCAGATTATGTTTCTAGGATTGTCAGCACCATACCCGTGCTCGTGGGTTTCACCGAAGTGGTAAACGTCGGAGACCTGCATCACTTCGGGATTTCCTCCCACATTAATCTGACCGGCCGTGATGTAACTGGATTAATGTTAAAAGCGGCGTTAACCCCAACGCACTCACACTCACTCATGATGTAATCGGAACAGATCAATGATCATTATGGAAGGTATATCGTTCCCTTCTAATTATTTCTTATCCGCTAATGATTTCATGACATCAACACCCACATGATATGGTCACTCGTATTGTCCAGCCAAGTCTAACCAGCACTCATCCCTGACTACACCTAGCTTGTACATGTCTTGACCGCCTCCGTGGTTTAGTGGTAGAACGTCCGCCCGGAGAGCGGAAGGTCCGGGGTTCGATCCCCGACCGCGTCATAACAAAAGACGTTAAAAGATGGTACTTGCTGTTACCCTGTCTGGTGCTCGGCATTAAGGGGCTAAAACAAGGACTGGTCGGCTCGGAGTCAGTATACTGTGTCTGAGTGGGGATTTCATGTTAAACTGCGGCATGGTATCTCACTGAGCTAGCACTTTAAATCGGCATCACTCAGGACTAGTACAAGCAGCCACACAAACACACACGTGCATGCACGTCGCTATATAAGCGCAATAATCTTGGACGCGACGTTAAACCCCATTTCACCTCACCTTGTACATGTCTTACAGCTACTGTGTACCTGTTTTTTAAAAATTAGCCAAGCTGGATGATACCATTTTCCACGTGGGTACTGCAGTCACGCATCTATACCGCGGATTCACGGCACGTGGGCAAGTTTTCACCAATTGTTTCAGAAGATCGCTATATTCTATTATGTCACGAATAACTCCTCGTGTTACATACGAGCACCGGCAGCCGCTGAAAGGCCGCTGGTGCATCAAGAGGCCGTGTTGGAACAAACCGCGACATATAGGGATATATTTTGAGCTATTTCCCGTTTCATCGTTCGTCCAATTCCCCTGAGAGGGTTTGGGCTCACACAGGAAGTATTACACCAATGTTGGGTCTGTGACCATCATTAACTGATATTGCCTATTCGATGATATACGCTTTACTCGACCTCGATGTCTCAAATGGATTCATCGCACATATTTATGATTGGCAGGGGGGAAATTGGCAATTTGCTCTGTGATAAACTTTCTTGATGGACAAGACTTAGGTTTGGTACATTTCTGATCACTGTCAGTTTGGCTGAGATTCCGAATCGCATGATATTTCCTATTGATCATCATCATAGACCATGCCGTGGTCCAAGACGGAATAGAAAAGTATCTATGTAGTACATCGTTGTTAATGGTACATCGATGGACACATGTAAATTCCGAGTGTTATGTGAATCCATCCCCAAAAGAAGAGGGGTGATATAGGTTAGATATAATGTTGGCATCTATCATTTTATTCATCTGAGACGGGAAAGTTATTTTGATTAATGGTTATGTGAGAGACTCGTTTTTACAAAGCGCGAATGTCAGAGATGCAGCGTTCAGCGTCAATGTAACTCTATAGAATGTCGCCGAAAAGCCGAGGCTTAATACTGCGTACATGTACAAAGCTCACTTTGTGTAACATTGTTGGTCAGGTATTGCAACTTACTGAAAGTACGTATTCAGATACGTAAAGCGTGTCATTGGATGGGCTGATTCAAGTATGCTGTCCAAGCAGACTAACATATATCTAGAGCATATGGAACACTGAATATGTGGAACACTGAACGTGTGGAACACTGAACACATGGAACACTGAACGTGTGGAGCACTGAACGTTTGGAACACTGAACATGTGTAACACTGAACATGTGGAACACTGAACGTGTGGAACACTGAACATGTGGAGCACTGAACGTGTGGAACACTGAACATGTGGAACACTGAACATGTGGAACACTGAACATATGGAACACTGAACATGTGGAACACTGAACATGTGGAGCACTGAACGTGTGGAACACTGAACATGTGGAACACTGAACATGTGGAACACTGAACGTGTGGAACACTGAACATGTGGAACACTGAACATGTGGAACACTGAACATGTGGAACACTGAACGTGTGGAACACTGAACACATGGAACACTGAACATGTGGAGCATTGAACGTGTGGAACACTGAACATGTGGAACACTGAATATATGGAACACTGAACATGTGGAACACTGAACATATGGAACACTGAACATGTGTAACACTGAATATATGGAACACTGAACGTGTAGAACACTGAACATGTGGAACACTGAACATGTGGAGCACTGAACATATGGAACACTGAACATGTGGAACACTGAACATGTGGAGCACTGAACATATGGAACACTGAATATATGGAACACTGAACATGTGGAGCACTGAACATGTGGAGCACTGAACATATGGAACACTGAACATGTGGAACACTGAACATATGGAACACTGAATATATGGAACACTGAACATGTGGAGCACTGAACGTGTGGAACACTGAACATATGGAACACTGAACATATGGAACACTGAACATGTGGAACACTGAACATATGGAACACTGAACATGTGGAACACTGAACATATGGAACACTGAATATATGGAACACTGAATATATGGAACACTGAACATGTGGAGCACTGAACATGTGGAACACTGAACATATTGAACACTGAACGTGTGGAACACTGAACATGCGGGCCGGGTCAAACAGCTGACCTACAGCTGAGTAAAGCCGATGCGTTAATCATGACATAGAGCTGAACGGCAGGAAAATATGTTAAAAAGCCAGGGTAAGGACACAATGGCTGCATGAATATGGGACTCTCCTGCCCCCGCTCCCACACGTCGCACTGTCTTCAACCCTGCCATGCATAAGTAATGCCCTATGTAAGAGGACACTCCACACGGGAGAAATAGAACATCTGGTGTCTGGTCACTTTGTGTTCCTCATCAGCAGGGGACAAAGTAATTATACACTACTTTGGTACCGGTATGCTCCAACATCGACTTTCCATGAGGACACAAAACGACCCACTGTTGGTTCTCGGTGCAGACAGGCTGAGAAAAATAGGTAAAAAAGAAATAAATATTCTAGCAGTCTGGAACATTACGTCATTTACCTTACTGGGATGGAAGTGTCAAATCGGGCATCGTTTGACATTTCTCGTAGCCATATGTTCCACTATGGCGTCCGACTGTCACGTCGAGAGAGAATATACATAGACTGTGTTATTACAGAGAGTTGTCATGTAGGGTGTCACGTACGAAGTGGAAAATAGAAGCACATTTTGTAAAGGTTTTCCCGTAGAACTATATTTCTTTAGGTTATATAATTTTAAACAATAACCAGGTATTTAAATACATGACAACTTCTAAATGACTAACAAAGAAAACTAGGTATTTTAGTATCAATTTTTGTTTCTCAGATTCTATGTACGGGAAGCTAAACACCCATCCGCACTTCTGCCCAAATTGGCAATTACTTCAAAATATTGGACACATTGATGAAGTCAAATGATACTGGACTAACTATCTACGAACGCAATACCATCCAATTTACAGCTCCCATGTTCCCTACCGCGCGCTTAACCTGCAGCGAGAAACTATCAAGTGTGAAAACCTGTTTACGAAAATAATATTCAAAGTCCCTAACTTTTTTTGTTCAGTATACATCACCCAATATTAGTTAAGTGAAAACATCCTTAAAGCATGTTGGCGTCAGTGATGGACATTCTGAAAGATGAAGGAAGGAAGACTTCCAAGAAGCATCTCGGGACACTTGGGCGAAAGGGAGAAAACAGATCAACGTCATGCAAGCAAGTTGGTTTCTTTGGAGTCAAGAGCCGGATCTTAAATTGTAACAACTTGCTTCGTAGCACTAGAACGTGTCATGTGAGCGGTTAAACATCCAGTGAAGGCAGGTAGTGTAAAGCTTAAGAAAATGCTTAAAGGAATATTCGCATATGTCCATGATGACATCTCAGCGGAGCCTGGGCTACTCCGACAGACAAGTTTAAATGAGTTAAGTGAGTGAGTGAGTTTGGTTTTAAGCCCCTTTTAACAATATTCCAGCAATATCACGGTGGAGGACGCCAGAAATGGGCTTCACAGATTGTACCCATGTCGGGAATCGAACCCGGGTCTTCGGCGTGACGAGCGAACGCTTTAACCACTAGGCTACCTGAAGAGATTTACTCACATTCACAAGTCATGGTATACATATCTTACAGTGTATAGTACAGTTACATTTACGCAATTATCAATTTACATTTATAGTGGACCCTGAAGGATCCGGGGTAGAATAGGTCATCAGCAACTCATGCTTACCGTTAAAGGCGACTATACTTGTCGTAAGAGGCTACTAACAGGATCGGGCGGCCATGCTTGGTTGATGCATGTCATCGATCCCAATTGCGTGGACCGATGCTCATGATATTAATCAGTGGATTGTCTGGTCAAGACTCAATTATTAATAGACCGCCGTCATACAGCTGGAATATTGCTGAGTGTGGCGTTAAACAACAAACAAAACAATATTAACATTTATAGTGTATGGTGCTTGTGAGATTCGAAGTGATCTGAAACACTTATTCACTTAAAGTCAAAAACTATTAATGTAAACTGACACATGGCATAAGGATTCGGAAGGTATTTTAGAAGTGCAGTATGTTTGCGTTGCCATTAGCGCGAAAAATACATGAATTACATGTGTTGGACTGACTGACTGACTGAGTATGGTTTTACGCCGCTTTTAGCAATATTCTAGCAATATCACGGCGGGGGACACCAGAAATGGGCTTCACACATTGTACCCATGTCGGGAATCGAACCCGGGTCTTCGGCGTAACGAGCGAACGCTTTAACCACTAGGCTACCCGACCGCCCCTTCATGTGTTGGAACCATAGCCGATATGTTCCCCTCCATACAAAATGTACTATTAAACCGACACATGACAATTTGTTCAGCAACCTAAACAATTGACAATTTGACAAGCCACCTAAACAATAGTCAACTATTTCAATGCTCAAGTATGTCAGCGTGTCCTCGTACTATTGTATTACTATTGTATTACGAAGGACGATGTCAGTAATGACAACATTGGATATAGCGAGATGGGTCGTATTGCTTGCAACAGTTTATAATTGTCTTCAAGATGTGTTCTATATAAAAAGTATTGACGTCATACCTAAACACAGCCCTTCCTCGTCGGACCGCTAGATGATAGAATGTGTCCGCTGTATTGTCGCCTACACATGTACTTGCATTTAGTTAAAGGTATGTGTCACGCTTGCGTCACAGTAACCATGGTAAGAACGATGATCTCACTTTCAAGGTGATGTATGTTTTCGCGTTTTAAATGTATTTGATACAATGTATATCGTGATGATAGACTGTGTAGGTAGATCAAAGCATGTTATTATATTCCAAATGAGTTATACTCAAATAATTAACACTGTAGTCTTAAAATGTCTATCCAATGTGACATTCTATAGTTGAGCTCGCCAAAAATGGCAGGGGGATTCTGAACAAGGCGTTTAGAGACACATATAATTCAGAAATTACTGTAACAAGTGTCCGTCAAAGAGGATTTGTTTCTCAGGTGAATGGGTGACCTTAAAACCTTCACCAATCAACTTTCCCTGTATTCCAAGCAGCTGCAGCATTTTGAGTCTATAATTCACAAAGTTTAAGTTGCAATCGAGCAGGCTCTTTTTACCAAGATGTCAAAGGAAGGTCATACGACTCAAAGGTTGTTTGGTCGTGGTTACAAAGTTACTGGCCTCAGTAAAGCTTGCAAAACGGCTTGGGTTAGGATATAACTTGTCCTTATGTACTTTCGATGTAGATAACATGAACATATGGAAGTTAGTAATATTTAGTCCGTTTCTGTGACAAGTAAATGTTTACTTTAAACAATGAATTTTAACATGTGATACAGACAACATGGACCATTGCTCGTTATACTAACTCTGGATTGTCTGGTCAAACTGGATTATGTACATGAGTGAGTGGGTGAGTTAAAATTTAACGTCGCATCGGCATTATTTCAGCCATATAGCGACTTATGTACAGGACGCCGTCGTATGGCTGGAGTTTTGATGAATGCTGCGTTAGGTAACACACACTCGCTCTTGCTTATGTTGTTGTTTGTTGTTTAACGCCGCACTCAGCAATTTTCCAGCTATATGACGACGGTCTGTAAAATAATCGAGTCTGGACTAGACAAACCAGTGATTGACATCATGAGCATCGATCCATGCAATTGGGATCGATGACATGTATCAACCAAGTCAGCGAGCCTGACCACCCGATCCCGTTAGTCGCCTTTTACGACAAGCATAGTCACCTTTTACGGCAAGCATGGGTTGCTGAAGACCTATTCTACCCCGGAATCTTCACGGGTTCTCTTTATTCTGAAATTGTGTTGGATTAGGACGCTACCAGTAGACCAGGGCATGCATACTCTTTTGGATAAAAGACCTGGTGTCATCACTGATTTCCTGTAATCCATTCATATGGCTTTCCTCACTATTTTGAGGTTTCCACGCCCCATTGAATCTGTTTCGGCAAATAATCGACACAGATTATTCTCTGGGGTTAACGGTTTGAATTTGTGTTACGTCAAATGTAATGGAATGGAATTCAAATGTCAAACGTGATAGCTTATTATAAACCTACGTTTATGAAACTTTGTCGTGATGTAAGCAAAATGTATGACCTTAAAATCGTATTTTGGTGACTCCTTAAAGTGAAACTGCTCACTTCGAATTTATACTGAGCTGATGCGTTGCCTCCAGAATCCCTTTATAAATCATTTCTCTGTGGTAATGATACCACAATTAATTCTGAAATAATTCAAACCCATGCAATAAATTGTCATGTAACTACACAAACATGTCAACATTGAGATGTTTGTAAGCGATGAACCAATGGTTTAAATTAATCCTCTAAGGGTAGTTTTTGGCTAAAAATGAACATGTTTCCAAGATGTAACGTTGTTATTCAAACCGGGCCATTTTGTCAAATCAGCACAGCCTCCATTTCAATTCTGGTGTAGTTTCAATCTCAGTTACCTTGTACGCGTATTTTCAGAATTCAAGTAACGACTAGACTTCCGAAGTTACGAAAGCACAGTACCAGGTGAGACAAAAAAAATAAATAAAACTGGAATCCGAATCAGATACATGTTTTTGCTTCAGACAAAAAAATCCCGCAAGAGTTGAACACTTTTTTTCACTGTGTTCCCAGAATGGGTCCCCAGTACCTCATGCTTATGACTGTGATTTTCGTTTCAAAAATTAAATTGATCTAAGTTTTCAAAAGAAAATCGTTCACAGGATAAAGTGGATGTTCTGAAAAACAATGCAGCTGACACTTGAACTCTGTAGTGTTCCCTGTGGAAGAATAGGTCCCCGATAGGTTCTTATGCTTGTGATTGTGATTTTCGTTTAATTTTTTTTATTTGATCCAGTTTTTTTTGTTTTTTTAAAAAGTCGTTTACTGAATAAAGTGGATGTTCTGAAAAAAATAATGTGTTGTAGGTACAAAAAAATCCTCATTTGGCTTTTTCTTTCAGAGATTTTTTTGTATGTCTTGGCACGCTGACTGAAAACTCGGCCGCAAAAAATAATCCCCTTCTCTCTCTCCCAGAATATCAAACGGTTGGTCCCTAATAAGGATCGAACGGTTACTCGGTTTGACCTGGAGGATTGAGCGCAGTCATTCCCTGACCCTAACTCGATTAGGTACCGCGAAGATACAGTGGAATATTGCCACAGCGTAGCACACCTCTCTTTCAATCAGTCGATCGTGAAAACCATAATCCACCCCATAACGCCATCATCATCAATAATGTTTCACCTGAACCTGTGGACATACCTGAAACATGCATACGCTGGGGAAATTCGCTGAAACGAATAGATTCCAAATTAAACAAGGAAACATCCCTAGGTTGATTGTTATTTAAAGATGCCTCAAGCCCATCACAAAAACAAACTGTATGCCTCGCGTAGGATGTTAATTGAATGTGATTACGTCAGACTGCTTCGAGCGAAGTAACCTGACAAAATCATCTGTCTTCCACACAGGGCCCTGTTTGAGTCCGACTGCCCAAAGGATGAATTAATGTCAGACGGTAATGACTAATTTATCACTGTAATAATTAACACGCAGGCTGTGTTAATTTGGGCCAAGAACCTTTCAGGAAAAATGACTGATGCCGATGCATCAATACTTAATACGTTTCACGTGGAGCAAGGGGGAAATATTAAACCTTATTTATATGCATGTATATCAGATACGAATTGGACCTTCACAATTAATCTTCTTCACTTTCACTGCACATGTATACCCTTCTGTATCAGCATCATCCGGGCTGAAGATGAGCTCGCCCACGCCCTGCTTGTCCGTCGTGCATTATTTATCTTCCACAATACCACTGATGAACCTGAAACTTGCCATGAATGTTGTCTGAAACTGTTCGTAGCGTTCGCTCGTCACGCCGAAGACCCGGGCTCATTTTTCGGTGTCCCCCGCCGTGGTATTGCTTCAATAAGGCTCAAAACGGCGTAAAACCATACACACTCACTCACTGAAAATACTGAACTTTGTCATTGATGCGTGTGTTTTTTATGATGTCAAGATTTTCTTAAAGTTATAAATATTATTATGATTTCAATGTTAGTTTACTTTGATTCAAACTACAAAAAGGTTTATTTTTTCTTAAGAACCACAAAACATTGAAAGCTGATTATGGCTATAAGAAGAATCAGGGCAAGAGGTTATTAAACATTCAACTTACACGTCACAGACAGTGGTGCACATTTGTGTTCTTGTTCTTTTTATCTAATTTCAGAATGTGTAGAATATAATATCAAAGTTGAGTAAAACATGGCCATGGTCAGAGGGGGGTACTCAAAGAACGTGATCTAGACTACCAGTTGTAGGACTTTCATTTTTGTGGAAGCCTCGGTGGTTGAGTGGATTAAACCGCTGACTTTGTGTGCTGGCGATTAGGTGCCTCACTTTGGCAAGTGTGGGTTCGAATCCCGGACGAGAATCTGCACTTTACTAAGAAAGTGTTATCCCAAATATAACATCGGTTACATGGCCATGGTTGTCTCTGTTGATATATTAAACGGTTGGTTATATGCCCGGGAGAGCTAATACCATCGGTTCCAAAGGAAGTTTCTGGGAATCAATACTCAATAATTCAAGTATTTCAAGCCGTAATATATATCTATTAAATGGCGTGCAATACTTTGAGCTAGCGTGTCTCGGCTCAATAGGAACAATTTCATTATCATTTGTAGTACTTTTTAAGCGCACATGTCCTTTATGATGTTGTTAAACCTTGTGATGCGGTGGGGTAGCCTAGTGGGTAAAGCGTGCGCTTGTGACGCCGAAGACCCGGGTTAAAATGTGTGAAGCCAATTTCTGGTGTCCCCCGCCGTGACATTGCTGGAATATTGCTAAAAGCAACCGTACCCACTCACTCAACTTGTGATACTCTATCCGCGATATCGTTTACACTGTAAAGCACGTTGGGTGGAATATTGAAATGTGTCCAATCAAGGCTAATAGTTAAATGAGGTCGGTCCACAAATTGATCACAGCAGTCGACTGAGCACATTTTACTATGGCTCAGAACAGTTTGTCTCATGTCTCATTGTGAGAACACATTGGACAGTGAAGACGCACAATCCGTTGCAAGTCGGTGAAGATGACATTATTCACTGTCATACAACTCGTAGGTGGTATTAAATAAGGCCGTTCCACAAAGTGATAGCTGAGCACATTTTACTATGGGGCTAAGTCAATTATTTCACGGGACCGATAATGTATTATTCGTCGTTAATTTGGAGATAGACCCGTGAAGATACGGGGTACAATAGGTCTTCAGCAACCGTAACATGCGACTATGCTTGTCGTAAGAGGCGACTAACGGGATCGGGTGGTCAGGCTCGCTGACTTGGTTGATGCATGTCATCGTATCCCAATTGAGTGGATCGATGCTCATAATGTCAATCACTGGATTGTCTGGTCCAGACTCGATTATTTACAGACCGCCGTCATATAGCTGGCATATTGCTGAGTGCGGCGTTAAACAACAAACCAACCACCACGATTTGGATCAAACTTCTTCTTTTGGGGTTGCGTGATAAGCAGACACAGTAACCACTCGACTACGTCGCTGTGCAGAGAACACCAGAACCTGGGAGTGTTGGTTCGAGTCCAGGTTTGCCCCGATTATATGTTTCTCGGTTTGTCAGCACCATGCCCCTGCTTGTGGGTTTCAACAAATTGGTAAACTTCTAAGACCTGCATCACTAAGACTCGATTATTTACAGACCGCCGTCATATAGCTGTAATATTGCTGAGTGCGGCGTTAAACAACAAACAAACAAACAATTGAGAGATAACGGACTGGGTGATATCGTTACTAAATGAACCGCGAACTCTTTCATGTTAGCAAATATAACTGAGTGAAGCGGCATGGGTTGAGTCAAGTGTTTTGAGTGTGTTGCCGATCTGAATTACGAAATCACCGACAACAACCTATAAACAAAATATGTGTTCAAACAGTTTGTGTACATCGTGATTCTTCACTCGAACATATTACAGGCATTGAAAGCATACAATCATACAAGCACGGCGACTTTGTAAGCCAACATTAGGAATCTAAAGAAAACTAAGCAAGCTTTGCAAAGCTGTCGAACTACATCGCATGCCACCATTATGACGTCATTTCGCTCATTTTGACGCAAAATAGATGA
Source organism: Haliotis rufescens (assembly GCF_023055435.1). Taxonomy (NCBI): domain Eukaryota; kingdom Metazoa; phylum Mollusca; class Gastropoda; order Lepetellida; family Haliotidae; genus Haliotis; species Haliotis rufescens. The sequence goes on from NW_025963813.1 coordinate 31,284,385, forward strand.
CCTCGACGTCACAGTCGTATATAGAAAAACGCAATAGTCCAAGCTATCGGTTGTCCCCAAAACTTAAAATACATCCTCTTTGAAGATTTCTATCGCGTTTTCTCCACGAAATGTATTGCCACACATCCTTTGAATATTGTAGTGAACGCATCTTTGGTTTTTGTAACCTGTAATTGTAGATATAATTATTTTTAATATGCCTTCCGTCCATGGCTAAAATAAGTACTGTTCCATGAATGTTTAGCTTGCGCGGTGATCAGAGAGGGTTTATTGTGATTTGACAACCTCCGATTGACCAATCAGAATCGATTAATTTCCACATTCGTGGTAGAATAACTAATTCCCTAATCCATTGGTCAATCTAAGGTGTTAAATGACATAACTTATTCCCTAATTCATTCGTCAGTCTGAGGTGTTAAATGACATCAAACTCTAAAGTAAATAACCACGTCACTTAGAACGGAAGTAACATTGGCAATTGAAAGGTCAATACATAGTACTTACGATCTTAATCCCATCGCAGGTAAGCACTTTCGAATACTAACATGGACAAATGCAATAAAACAGGTGATATGGTTTGAGTGAGTGAGTGAGTATGATTTAACGCCGCATTTAGCAATATTCCAGCAATATCGCCTCGGAGGACCACGCAGGAAATTGGCTTCAGATATGTGGGAAGTGGAATCGGGGCATTCTCACTTTGCCAGCAGCTATTGTTCTAGTTTAAATATCAGTCCCTTAATCTGGGAGGGAAACTCAAGTCTGGCGGTATTCTGGGCGGCAGTCTCGAAGTCTGTGAAGATGAATGTGGGCTGCAGCTGGAGATTCAAGAGGCTGGCTTTCTGCTTGAGGATATGGAACAGTCTCTGGTACGTAGTTTGTTTCTTATCAGGAAGCAGTGCATACACCAGAGGGAACATCTTCTCACAAAAGCATGGATGGAATAAATCTGGTAGAAGAGGCTTTGCTGAAAGTTCCATCGCAGTAATAGATGTCTGATGTAGCAAGGTGACGGATGTTGTCTGCTGTTGAAAAAATCAGGAGATTGTTGTCATCTTCTGCATGGAGGAGGATGTTCTGGCCTCTGGTGGTCTTTTGGTAGATGTCAGGCAGGTTGATGTTGTGACGCTGCTTGGGTAAAGGTGGTAAAGTCTTAGCTCTGGCACGGTAGAGACTGGCACTGACACTGTACAGGGTTGGTACAGTCTGAAGTCTCAGCTCTAAAAGTACAAGTATTTAATTAATAATCGTTTTAATGGAAGCTGCAACACAAACAAAATACAAATATATCACCAGATGGTTACAGTAGAAACTGAAAATTACTGAAAGTGTCATTTGTTACACTTACTGTTCAGCTCTTCTTGATAGATACTAGGCACTGGCCTAGGGTCAACTTGAACTGTAACTATCATGGAGGCAAGGAAGACGTCGACTTTCAACTTGGCTTCATCGGGAAGATGGTTATGGATGTTCCTGTAGGTGGTGATGAGATTGTTGGCAGTGTTGATGGTTGCAGCACATCCAGCCTTACAACACTCCCAGTGCACTGTGTCTCGTCTTCTTGTCTTGGCTTTGAACTAATGTCCACCATACACTAAACTCTGTCCACCTCGCGAATTAGGGATGAACTTAACGTTTACCTGTGCATTTGCCATTTTGCAATAAATTCTCAAATGGCACCTCCATATATATACAGTGTATATACCCGTTATTTTAAACTCACTCAATTTGTCTGTTTGGAAAAGTATAGTAATCAGTGATTTATGTTCACATCAAATAATTTAGCCGTATCTGTTAAGCTGAACACAGTTCACTTCATTAGTTAAGTTTGGCTCACAGTGGGTTACAGCCAAGTCATCAAAGAGCTCAGATAATCAGAACAGGCTATAGCTGGCAAGGCACTTGACCGTACAAGTTAATCTCCCCAGCCTGCTGTCAAAGTGAGAGTAAACCGTGGAACCTTTGCTCTCGCCGTGACGAGCGAACGCTTTAACCACTAAGCTGCCCTACCGCCCAGTAGTTTTGAGTCAGAGGGCAAAGTTAAGGGAGGAAACAATCTTCCGGGACAGTATAAAAGTTTTAATATACAGTCAAGTCCCGTTATTCCGACATGGCTGGTTGCATATGATTATGTCGGATAAACGAGTATGTCGGATAAAGTAGTATCAACGTTCGTGATCGAAATTCGGACAACTACACGATAGATAACGATACAAACACGCACTGAAACATAAAAATAAATATTCATATTGTTATGTTACATTGTAAGCGGAAAATGTTTTCTAATCATGCAACCTCTAAAGCTCAACACAAAACAACTGTTATGGACTGTATGACTTATTCAAAATACTTTTAAAAGCATTGTCTGGAATGGAAGCCGCAAGTTTGAAACTGGTACCGCAAAGCTTAAGAAAGTTGCTTTCTAAGTGGCTAACGTTGACTTCCTGTTAATTATTTCATTGGTCGGTCACAGTTCACGAAAGGATGTTCTGACGTGACCTAGATGTGATTGGATGTCCTCTGCAATAGCGAGAACTTGTATCTGATTTTAATGAGATTGAGGTAATCTAAGCATGTGATCAAGCCTGTTGTCTTCATTTAAAGCATGAATTGTTAAGCAAGTTTATCTCTGCAGCCGTTGTAATATGCAGCTACATCAAAACACGGGCTTTGTACTCGCGGGCAGATGACCACGGAGTACGCTGATCACTGTGTCGTATTAACGAGATTAACGAGAATGATTTCGGTAATTCGTTGCAAATTAGGTGTGTCGGATTCGGAGAGCGAGACTGTCGGATTAACGGGTCTAAATAACACTGATTTAATCGGTGCCCTAAAACATTTCTCATCGACACCATACGCTAACAATAGAATTATTCTGATCTGAACAGACCACATGATACTCGCGCATCACTTCAGGCTTTCCTCCTACATTAAGCTGTCACGCCATCATATGACTGAAATATCGCTGAAAACCTGGTTAAACTCACTCACTCGCAAACTCATTCACTTTACAATTGTGAGCGAGTGAGTTTGGTTGAACGCCGCTTTTAACAGTATTCCAGTTATATCACGGCGTGTCAGCTTAATGTGGGAGGAAAGCCCGAAGTGATGCAGGTCTCAGACGCTTACCACTTCTGTGAAACCCACGAGCACGGGTATGGTGCTGCCAAACCTAGAAACATAATCGGGGCGAACCGGGATTCGAACCCACAACCATAGGTTTCTTGGCGTGCCCAATTCTGCACAGCGAATCGCGGCGCCTTTGACGACTGGGCCACCCGTGCCCCCTCACTTTACAAACACTAAGTATTATGTAAAGTTAAATATTATGGTAGAATGGAGATGATTCTACCTTGTTTTAGATTTTGATCACCTTCTTAAATGATTTGACACCAGAAATGTATTATTGATTTAATCCACGATGCCAAAATTCAACATACAGCATGCCCATCTCTTCAATGTTTCAGAGCGATATCGATCAAGTCTGCAATGAAACTCATCATGAAGTTCCTCAGTGAGTCAATGCTCACCGACATCTTATGCTACAACATTAACCAACGAAAACGACTCCAACACGGCACATATTCCCTAGCAATAAACTCAATGTAAAAACACATTCATGTTGAACTATTTACGAGGTAAATGTCACTTCTGGCTTAAAAAATAGTAAAACACATTGAAAAAACAATCATCTTGTCTGTAAAGTTTTCTTTTATGTTTTTATCCATGGCTAACTATGGCTAAGAAATACTGTTGCCTATAGACCTGTTTCCACAATACAGTGACATGCAATACCACGTTTGTAACAGTACTCTTTGATGTTCAGCGGAGCAAGGAGAGTGTCATACCACAAGCCCTTTACTTCTCGCAACTCTGTACGCTTGGTATCAAACTCAAGTTAGCTGCATCGATCAATTTTTAATTTTGCCCACACCGAGTTTATGCTAGTCATCAACGGCGCAAATAAACCTGCCTTAACCGCCTGGCCCAAGGTGGACATTATTTGCGAGAGAGTGAACTCGGGGTTGAAACGCGCTGGAAAAAGACAACCAGCGCAACCGTTTTCAATTATACCACGCAAACTATACACCGACCATTTGAAGATAATTACAGTAACAATTACGTTGTATAAAAGGTCTAGATCAGATAGCATGTCACATTGATACGCTAAAGAACAATTCTAACACTAGAAGGTTTCAAAAGTTAACGTGTGCGTTCTCTGATAACACTTTAAAGACACAGAGTTATCTCCCATGAATTTTGTCCGCCGCTAGATGTCGCTTATGAAAGCCCGTCCTCTTATCTTTGAACAACAGGCTCAGGCGGAAAATGACCTTCCCCTCGATCGTGACGGGAAAGATTATTTGCAGGCGTAAAGATTTCACTCACAAAACGCCATTGCTTAATTAAGAATCCCATTTTAAGTCTGTTCCGTTTTGTAGCGTAGGTAATGGCGGTGAAAATGTATATACTCTTTGGTTGTGTGTTCAAGTTGTGAAATGTTCCTCTACATTATTGACTTGCTGAAAAGATAATGAAAGTTTGTATTTGCTCGAAGCAATATGGTGGCATAAATATGCAGCTGGGCATACACTAGTTATCGTTGTTTATAATGCAAGTAATAATACATCCATTACATCCGGAGCAAACTCACCCATCTCCCCAATATTCCGTCATCAAGAATGTTTGAAGTTTGAAGGGTTTGCTCGCTTTCGGTCAGAGTGGCAAGCTACTATTGCTTGCACAACTGATTACGGATAGATGATAGTGAGGAGGACGTGAGTTGAAAATCTGCAGAGTTTTTAATGTTATTACAGCCAGAATGCAGGATTTATGGCTATGGTGTAATAGAGAATATTCTTTGAATTATCAACAACAGAAAATGATGACTATTGTTTGACATATTTGTGTCAACATGTTTGCGAATTATACGATTACCCCGGGGAAATGGGTGAGGTGAGGTGAAATGGGGTTTAACGTCGCGTCCAAGATTATTGCACTTATATAGCGACGTGCATGTACGTGTGTGTGTTTGTGTGGCTGCTTGTACTAGTCCGGACTGATGCTGATTTATAGTGCTAGCTCACTGAGATACCATGCCGCAGTTTAACATGAATACCCCACTCAGACACAGCATACTGACTCCGAGCCGACCAGTCCTTGTTTTAGCCCCTTAATGCCGAGCGCCAGACAGGGTAACAACAAGTACCATCTTTTAACGTCTTTTGGTATGACGCGGCCAGGGATCGAACCCCGGACCTTCTGCTCTCCGGGCGGACGCTCTAACACTAGACCACGGAGGTGGTCCGGGGTGATGGGAATGATAAGCAAACACTAATCAAGTCCACACTAAATAGACCAGTGATTGATATTAGGAGCATTTCCCAGGCTATCGGCCACGGTCACACGCAATATTAATCTTCCAAGTAATCGAACCTGGTCATCCGATTCTTTTAGTCGCCTCGTCGATAAGCACTGTTTCCTGGAGACATAATCTGACCCAGGACGCCGAGTGGGGTCTTTGTGTAATGGTAAACGTACAATGTAACTGATCATGATACAGAAACAGGACGATGTGGCGACACATACATCCAATATCAGTTTATATACAGTAAACTACGGTTATAACGAACACAAAGGGACCACTAATCTTTGTTCGTAATAACCGTAGTTGGTTATTAGCATATGTATGGAGCATATATACAACAAATGGTCGGGACTAAAAAATAAGTTCGTTAGATTGGTCAGTTCGTTATAAGCGTGTTCGTTATAAACGTAGTTTACTGTAATCCTACATTCAGTTGAGTTGTATGTATCCATCTGCAGTGATTCCATTGTTTGACTGACAAAAATACCAACATCACAATTTATCTTCACGCAATAATAACTTTCTATTGCTTAATTGATACTTCCAATGTACTGTTATTGCGGAGAACTTCGGAAGGAACAGGTTAACAATTTCTACCAGGTGTGGAATAAAGCACCGAACATGTTGATCAGAGTGAGTGAGTGGATTGGGTTTAACGTCGCTTTGAACAATAGTCCAGTAATATCACGGCGTGTCATCATATTTTAGGAGGAAAGCCAAAAGTGATGCAGGTCTTAGATGTTTACTTCAAGCTTTCAACCTATATAAGCTGTCACGCCATCATATGACTGAAATATCGCTGAAAACCTGGTTAAACTCACTCACTCGCAAACTCATTCACTTTACAATTGTGAGTGAGTGAGTTGGGTTTAACGCCGCTTTGAACAGTATTCCAGTTATATCACGGCGTGTCAGCTTAATGTGGGAGGAAAGCCCGAAGTGATGCAGGTCTCAGACGTTTACCACTTCGGTGAAACCCACGAGCACGGGTATGGTGCTGCCAAACCTAGAAACATAATTGGGGCGAACCGGGATTCGAACCAACAACCATAGGTTTCTTGGCGTGCCCAACTCTGCACAGCGAATCGCGGCGCCTTTGACGACGGGGCCACCCGTGCCCCCTCACTTTACAAACACTAAGTATTATGTTAAATATTATGGTAGAATGGAGATGATTCTACCTTGTTTTAGATTTTGATCACCTTCTTAAATGATTTGTCACCAGAAATGTATTATTAATTTAATCCACGATGCCAAAATTCAACATACAGCATGCCCATCTCTTCAGTGTTTCAGAGCGATATCGATCAAGTCTGCAATGAAACTCATCATGAAGTTCCTCAGTGAGTCAATGCTCACCGACATCTTATGCTACAACATTAACCAACGAAAACGACTCCACCACGGCACATATTCTCTAGCAATAAACTCAATGTAAAAACACATTCATGTTGAACTATTTACGAGGTAAATGTCACTTCTGGCATCGAAAATAGTAAAACACATTGAAAAAACAATCATCTTGTCTGTAAAGTTTTCTTTTATGTTTTTATACATGGCTAACTATGGCTAAGAAATACTGTTGCCTATAGACCTGTTTCCACAATACAGTGACATGCAATACCACGTTTGTAACAGTACTCTTTGATGTTCAGCGGAGCAAGGAGAGTGTCATACCACAAGCCCTTTACTTCTCCCAACTCTGTACGCATGGTATCAAACTCAAGTTAGCTGCATCGATCAATTTTTAATTTTGCCCACACCGAGTTTATGCTAGTCATCAACGGCGCAAATAAACCTGCCTTAACCGCCTGGCCCAAGGTGGACATTATTTGCGAGAGAGTGAACTCGGGGTTGAAACGCGCTGGAAAAAGACAACCAGCGCAACCGTTTTCAATTATACCACGCAAACTATACACCGACCATTTGAAGATAATTACAGTAACAATTACGTTGTATAAAAGGTCTAGATCAGATAGCATGTCACATTGATACACTAAAGAACAATTCTAACACTAGAAGGTTTCAAAAGTTAACGTGTGCGTTCTCTGATAACGCTTCAAAGACACAGAGTTATCTCCCATGAATTTTGTCCGCCGCTAGATGTCGCTTATGAAAGCCCGTCCTCTTATCTTTGAACAACAGGTTCAGGCGGAAAATGACCTTCCCCTCGATCGTGACGGGAAAGATTATGTGCAGGCGTAAAGATTTCACTCACAAAACGCCATTGCTTAATTAAGAATCCCATTTTAAGTCTGTTCCGTTTTGTAGCGTAGGTAATGGCGGTGAAAATGTATATACTCTTTGGTTGTGTGTTCAAGTTGTGAAATGTTCCTCTACATTATTGACTTGCTGAAAAGATAATGAAAGTTTGTATTTGCTCGAAGCAATATGGTGGCATAAATATGCAGCTGGGCATACACTAGTTATCGTTGTTTATAATGCAAGTAATAATACATCCATTACATCCGGAGCAAACTCACTCATCTCCCCAATATTCCGTCATCAAGAATGTTTGAAGTTTGAAGGGTTTGCTTTCGGTCAGAGTGGCAAGCTACTATTGCTTGCACAACTGATTACGGATAGATGATAGTGAGGAGGACGTGAGTTGAAAATCTGCAGAGTTTTTAATGTTATTACAGCCAGAATGCAGGATTTATGGCTATGCTGTTATAGAGATAATATTCTTTGAATTATCAACAACAAAAAATGATGACTATTGTTTGACATATTTGTGTCAACATGTTTGCGATTTATACGATTAACCCAGGGTAATAGGAATGATAAGCAAACACTAATCAAGTCCACACTAAATAGACCAGTGATTGATATTAGGAGCATTTCCCAGGCTATCGGCCACGGTCACACCCAATATTAATCTTCCAAGTAATCGAACCTGGTCTTCCCATTCTTTTAGTCGCCTCGTCGATAAGCACTGTTTCCTGGAGACATAATCTGACCCAGGACGCCGAGTGGGGTCTTTGTGTAAAAGTAAACGTACAATGTAACTGATCATGATACAGAAACAGGACGATGTGGCGACACATACATCCAATATCAGTTTATATACAGTAAACTTCGGTTATAACGAACTCAAAGGGACCACTAATCTTAGTTCTTAATAACCGTAGTTGGTTATTAGCATTATGTATTGAGCATATATACAACAAATGGTCGGGCCTAAAAAATAAGTTCGTTAGATCGGTCAGTTCGTTATAAGCGTGTTCGTTATAAACGTAGTTTACTGTAATCCTATATTCAGTTGAGTTGTATGTATCCATCTGCAGTGATTCCATTGTTTGACGGAAAAAAATAACGCAATAATAACTTTCTATTGCTTAATTGGTACTTCAAATGAACTGTTATTGCGGAGAACTTCGCAAGGAACAGGTTAACAATCTTTACCAGGTGTGCAATAAAGCACCGAACATGTTGAAAAGAGTGAGTGAGTGGATTGGGTTTAACGTTGCTTTGAAAAATATTCCAGTAATATCACGGCGTCTCAGCATATTTTAGGAGGAAAGCCCAAAGTAATGCAGGTCTTAGAAGTTTACCAATTTGTTGAAACCCACAAGCACGGGCATGGTGTTGACAAACCGAGAAACATAATCGGGGCAAACCTGGACACGAACCCACCCTCCCAGGTTCTGGTGTTCTCTGCACAGCGACGTAGTCGAGTGGTTGCTGTGTCTGCTTATCACGCAACCCCAAAAGAAGAAGTTTGATCCAAATCGTGGTTGGTTGGTTTGTTGTTTAACGCCGCACTCTGCAATATTCCAACTATATGACGGCGGTCTGTAAATAATCGAACCTGGACCAGATAATCCAATGATTGAAATCATGAGCATCGATCCACTCAATTGGGATCGATGACACGCATCAACCAAGTCACCGAGCCTGACTACCCGATCCCGTTAGTCGCCTAGGCCTTTTACGACAAGCATAGTCACCTTTTACGGCAAGCATGGGTTGCTGAAGACCTATTCCACCCCGGATCTTCACGGGGCCATCACATTATGTATTGGATACCTAACACATGTACTCCAAGGCCGAAAGTATTGTTCTTTTGTATCACAGTTCGATTATTTTAGACGCACGAGACTTTTTTGCTTTAAACATCTGTGTACTGGCATTTAATTGTGCTGAAGTTAATAATTTGTTTAAATGTGTATGATTCAAAATGAGATACGAAGAGCATTTTGAAAGGGACAGAAGATTTGAAGGGAATTTCCAGCTCAATTCGTATTAAGACGGGACATGTACCGGTCCTATCTTGAGAGGTGGATTTCTGTGAACACAGTGAGAATGAGTTAGTGAGTTTGGGTTGAACGTTCGCGTGTCAGTTTAAAGCGGGGGGAATGCCCGATGTGATTTGAAGGGGATTCTACCCCGGATCTTCACCGGTCCAAATCGTGGTTACAATCGTTGAACATGTATGTATGTTTGTTGTTCAACCGCACACTCAGCAAAATTACAACTATATGACGGCTGTTTATAAATATTTAAGTCTGAACCAGACAATTCAGATATTGACACCACGAGCAGCGAATTGCAGCGCCCTAGACGAGTGGGCCATCCTCGAAAGAAAATTGAAGATGAGGGTGAAAAAAGGTCCTATCGCCCAAATCACTAAACGTTTAAAAATGACATGCGTGTTGTAGACAAAGCACTTAAAAGGTCGAAACATAACCTGACATGTCGGTATTAATTCTACCACTGAAGACGTCTCTGTAGACCTTCTCATTGTCAATGGACATTTTGGTTCATGAAAATGTCAAATTCATTGACGAAACTAAATAATATATACGTGTGTGCATTGCAGAGAATGAAACAGTAGCCCCTGTGTTCTTCTCTGATGATGACGCTCTTCAATTATGAATCCCCGACATCCTTAAATGTCACCATTGTCGGGAATGTATCACCATACGAGAAAGTTATACACCTGCTTCATCAACATAGAAGTGCCATTTCATCTGAAATACCATCCGGTTGAGTTATGCGGCCCAACTTTGTATGGAGTAAATCATGCCCCAAATACGATTAAATTCCCTTCCGAACACCTGCAGTTCGAGTCACAGGAAACACGTTAGTGTTTTTACACGATGAGTGATGACAACAGAAGGTCTTCGGCGATTAGCAATATCAAGTGTTTCCTGCAAAATCGATGTCCTGTTCAGAGTTGATATGCAGGCACATAAATATAAACATCTGTTTTAAGATTGCGTTTGCATAAATAAAGAATGATGAATAAACAATGGCTTTCCTGGATGGAATGGCGGTGTGTAAAACATGTTTGATATAGAGTGAGTGAGTTTTTTAGTAATACAGTAAGCTACGTTTATAACGAACATGCTTATAACGAACCGGCGGATATAACGAACTGTTTTTGGGGTCCCGTACATTTGTTGTATATATGCTGTATACATGCTTATAACGAACTACGGTTATACCGAACTAAAATTTTTGGTCCCTTTGAGTTCGTTATAACCGTAGTTTACTCTATTCTAGCAATAGCATGGCGGGGGACACCAGAAATTGGCTTCACACATTGTACCCACAAGGGGAATCGAACCCTGGTTTTTCATCGTGACGAGCGAACGCTTTACCCACTAGGCTACTCCATCGCCCCTGTTTGAAAACGAAGGCACGTAGAGTGTGAACAGTTATGTTGATGTCGACCATGTAGCTTAATAGATTGACAGGGGGGAACCGGTGGCTTAGTCATCTTAGGCGCCGTGATTCGCTGTGCAGAGTTGCGTCCCTTGGGCACGCCGGAAACCTATCATTGTGAGTTCGAGTCCCGGTTCGCCCCGATTATGTTTATAGGTTTGTCAGCACCATACCCGTGCTCGTGGCTTTCACCGAAGTGGTAAACGCCTGAAACCTGCATCACTTCGGGCTTTCCCCCCACATTAAGCTGACACGCCGCGATATAACTGGAATACTGTTAAAAGCAGCGTTAAACCCAACTCACTCACTCACACTAATAGATTGACAACGGCCGTGGTGTAGTGGATACAGCGGCTGTCTGACGTGTAGGTGGTGGGTGGTTCGATTCTCTAATGTCGGATAAATACATTATGAATAAAGATAAAATATATGTCCTGTAAATGAGGTCACTGGCACTACATGATAGTGCCGGACGCTTAAATCAAAATGACGTAAATGACGTATATGACACATGATGTTACCCTGCCTGGCGCGTCAATAAGGGGATAAAACAAGGACGGTATACTGTGTCTGAGTGTGGTATCAAAACTGCTGTATGCTATCTCTCAGGGCTAGCACTATCAACCCTGCATACCAGAACATTACTAAGCAGCCACACATATACACATACCTACAGGTACGTCACAACACATGTTTGTTTCTTTATCTGAGTGTTGTTTTAACGCTGCACTCAGCAGTATTCCAGCTATATGACGGTGGTCTGTGAATAATCGAGTCTGGACCTGAAAATCTAGTGATTGATGTCATGAGCATCGATCTAAGCAATCGGGATACGATGACATGCATCAATCAAGTCAGCGAGCCCGACCATCCGATCCCGTTAGTCGCCTCAAGCATATTCACCTGTTACGGCAAGCACGGGTCACCTGTTTCAGTGAAACAACCTTGAATGCGTCGTTACCCACTTACCATGGTAGTGACACGTAAACGGCCTACGTTAGTATACAATAGCGCAACCTACATTTAAGTATTACTTCTATTTTACCTTGAATATTGATTTTACCTTGAATAATGTGCACGAGCGCAAGAACAGCTGTCATCAAAACAAGAGTTCGCACTGGTACACCGCGGTAAAAGATAATTACTCATACATATTGCAACGTCATTTGCACTAAGTATCAGTAATATGCCAGATGTTATAATGAATTTGATATTGTTTTTGTCGATTCCCAGGTGATGTGGTGCATGTGAAAGTTCGGTAGAATTGACATTAAGCGGGATATATAGACATACAGTAAACTACGGTTATAACTAACTCAAAGGGACCGCTAATTTTAGTTCGTTATAACCGTAGTTCGTTATAAGCCTATATATACAGCATATATACAGCAAATGGTCGGGACTAAAAAGTAAGTTCGTCATATCCGTCAGTTCGTTATAAGTGGTTCGTTATAAACGTAGTTTACTGTATATTAAACCGCACACTTGATACACCAACCCTATTGCCTATAACTGAAGCCTGCCATGTGACTTTTATATAACAGTGTAGTGCAAATATTGACTGATCATGTTTACATGTACAAAGACTTGGCTCATCCCTTGCATCTTCCATGGTAAGGTCACACCCTGTATTGCGAGAAACTAATTAAACATGGATCCCAATGCTAATAAAATATCAAATCGCCTGACCTGATGACAGCTTAGCGCTTAAAACTCTCCAGATCATCATAATCATCATCATCATCATCATCATCATCATCATCATCATCACCGACAGCACCACCACCACCACCATCATCATCATCATCATTATCATTATCACCATCATCATCATCATCATCCTCACCATCAATATCATCATCATCATCATCATCATCATCACAATATTCGTCATTATAATGTGTCGGAGTGGCATGGGGTGTCCATGTTAAATTGTGGCATGGTATCACACTAAGAACCCAGTATAAGTCCGGACGAGTTGGAGCAAACACTCTAGTCGCTATGTCTGATAAATATTCTTGAAATGGATGTTAAACCCCATTTCTACTCACCTCACCTCATAGATTGACCAATGATCTTACCTTATTGGAGAACAAGTGGCTTAATCGTGTGGAGAGTTCCGTGCGTTAGGCATGCCAGATGGTCGTAGGTTCGCCGCCCAAATACGCCATGAACATTACTGTAGTTGTTTGTCAGCACCATAACACGTATTCGTGGTTTTCACCAAAGTGAAAGTCTAAGACCTGAATCACATCGGGCATTACTCCCACTTTAAACTGACACGCGAACGTTCAACCCAAACTCACTAACTCATTCTCACTGTGTTCACAGAAATCCACCTCTCAAGATAGGACCGGTACATGTCCCGTCTTAATACGAATTGAGCTGGAAATTCCCTTCAAATCTTCTGTTCCTTTCAAAATGCTCTTTGTATCTCATTTTGAATCATACACATTTAAACAAATTATTAACTTCAGCACAATTAAATGCCAGTACACAGATGTTTAAAGCAAAAAAGTCTCGTGCGTCTAAAATAATCGAACTGTGATACAAAAGAACAATACTTTCGGCCTTGGAGTACATGTGTTAGGTATCCAATACATAATGTGATGGCCCCGTGAAGATCCGGGGTGGAATAGGTCTTCAGCAACCCATGCTTGCCGTAAAAGGTGACTATGCTTGTCGTAAGAGGCGACTAACGGGATCGGGTGGTCAGGCTCGCTGACTTGGTTGATGCAAGTCATCGATCCCAATTGTGTGGATCGATGCTTATGATATTAATCACTGGATTGTCTGGTCAAGACTCGATTATTTACAGACCGCCGTCAAATAGCTGCAATATTGCAGAATGCGGCGTTAAACAACAAACCAACCAACATAATGTGATGAAGTAAACATATCTGTTTGTTTTGATTAACTTCTGAATTACACTTGATCCCGGTAAGGGTGTTTCACAATAACATATATGATTTTCAGTCGAGTAAGACAAAAAAACATTATGATAAGTGTTGACCCCGTGATTAAAGCCCTATTTTTATCGAGTCATAATAAACATGGTCTGATGAATCTGGTTCACTGATAGTGTCATTTGTTTTGTGTGTTTGTGAACATAATCAAATTATACCACTGCTATAACTATTTAGAACAAAAAATACAATCTAACCTGGTCTTAACGGATACCTTTAAATACCACAACAGCCGTGATATCTAACTGCACACTTAGTAATATCGTAGATACTCGTAGTCTTGGATAATTTATGTCAATAGCTTATAAAGCCCGTGGGAAGACCGGGTTAAAAATGTACGCAGCAACCTGTGCTGGGCATAAGAGGCGACTTTGGGACCGACCATTTGGTATTCTAGGGTTAGGAGTGAGTGATTGAGTTAAAGCTTTCGTCACATCGGCAATATTTCAGCCATATCGAGACGAGAACATTTATAATACTGACATTACAATAAAACACCTGTCCTCGACGGACAGTATAACAACTAGCATATCACAGTTTATAAGTAAAACTAGTTTAGAACAATTAAAAGAATAACCTATTATTCAACAATACATTATAAAACAGGGCTAGAGATCGCCAGCAACCAAAGTTAGGCCACCTAACTGGGGACCGTAGGGACTTTTAATACTTCTGCTACCTGCACGGCTCCCCAGCAGGATTTACACCATCCCTTCAGCTGCTGGCGATGATACGCAACTAAGCCATAATTAAAACAAAACAAATATACTGCGTTTAAAAACAGTGGTATGAATAAACGTACTTTCAGGACGTGGTCTTACATATCCTCTCAGGGGGACAATAATTTTACACTACTTCAACCCCCTTTGAGGATACAGCCATCTAGGGTTAGGAGAGGGATTGGGGTTGGGGTTTGTCTGGAGATCAGATATTTGTTTCAGCTACAGCTGCAAAAACAGATATTTAAAAAAAATAAAAAAATATGAGCCTGAATATTTTCGAAATTAAAAATACCTTCCAACAGTCGGAAGCATAATGAGGTTTTTTCAAGAATTATCTGGCCATGGGACAATTAAGTTTTGGTGATAAAATCCCAGGCCCCGCTAATATCAAATGGTCGGCACCTTTATTGGTCGGGTGATTAGGAGGTTTGTCTTGTAGCGTGTTATTGTACCCCGACTGGTTGACCGTTGCTAACAACATAGATAATTGGGTTGTCAGGTACAGTGAAAATATTATGGAAACGACTGATGAAAAACAAATCGAGTGAACGTGACGCATCAGTGACCGACATGATGTCCGATGCAATTTCCTTTTTTGACTTGTACCACGTTGCCGGTTTTTTACAGGTAAAAGTTGACATGCCTGTGAATGTGTTTGTGACGAGTGCCACCGGGGGGGCAGCATACACTCAACTCTTAGCGAACAATTGGTAGCCAAAGTATTTGTAAGTAATAATTAAGCACAATGGACACATTTCTTGTAATTGTCGAATGTGATTTGTCCCCCGGCAGGTGCTAGAGAGACGATTGAATATGGTCTATCGTACAAGTACGTCAGAACGTCTTGGTCAATAGACATCTGACCCTGGAAAAGTTAATTCTTCGACCCTCAAAGTCCAGGAAATAGTGTTGTCGACTTCTGTGGTAAATGGGTGATATATCATTGATGATGTCGTGAGAAGAAGAGGTTTAAGGTCAATCAAGGTGTCGGTGATGCCACTTGCACATTGCAAGTGTTAACGACCAACTCCATAAATGAACCATTGTTGCCGTTATATTCAAAATGGAGAATATATATAGTGAGCACATAATTGCTAATTAAATTGCACGAAAATGTCCATGCATATCCAGGGGCTGCCCCAGAATAAGGGGGTGCGCCCTGCACCGTCCAGTGGCTTCACCAGTGTTATCCATGATATTTCAATGAGCTTGTTATCCTAAATCGATGTTGAGGGTATATCAGATCTTTAACAAACCATGTTTTGTGAAAACAATACAAATGACCATCTCTGCCCTTTCATTGTGGAAAGGTAATCAATTCGTTGACGGTTTTGCATTTGTTTCAAATTTTCATAAAAGGTGCCACTCAGTAAGGTTACGGGGCGGTAGGGTAGCCTAGTGGTTAAAGCGTTTAATCGTCACGCCAAAGTCCCTGGTTCGATTCCCAAAATGGGTACAATGTGCGAAGTCCATTTCTGGTGTCCATCGTCGTGATATTGCTGAATATTGCTAGAAGCGGTGTAAAATCATACTCACTCAGTGAGGTTACTGTCAGAGGTAATATTTATCATGATCACTCATTCAGTGAGGTTACTGTCAGAGGTCATATTTATCATGATCACTCATTCAGTGAGGGTACTGTCAGAGGTAATATTTATCAGGATCACTCATTCAGTGAGGGTACTGTCAGAGGTAATATTTATCATGATCACTCATTCATTGAGGTTACTGTCAGAGGTCATATTTATCATGATCCCTCAAACAGTGAGGTTACTGTCAGAGGTCATATTTATCATGATCACTCATTCAGTGAGGTTACTGTCAGAGGTCATATTTATCATGATCACTCATTCAGTGAGGTTACTGTCAGAGGTCATATTTATCATGATCACTCATTCAGTGATGTTACTGTCAGAGGTCATATTTATCATGATCACTCATTCAGTGAGGTTACTGTCAGAGGTCATATTTATCATGATTAAGGATCAATTGAATCAATCCGCGTTAACGTTAATCTTGCAGTCCAGTCAGGAACAAAGGACGGTAAGATCATCCGGTGATATATCGCCATGATGAATACGAAGAATGTCCCACATAAAAAATGCCAAAGTCTGATCTATTCATATTTAACTTAATGCATCAAAAACGAATGTTGAACTCGACAAATGTAACGACTTGAACTTGTGGTTGCATTCCGAAGAGGGGTGTTGTACAATTAGAAGGCAAAAAAAAAAATAGTCCAGCTAAATCCTGCTTTATTTATTTCAAAACATAAACCACTTCAGAACCTTCTTCAAAGGCAACTTCATAATGATCTTCAATTTTGTAACATACCTCTTCACTTTAAGCAATGTAAACCACAGTGTTATAAAAGAATCGATTGGTTGATAAAAAAATGACAAAGCATATTCGAGTGATCGTCAATGTTTCTTTTAACCAGTTTGATCTCGAGTGTCTTGAATTAATCTTTCAGTAATCACGCCGTTCGTTTCAACTACCACGCAATTCTCACATAAAGAAGCAGCATGATTGACTACACCAAAAGAGAGGCAAAATGGAATTCTTCTGTCGTTCTGTTGTGTGTGGCATAGCCTCACTGTTTACAGCCCACAAGGGACGGCCATTATTAACAAGCTCCAAGAATCAACAACGTGCGTGTGCCACTTGAATGCTCAGCATCGATGTCTTAGGAAGTCCACCGTTCATCACTGGTCTTTTTTGAAGCGGAAGTTCTTTCGCTTGATTCTAAATCCTTAACTCTGAATTGAAAAGGAAGCTTGTTTTTTTCAAAATGAAGCAAAGCATTTTTTTAAAACCATGAAACTGAGACAGGTACGTCCCTCATAGTTAACGAGTTAACAGTGCGAATTCTGTGCTCTCAGAGAATTTACAATGCAACCATTCAAGGTGAGGTGAAATTGGTCTTAACGTCGCGTCCAAGATTGTTGCACTTATACGTGCATGTACGTGTGTGTGGCTGCAAATGCCGATTTTATAGTGCAAGCTCAGTGAGATACCATGCCGAAGTATGACATGAATACCCCACTCAGACACTGACGTATACTGACCCCCAGCCGACCAGTCCTTGTTTTAGCCCCTTAATGCCGAGCGCCAAGCAGGGTAACAACAAGTACCATCTTTTGACGTATTTTGGTATTTCACGGGGATCGGACCCCGACGGACCCCTACGCGATCTGCAACCATTCAAAACATACACAGTCCAGAAAACATGTTGCAATCGATTACCTATGTAGTTTTTGAAGAGCTGTTACTCTGGGAATACGTATTTACACATAGGCTATCGAATGAATTCATGAAGGCATCGCACGCAACGTTCATATCAATGTGTCACAGCGGACTGTGCTTGTCATGACATCTTGATCAGAAACCCGAACACACATGCAATTGTGTCCTTTTAGTGCACCGTCAAACTGAGCGTTTATAAACTGAATTATCCTTGATTAACATAGCCGCGAGCATCCAGCACATAGTGGGTTGAATGTATTTACAGGCCGCACTCAGCAATAGTCCATCTACATCGTAGTGTATCGACTCTTGACGAGTTGATACATTGTCTTTGTGTGATTATCGTAACCGCTGACTGATAAATACACATCATAAAGTGCTTGTTACGAGTTACATAAGGTGGAATTGGAAAAACTTTACTACGGAAGCCTTTTAGGGCCATTTGTTTTTTTAAATTTTTTTCGATACTATCTTGAAATTTCAAGATACTAAGTTGAAATTTCAAGATACTAAGTTGAAATTTCAAGATACTAAGTTGAAATTTCAAGATACTAAGTTGATATTTCAAGATTATTCACTTCAAACGTATTTTTACATCTTAGGATGTTAAAAACCTATTATCTTGAAATTTCAACTTAGTATCTTGAAATTTCAAGATAGAATCTTGAAATTTCAACTTAGTATCTTGAAATTTCAACTTAGTATCTTGAAATTTCAACTTAAGATAGTATCGAAAAAAAACAAAAAAACAAATGGCCCTAAGAGGCTTCCGTACTTTACACAATCTCGCTGGAATTTTAATCAGTGATATCATGGCACGTGTCAGTCACATAGAAATGATGCACATATATTTCCGCTTTGTCGCTTCGACACTTGCCTTTGCCAGAAACCGAAGGAGAGAGAAATGTAGGCAAGGACATCAACATGTAAGACAAACCAAAATTAATTTTAAATCATGGCATTTTGAAGGTGCAGTATCAGTGAAGAATATCGTCGTTACATGTCGCGTTATCCATAGTTCGAGAAAAATGAAGTGCCGATATCAAAACATAGCGTTGTTAATATTTCTTCGGCAAATATGAAGGTATATTGTACATCGTTTTCAACGATGTTTCTCACTGGTTAGTGCACAGATTTATATTAATCTAGATTTAATCTTATGATAGTTTTATTCAGTAAGAAAATGTTTAATCCGTTTCTTTCAACATTTGGCATTCAATGCCTTTTAATAATTGATCAAGAAATGTCTGATGCAATTTCGTATTTACCATATATGTTCCCGTGCTGGTTCAGGTGAATAATTGACTTGCCCTTGCACGTGTTGTGACAGGTTACACCGGCGAGTACGCTCACCTTTCCGTGAAGACCTGGTACCATTACCATTTGATGGTGATTCACAAACACATACTTAAGATATAGTCGGAACTGTACTATACTGACGGCCAAAAGAAACTTTACCACGTCAAACTAAATCATCGCAAAACAACTCGTTCACAGACAACACTACTTCTCGCAGAAAGTGATACAAGTTCTAGGCACGATTTGTTTTAGAAAATGAAAGTTGAAACACGTGCCGTTTGGGCAGCCGAAACTTCACGTGCAATGAGGATATGTACATGATACGGACTACATGTCAGACACTCACACTGATAAAAATACCACCACATAAATGCCAGGACTGACACCTGAACACCTCCAGCAGGCCCTGGGTGTGATGTGAAACACCCATGCCCACATTAATATTGCTAGACTTTTTGGTTTCTCCCATCTTGCTGTAAGTACCTTATGCAACATTACAGACAGACCGGTCAGACATCAGTCAGGCCAACAACAGGCAGACCCAGGGTAACTACGCCCAATTAAGACCAGTACTTGCGTACTTTGCATCTCCGAGTTCGAGACCTGACATTGTCGTAATTAACGACAAATGCCTTAGGGTATATGGTGAGTCGACAGATAGTAACAAGGCGACGCAGGGTTCAAGTAATTTGGGCTTGCAAACCCTACAGAGGACAGTTATTGACAGCGCAAAATCGTCGTCAGAGATTGAGATGGGTCCGGACTGTATGTCGTTGGCAGCGACGTTACTGGCAGAGGGTCGTCTTCACTGATGAAAGCTGGTTCTGGCTGTTCAGAGTTTATGTTAGACAGGGTGTTTACCAGCGAAAGGGAGAACGAACGGTGGCATGTTGCGTTCAGGAGGTCATGCCGCACGGTGGAGGGGGTGTTTGGAGGACATAGTGGATAGGAGAGAATACCACGGGTCATCGTTCACGGAATTTGACAGCTCAGCGTTACATGGATGACGTTCTTCTGCCACTTGGTCTCATGAAAACGCTAGACCCCAATCAGCTGGGATCGTACAAACCTTCCTTGCAGCCAACACAGTCAACGTGTTGTCGTAGCCTGTACACTTCCCAGACATATCCGTCCTAAAACACCTCTGTGATGTCATGGAGCGTCGTGTTCGACAAAGACCACATCCTTCAGGCGACGTATATGTATCCCAAATGACGACTGACTCTTTCTGTGTGCCGGAGGTTTTGTGCGTGTCTTGTAGTTGGAGGTGGTCGTACAAGCTATTAATGGGACATGTCATTGAACGGGAGTGATTTTAGATGTGTGTGTGCCCTTTAACCATTACGTTGAAAGCTTGGTTTGCTGACCCACTCCAATTCGTCCAATTGTCATCAGATGCCAATAGAGAATTTGATCTTTTCAATATATTTTACTTCATGCATCGATCTTTTGTGGTTTCAAACTACAGTGATTTAAAACTATGGTAAAATCTCTTTGGGCCGTCGGTTTATGTATTTATGTAGGAGATATTTCTTATGGTTATGAAAAGGGTTTTGTGGCTTTATTTATATGATCCACGTCGATTAGGCTTTGTAATTATAGCCCTCTCTCCCTTACAGTCAGTCAGGAGTGAAGGTTTTGGAATAAGTAGTTCAACCCCTGAGAATGGGTGGCCGAGTAGCCAACGGTGCCATATTTTGCTGTGCAGAGATGCGTCCTTTGCTTGTGGTTTCCGATCCCAGAGTCGCCTAAGTGTGTGTCTACGCGTGTCATCACCATACCGTGCTCGTGGGTTTCACCAAAGTGGTTAACACATAAGTCCTCCGTGACATCGGGGCTCATCCATCATCAGGAAGCTGACCTGCAGTGCTAAATATGAAATAATGTTCAAAACGGTGTCAAACCAAAGTCGATCCTTAACTGTTTTTTATCATCTAAAACTGGCTCCCACATGATATATCGCTAGGGGGAGATCAAGCGATATCTACACTATAGATATCGCTGCAATGAAATTGCATCACAATGCTTTGCAGACCATTGTGACGTCATTGGTTACCATGACGTCATAATCAAATGACATCACTAATGGCTCTGCTACTGAAGCTGTTAGCAGTACTTTTTACACTTAAGACACTGCTTATTACTGTCTATAAACTGAAAAAGTTATAAGAATGATGTTGGATGATAAATAAAATCTCACCCTTGTGTCTTTTGATATCAAATATATCAACACTCGTTGATAAAAGTGGAAAAAAGCCTCGGCAAGCCTCGGAGTTTTCCCGATTTTATCAACTCGTGTTGATATATTTGATATGAAAAAACACTCGGGTGAGATTCTCTATATCCAATGAATTAAGTTTAACCATGTTTACTCTACAAAGTTTGAAGTTCGTGCATGTTCACTCGTACGCCGAAAAGTTACGCAGATTAAGAAATCAATTTATTGCATAAAATCTTTACATCACAGTACATGTCAGTATTAGAGAAAGACAAAACGAAAAGATGTTAACAATGTGAAGATCAGCCATTATATTTTGTGGCTGCAGGTTCATAAAAAAAATAGAAAACAACTTTTTAACGCAGCCATCGAGCACAAACAGCTTAGAGCAGGTTTTGAGTAATAAAAACACAAGGAACTACAATGTTCCTGCAAGTAATCGTTTGTATGTGTTCAATCAATTTGGTGTACGACTGACGGATGCAGAAAGGGAATTCAATTGCATTATAGGTCTTCCAGTCTATTTGGTATGACTCGATGATTATCTTTAATCGTGAATGTACTGAACCGCTTTAAAAATATGTTTACTTTGTCCAATATATATATAAGGTTCTTTCATACATTTAGCTTTAGTTTTCTCTGTTCATACGTTTTCGACTTGTGTATCATGATACGCACATGCTACTGATATATGTTATTTGAGGTAAGGTGAAATAAATTAGGTACAATTTTAACGTCGCATACATCATTAATTCACTCCGAAAGCGATGCGTCAGTGTGTGTGTGTGTGTGTGAGTGTGTGTGTGTGTGTGTCTGTCTCTGTGTGTGAGTGTGTGTGAGTGTGTCACTGTGTGTGTGGTGTTTGTGGTGTGTGTGTGTGCGTGTGTGTGTATGTGTGCGTGTGATGTGTGTGTGTGTGTGTGTGTGTGTGTGTGTGTGTGTGTGTGTGTGTGTGTGTGTGTGTGTGTGGTCGATCATGACTGCACATGTCCAGATGTATGACGGCTGTGCAGTGCTTCTCCACTGCCATATCATGCTGGTGAAATGGGGTTTAACGTCGCGTCCAGGATTATTGCACTTATATAGCGCGCGCGCTCGCGCGCGCGCGTGTGTGTGTGTGTGTGTGTGTGTGTGTGTGTGTGTGTGTGTGTGTGTGTGTGTGTGTGTGTGTGTGTGTGTGTGTGTGTTTGTACTAGTCCGGACTGATGCCGGTTTATAGTGCTAGCACACTGAGATACCATGCCGCAGTTTAACATGAATACCCCACTCAGACACAGTATACACAGCCCCTTAATGCCGAGCGCCAGACAGGGTTACAACAAGTACCATCTTTTAACGTCTTTTGGTATGACGCGGCCGGGGATCGAACCCCGGAACTTACGCTCTCCGGGCGGACGCTCTACCACAAGACCACGGAGGCGGCCAAAGCCGCGGAGAACCCAATGAGTGAGTGAGTATGGTTTTACGCCGCGCTTAGCAATATTCCAGCAATATCACGGCTTCACACATTGACTTCACACATTGTACCCATGTCGGGAATCGAACCCAGGTCCTCGGCGTGACGGGCGACCGCTTTAACCACTAGGCTACCCGACCGCCCCGAGTTGAAAATGAACGCACATGGTGTGACATTATTGATGCAAAACAACAACCCTAGAAAACAACCTCTCTCGATTATTCGCCGAAACCGATTCCATTAGCCGCAAAAGGCAAAAGAAACTGCAGTAAACTACAGTTATAACGAACTCAAAGGGACCGCTAATTTAGTTCGTTATAACCGTTGTTTGTTATAAGCATATATGCAAGTTGACGTATATACAACAAATGGCCGGGACCAAAGAGACCAGTTTGTTATATCCGTCAGTTCGTTATAAGCGTGTTCATTATAAACGTAGTTTACTGCATGAGAATTACATGAATGTATCACTGAAGATAACATTTTCAGATCGTGGACGGAGACGTTAGCAGTAAAAACATATAGTTCAGTTGCACTGTCTGTCAACAGAATGGTAATATCTAATAATGTGGATCTATGCTCAGCTGTATCTGATTGCTTACATTAATCATCTTTTCATCGCTTTCTTCCAAGAAAGTGGGCGGCTGAAACCGTATATCCGACATTAGTGAAAGGTGAAGCGTACAATAACAAGTGTCGATTAACAAATGTCAAAAACTAATATTATTCACAAAGTCATAGGTTGCCCTTTACTTCTTCGGATTTAATGTCTTATGAATTTCCCCGGAGAGGGAGATGAGATATCACATGTCGCTTTTTAGCTTTTTTTCTTTAAAGGTGTCTTTTTCAGATTTGTGAAAAAATGTCAAATTTGTTTGATGGTCATTTCTTCGTAGTTGACGGATAACAAAGGAGACAAAAACCTTCTTTATTACACCGTAAAGGCGAAGTTTTGGTCAGATTTTGACAGACAGATTGTTTATTTGAGTCCCCCTTCACAAAAATATTTACATAGATACATATAACAGGACATATAAGTGAGCCATCCGTTAAGGGTTACGAGAGACTTAAAATATATCACAGTATATACAGCATACATATATAAGTTTAAAAGGGGTAACCGTATATAAAATATACTACCCGTCACTAGCCGTATAAAATCTTTTTTCTTCGTTGGAGAATTAAAAAGCAGGTTTTGGCTGTAAAATATCCATAATATTTAAAAAGTAAAAAAGTATTTTTTTCCTATCATCCAATCTAAGTAATTTAATCCGGTTTCATCGTCTTCCTCATCTAGTGGTCCGTGTTCATCACGTTGTTACCATAGTATCCTCCTGTTCTTATTAGTTAACCTACTCATGTTAATCTTCATCATGTATCATAAATGTTGTTACTGTTCATTCCTTGACCTACAATATATAATTCTGTACCATGTTCATTTTTCAGTCTTGCTTGACAACGGCATGAGGATCTATACCGAAACGGTGCCATTACAGTTAAATAAAGAATTTGGTATCCACGAACTTATGTCTACAATGTCAAATATGAAAAGTTCTAGGAAGAAACATTCTAGAAATTCAAGTTAAAGCTATACCTTTATTTCACGGATATCTCCTCCCATACGGAAAGTACTTTACAAACATTTGTTTAAGTATTTTGTGAACAGAACGTTTAATTAATCTATTGATTACATATTGTTTTACACATTATGCAATATTACTGATCATCATTGAAAATGTATTATTATTGATGTTGAAGTGAGGCTGCTGGTAGACTTTTACTTTTGCGACGAAGTCCACGAGCACGGGTATTCGAGATACAAGATGCAGCAATGCTCAGCGAATTGCTCTACTTCTCGCAAACTTTGACACATTTTTAACATTTTTATATCAGATTTTGCAACCAAGTTGAGTATATCTAAACCGGGGTACTCCTGTGCACCCTCTAAATCAGCATTTAGTTCCGCATTCGACATACAGTAAACTACGTGTATAACGAACACGCTTATAACGAACTGACGGATAAAACGAACAGTTTTTTGGCCCCGTCCATTTGCTGTAGTTATGCTGTATATGTGCTCATAACGAACTATGGTTATTACGAACTAAATTCAGTGGTCCCTTTAAGTTCGTTATAACCGTAGTTTACTGTACCTTTGTAATTATATAGAAACATCGAATTTAAACTCGGCAGACTCCGACATCTGACTTTTTTTATGCCGGCAATCAGCTGTGGTCTGAATTTTCAATTTCCTCTGTATACACTTGCTTTGTTTTCTGACGAGATGATTGCAGGCACCAGAGGGTTGCTGTTGCAATAGGCGCATATCTGAACATGGATTAGAGTGTGTGCAATGTTTGTGATCACTAAGTGATTCAGTTATTTCTGTAAAAACAAAGTAATTGGTGAGTGGGTCGCGTTGATCTGTCTGACATTTGGAACGTGTTTCAGAAATTCCAATCTTAGCGAAACATTACACACTACCTCACTCACAGTTACGCGTACTGCCGCTTAAATCACATGAGCCTTTCCAATATCTGTATGTCAACTCATCCTTGATATTTCAAGAAGTATGTAAAATGCATAGGTTTCGTATTTGATACTAATTTCTTGATCATTTTATTACCGTCTTCGTCATGCTTGTGGTTTTGACACAGAGATCCATCCATGGTATGTAGAGGGCGTCATGGAAAATGATAAATACAAATTTCTTTTGAATAGACACGTATACAGCCTCAGACGTAACTAGGCCAACAAACCTTATCTTGTCGGTTTTGATAAATGCAATGAAATAATTAATTATATTTATTTTTTTTGTCCCTTTTGACACCAATGTTATTGACAAGATTCAGAAAAAAACATGGCAAATATGCGGACCTCGCGTTCGAAATGTCACGCTTGCATCCCAAGAACCAAGTTGTCCGACTCCCCATTGTTCTCGGTGCCTTAGGTTTGGTATCTCCCAATCTGTTGACTGACATTTGGAGAGTACCCGGCTTTGCTACCAGGAATACAGCCCTTCTGACAATCTGGGTAATGAAGAAGGCTGCAGTGTTGGGGAGTTTTCGCATTCTCCGAAAAGGTCTGTGTGGGTTTGACTAGGCAGCGCTTCCTTGGAGAAGTCCCATTCGCTGGCTGGGCTGCGTGTAGAGGGGGCACGGGCCCTGAGCTGATGATGAGCCTAACCAGCCTGACTGTGCCAGGATCACCCAAACCCTCTTTGCTGCATTTTTTATTTTAATCTGTATATAATAACAATAATAACAACAACAACAACAACAATAACAATAACAATGTATGACTTATTGTGCATTCGAATTTCATGTTCTACTCCATAGGAAGATTACGACCCAAGCTTCCTTATGTGGCGCTTAAAGGTTACAGTCCCATTAACATATCTTATCGGGTGCTCATTTACTGTTGGTTGAATAGATGCATATTTCAAACATAGTTGCTTGCCTGAGGAAATGCCACATGTTTTTTTTTGTTTCAGTGTGGAGCAGGACAGACGCCACAGAAACTCCCAGAAGTCAGTTTAAACACATTCACCCATTCACCTACTCTTATTTCTCAACTCTAGATATCTTTGCTTTGGCCGACCTGATTTGCGACTCATGAACATGTGGCATCAGACTCTGCTTGATGATAATATATTATTTAGCTCATTCCCGTATGTATATTTGTCTGGTATCGACGGGGATCCGATTTAGATCCACTGGAAAAAAATAGATTCACCCTGTGGTAAACGTCTGAGAACCGCATCAGTTGGGATTTTGCTTTTACATCAAGCTGACATGCCGTGATGTAACTGAAATACTGTTCAAAGCGGCATAAAACCAAACCCTTATCCGTGAAGATTCGGGTTAGAATTGATCTTCAGCAACCAATTAATGCTTTTCGAAGCGAGTAGTACTGTCGGGTTGTCAGGCTCGGTGACATTGTTGATGCATGTTATTGTATCCCAATTGCGTACATCGATGCTCATGATGCCAATCACTGGATTGTCAGGCCCAAACGTGCGTCGTTTATAACTTTACCAAAAAAATTATACGAGACTGTAGACAACATTCATGACACATAAATGAATCAATCCTTGAAAAAATAAAAAAAATAGTACTTTCTACCGATGTGCCTTTTTAAAAAAAATACGTGTCAATTTGCGCATGGACTCCCTCAGACGTGTCTTCGCAAATGTGTCCGTCAGACCATACATATTTTGTGAGATGAAAACTGCATAATAGACTTATCAGAGTTATAGATTGACAGACGCGGGACCTACCTAATAGGTATATAAAACTGCAGCCTTGTAATGAAGATGCTGCGATATTGGACCCTTGATAGCATGGCAACGACGTATGTGGATTCATGACTGTTATTGAATTAAGAGGAGGAACTCCAATGATGTGTCACACCCGATTAAGTCCTGTGGTGTTTCTCTCAGGGGAAGAAAAGTGCTATCTGTAATCAGAGTTTACTATGCAGTGGAGCGATATAAATACGTAGAAGCGGCCCAAGAGGAAAGGGTAACTTGCCTGATAAGCCCACCTAATAGCCACAGACGTAAATTGGCAGTAAAGCTTGAGAACGGCGGTTATTGATAAATACCCTATTAATGCAATGTAGATCTAGATCACTGGACGTGCCTGGGTACCTTGAGTCGACGTTAACTATATCATGTTGGGGCCAGTAAAGTTTTTCTATGTCAGCACACCTGCACGTATTTCTTTCTGGTGTTGATAGGGCATTTCCGAGTCTACTTAAATGTCGTTGGTATATGTACATGTTTGGAGATATGTGGAGAGAGTATGATTGTGGTTTGCAACCAACAGCAATAAAATTCAATCTCGTTACAAATTGCAGTAGGCGTGTTGTGCATTGGTGGCCCAAAAGCTATAAGGTCTAGTTTTAATGATGCGAAGAATCATGAAGACTGTTCATATATGCTTTGGTGAGAGACTTCGGTTCAAAGCTGCTTTGAACAGTTTTTCACGTGCCCCACGGTGTGTCAGCTCAATAGAGGGAAGCCAGAACTGAAGTAGGCCTCAGTTGTTCTCCACTTTCGTGAAACCCACCAGCACGGCTATGGGATTCGATCATAAGTTTTTGGCATTCCCAAATGAACGCAACCCTGCACGGTGCATTAAGGCGCCTCAGATGACTGGGCCACCTGTTATCGTGGACGATTTCAGAACCCACGCCCAGATGACCCAGGGCGCTATTGTGCACGGCAAAATCAGATGTTTTAAACCTATGGGTACGCATACTTATACCGAACTATTTATTATTTAAACAAAAGTAATTGTCATCAGCCGTCATGTCATATATCTGCAATGGTATATAGTTATTATCAGTGTAATTTGTAACTCTCTGAAACACATTGAATTGGTAATAACAAAGAAGTTATTTAAAAGATTACATAATACAAGCATTTCTAAAATACGAGGCGATATGACAGTTTTAATAAACAGATTTCAGATTGTAAGAGTCTTGACAGTATTTCTTAAAGCACCTTCTCTTCATTCTAATCACGGTCTTGAACCACGTGTCACGCTTCGAGGAAATTTAAAATCTAGCAAAACAAGAACTGGCCTTGTGAAATGCAGGAAATTCAATTTTCGTCAATGATTAGGTTTGCGTTTTCTAAAGTAGCCAATCTCCGATACTTAATTTCAAGACCAATTTGTTGCTATCGTGTGGTTGTAGATGGAATTTGCAACGGGTACATTTAAACAAAGTGCAACGCTCAACAGAAACTAGGGGAAATCAAATAAATCATTTTATTCTGTTTCACAAGTTGGAAAGAATGTCGTCATTTTTATTTTTATTCAATGTTTCATGCCCATGTAAGAGCTTCTGTGATTGACTAGGTCCAAATAACAGATAACGTCATTCCTATAATGGTCGAAGAGTGACGCAATAGCACTGTGAATGGATAACGTTTATATATAATAGTATCACGTATTCTAACTCCTAGAGTACTTCACTTCTGTACGATGTTGAGTTAAGGAAATCTCGAGGTGTAACATCGGTTAATTGTGCCATTGTCCAACAAAACAATTCATACCTTAACATTATGACTCTTATAGACTTATTCAGTTAAACACTTGGTCATGTCGATATTAAAACCCACAAGTCCCTTGTCAAGGGCAACGCCACTGTCTCTTCCGTCTGTCCTTTGGTTACTATATGTAATTATATTTATATAGTCATACGATTACAACTGTATGGACCCGTGAAGATTCCGGGATAGAATAGGTCTTCAGCAACCCATGCTTGCCGTAAAAGGTGACTCTGCTTGTCGTAAAAGGCGACTAACGGGATCGGGTGGTCAGGCTCTCTGACTTGGTTGATGCATGTCATCGATCCCAATTATGTAGATCAATGCTCATGATGTCAATCACTGGACTGTCTGGTCCAGACTTGATTATTTACAGACCGCCGTCATATAGCTGGAATATTGCTGAGTGCGGCGTTAAACAACAAAGCAACCAACCAACCAACAACTGTATGTACAGCCGCGAGTTGACTATGACTGCTTACTGGACTGACTTTGCAGTAAAGTTAGTATCGCCAATAATCATATTATTGACTGTATTTGTTTTTTTTTATATCCGACTAAAAAAGTTTGGGCTAATTTTTTTCTTCGTCAATTCGTCAGTTCCCTTGTCGATATACATGTTGACATCTTTAGGCAAAAAAGACCATTCATTTCTTGTTACATATACTTCATTGGGGTCGTCCCTGCACAAATCTTGTGCAGTATAGAGTGTTAGATTTTGACAACATTATGGCGGTTTGTGGGATACTGGGGATTAACACGCATATGGTTCTATGCTTACTATGCTGTTAAATGATGTGGGTTTTACGACTCCATCTGCTATCAAAGGACACGCCTCTAATCTCTCTTCTCCCAATGTGTTGGGCACGGTTGGCCTAGAGGTCTATGGCTACCAAATCGCCGTGCAGAGTTGCGTCCCTTAGTCGTTATAGGATCCGCTTATCGAGGGATCGAATTGCAGATCAGCCCCGACAATGACTCTTAACTTGTCAGCAGCTCCCCGAAATTTATCGAAGTGGTAGACGCCTTTCTTCCACACAAACTTGAAACGACCCTTATATAACACACCCAAATGACTCACTCACTCTCTGATATGTTTGAATGAAATTCGATATTTTCACACTTGAAGGAACTAAGAAAACACTTGGAGTAACTTTGACGTCAAACCAGACAGTGAGTGAGTGCGTGAGTTAAGTGTGGATAAACACACCTTTGAGTTTCCGTATTTCAGTAACATCACGGCATGTCAGCTTGATGTGAGAGGAAAGTCCAAAGTGATGCAGGTCTCAGACGTTTACCGTTTCGGAAAGACCCACGAGCAGGTGTATAGGGATGAGAGCTAAGGAACATAATAGGGGCGAACCGGGATCTGAACCCATAACTATAGGTGTTTGTCACGCTTGAAGGACGCAGCTATACACAACGAATTGGTCTTCTTTACACGACTGGGCTACCTGAGCTGCCCTTGTGTTTTAAAACAAGTGACACAAGTTTAGGAGTATAACCTCAATCGTATTCTCCCTATATAGTCGACCGCCTCCGTGGTCTAATGGTAGAGCGTCCGCCCGGAGAGCGGAAGGCCCGGGGTTCGATCCCCGGCCGCGTCATACCAAACGACATTAAAAGATGGTACTTGTTGTTACCCTGTCTGGCGCTCGGCATTAAGGGGCTAAAACAAGGACTGGTCGGCTCGGGGTCAGTATACTGTGTCTGAGTGGGGTATTCATGTTAAACTGCGGCATGGTATCTCAGTGTGCTAGCACTATAAATCGGTATCAGTCCGGACTAGTACAAGCAGCCACACATACACGTGCATGCACGTCGCTATATAAGTGCAATAATCTTGGACGCGACGTTAAACCCCATTTCACCTCACCTCACCTCACTATATATTCCGAGTTGACTGACGAGTATTGGCGAAACAATTATACGACTGTCGTAGCAATGCACCGAGGAGAAGAAATGAAGATGACGTCGTCTATCGACAACAGGATTCCACGGTATACCGTTTCAATAAAATAGTTGTGGATTTAGAAGAAATTTTTACAGGGAGACAAAATCAGGGTTTCACTTTGATTTGAATAAAACAATCAATTTAAACTCTTTCGACATCAGAGTCACGATCGCAACTGTATTGTCACGTGACAGTCACGCCTTACAAAGTAGAACCAATTTATGGATAACAACTTCTTTAATACTTTAATAAGCAACGTTTCGGTATAGATCCTTACACCGTTGTCAAGAAGTTGTTATTCATACATTGTGTCTATTTTGTGAAGAAACTAGTTCCAATATGGCTGCTCTCATTAGTTTCCGGGAAGATCTTAGGGATTGAAGCGAGCCGAGTGAACTGTTTATATGTCCGACGCCTCACACATGTTTCTACATATTACAGGAAAAAGTAATGACCCTAAGTAATAAAAAACTCGTAACTCAGATTTACACATTGTCTTTCCACTAAAGATTAGCACTAAATGTCTCAAAGAGTCGGGATTTACGACATCAATAAATTCGTGACTGATTATCCGTCCTTTTCTATAGCTGGTTACCTCTCGTAGTTGGACGCTAATTAACAACATGAACTCGTATCTCAAGTTCAAATCATAAACCGGGGGCTTTACAACTCTAGCACCAGCGTACATCAGGCAGACCAAAACTGCATGGAATTAAACTTCCCGGCGGTTGTTGTCGCAATTAAGAGACATGATGGAATTTAGGTCGTGATCAAGGTCTTTTGAAGGCCGACGCGTGTATAAATGCATATCAGAGACGTGTACACCACATAGAAACGACATTAACAATATGCGTAATAATGAATAAAATAATTTTGAATTATGTTTGAATGTAAAATCCCCCTCTGAGAAATGCATGTATGCTGTGAAAAAAGTTGTTCGGATTTTTCTTTTTGACAAAAAATCTTGAAACCGACCGAAAATATCGCCTCCTACAAAACTCCCAGGTCCAGCACCCCACGAATATTAAATGGTCGATCCCGTGCCACCTTAAACAGTTATATCATGTAGCCAGCCTGATCAATATGTCACCGTTATTGTTTAAAATATGTATTTTCACAAAATTGTGAAAATGGATTGGTAAACAAGCGAAGCGCGTATGTTAATACCGCTCCATTACACATAGGACATATTACAATAAATACATCAATGAAGGTTAGATGTAACAAATGAATTGTACATGCCAAGCTAGATGTGTATATGTATAATGCATCATGTACACGTAATTATATATTTAATCATCTGTAATGCATAGTTATCGGTTTAATGATGATGTGGTTAGATTATTATGCATTGTAAATCTATTTGGATAGGGTCGACTAAGTTCCATAAACCCTAATCCAGTTCACAAAATGAATAAAATACATTTCAAGATATATGCAAAACGATCATTGAGATTATATTGCGTATTTATTACCTTGATGAAATGTTGGTTAGTTGGTTTGTTGTTTAACGCCGCACTCAGCAATATTCCAGCTATATGATGGCGGTCTGTAAATAATCGAGTCTGGACCAGACAATCCAGTGATTAATATCATGAGCATCGATCCACGCAATTGGGATCGATACATGCATCAACCAAGTCAGCGAGCCTGACCACCCGATCCCGTTAGTCGCCTTTTACGACAAGCATAGTCGTCTTTTACGGCAAGCATGGGTTGCTGAAGATCTATTCTACCCCGGATCTTCACGGGTCCCTTGATGAAATGACGTCAGCGATGTCCATCTCATGATTATGTTCAGTATTCGCAATTAAAATCGTCAACGCCAGAAGAATAAACAGTCTCGTTCATCTGCCGAAACGGATTCCACTGAGCGTAAAAGGCAAAACAGTGATGTAAATTGTATGAATACGTCACTGAAAATCAGTGGTGACGTCGACCCCAGGCCAGGTGCTCGCCAAGGACGTAAGGTGTCCTGCTCTACCTCTGGCGACCTCCTCTACAAAATTTGCATAGTAAAGCAAAGCCCCAAAATGATGCCATGGGTATAGACTTGGGTTTGTTCGATATGTCGTTGTTACTCGCAAATCGGTTATCTTTTTATCCCTCCTTTTTGAAATGATGTAAGCGACGGTCCAACATGTCACTTCCGGCTGGTTCATTCTGGATCTTAAACAAGAACTGGCCCAACGACAGACAACGGAAAAACGCCACGAAACTGCCACAAAAACAGTATTGCCCCGGCTTTTTCCATGTTAGAGAACAGCTGGCTTTCTGGGTATCTTGGGCAAAATCGATATCTCATCATTGAACCATACCTATGGAATCCTCGAAGGGGCATATTCGCGTTGTCGCGCTTTGGTTAATTTTGACACTTTTTGCAACAATGTCCCCTCTAGGGTTCCATACATACCTGATATATCTGTCTGTCACCAGGTCGTAAAACCCAGCTCGTCACGGTCCTGTGACCGTAGTACCTCCATACTCACGGCTGTCCTGTGGCACGGTTGGCCCAGTCCTCAAAGGCGCCGCGATTCGCTGTGCAGAGTTGCGTCCCTTGGGCACGCCAGAAACCCATGATTGTGGGTTCGAATCCCGGTTATGTTTCTAGGTTTGTCAGCACAAACAAACGAGTTTGCTCGTGGGTTTCACCGAAGTGGTAAACGTCTGAGACCTGCATCACTTCGGGATTTCCTCCCATATTGAGCTGACACGCCGCGATATAACTAAAATACTGTTAAAAGCGGCGTTAAACCCAATTCACTCACACCATAGCTGTCCGTCGGTCGGCGCCGTTAGGCAGAGTTCCGTGGCTATAGTTTCATTTGCGTTTTGTTAGATAACTTGTTGTCTTTAAATTTTATTCTCTGGAAGTTTAATCACATACTTTTATCATGTATCGATTTGATATATGTTTTCTCATATTTGTATTGAAAATGTTTCAGTAACTTTGATTTTCAGGCTAGTTAAAGATAGTTCACGGTCATTTTTTGCAACCTAACTAACTGTAGTAAACGCTTTTTTGCACATTTGGGTAGCTCATGTAGTTACTAGTTACTAGTTACTAGTTACTAGGCTATACCGTTCTCCTAGCTAAGAAGGGAGGGCTATTTTCACCGACGTCCGCGCGTTTCCTTTAAGAACCTCGGCTATTTCAAATGTTTCCATCGCCAGGGATTGCTAGACCATCTTCGGGTAACTCTGTCACTGGGAGGTCAGTCGAAACTTGGTTTCGTTAGTAAGTAATTCCAGGACAGTTTTGATCTTGTACTGACTTACTCTGGTGTTCTGAACTAAAGTGGCTACGGTATTGTACTTTATACCCCTTTTTTCAGTAATCCGCGAATAAATAATTTTCAGGGGAGCCTTGCTTAAGTCAAGTACGTTTTCATGTTTGCTAGTCAAGCTTCTCCTTTGGTCAAGTACCTGTTTATTGTTTGTGAGTCTAGATCCTCTGAAGGTCAAGTACCTCTATTTTCTGGAACTCAATTACTGCCTTGCTCAGTCCAAGCGTCTATAAGGCTATATTTTTATTCCGGCGCATTCGTCTATCTTAATTGTCAATGAGACATAAGTAGGGGTAGACCCTCACTGGTCACTTCTCAATATCTAACCAAGCCGAGGTTATTCACTCATAAGAGGGCTGAGGCTGTTCACAGCCGGCTCAACTGTCTATGTGTCTCTACCCTTTGTTATTTTCCACCTTTTGTTATCTTATTATTTTGTTGTCCTTACCTGTACATATACATGAATATGCTCTCTGCCTCATGGCATTCATTCACCTGATGATGGAGTAAGCATATACTCCGAAACGTTGTGTTCCTCATAATAAAGAAGTTGACATCCATATATTCTCTTCCTTA
Source organism: Haliotis rufescens (assembly GCF_023055435.1). Classification (NCBI taxonomy): domain Eukaryota; kingdom Metazoa; phylum Mollusca; class Gastropoda; order Lepetellida; family Haliotidae; genus Haliotis; species Haliotis rufescens. Next base: position 31,319,208 of record NW_025963813.1, read on the forward strand.
TGTGTATCACTTCTTAATGCCTTCCAAAGACCAATGTGTCTTGTTGATTGCCTTGTCAGCGTGTTGATTTCACAATCTTTTGGTATACTATTGATCAGCTTGTTTATTTGTTTGTTGGTTATTTATCAGTCATCCTTGTCAGTGTCAATTTGGGTCTTGATCCTTTAGACTGCCTGTTTTCATTTACAAGTAGTTGATAATAAAACTGTACGTGAACATTAGCACGTTTTTTTTATTATTACTTTATTCGTTCGTAATGACACCCTGGTCTCGGGTGCACAGCTCCTAGACACTGCCTTTGTGTTATTTCCTACGACATGTTATTTACTATTGCCACGTTTAAAATTAATCAAACTACCGCATGTTAAAATATATCAACGGCCCACGGACATCCTTTGGAGTGAGTATTGTTTTTTACGCTGCTTTTAGCAATATTCTAGCAATATCACGGCAGGGGACACCAGAATTGGCCTTCACACATTGTACCCATGTGGGGAATTGAACTTAAGTCTTCGGCGTGACGAGCTAGCGGTTTAGCCTCTTGGCTACCTCACTAACTCCTCCCACTGAAGAGACATAACAGGCAGGACATATAAAAGATCTGATTTTAAAAGTTGCTATGCCAACATTTCCTCCGCCATCTGATTTGAAAAAAACCCATCCTCACATTTCAGTAAACTACGGTTATAACGAACACGCTTATAACGAACTGACGGATATAACGAACTAACTATTTTGGTCCCGACTATTTGCTGTAGTTATGCTGTATATATGCTTATAACGAACTACGGTTATAACGAACTGAAATTGGTAGTCCCTTTGAGTTCGTTATAACCGTACTTTACTGTATTTAGGAAATGCCAATTAGATCTACCATCTCTGCACCAATTCCAACCTCAATATGCATTCCAGTCATAATCATTATTATTATCTATATATTCCATCCCTTACACATGTGTTCATTGTTCAGTTTTATATGTCAAGACATGCATAAATTGATTTGTATTACCGCATTATGATCATCATGCCAATAACATGTTGTTCTTCTAATAAGATAAATAGATCATATTGGCTGTTCACGAAGTATACTATACCAAAACAGATGTACAGTAAACTACGTTTATAACGAACACGCTCATAACGCATATGTACAGTAAACTACGGTTATAGCGAACTCAAAGGGACCACAAATTCGAGTTCGTTATAATTATAACCGTAATTCGTTATAAACATATACAACATATATAGAGCATATGGCAGGGACCTAAAAACCAGTTCGTTATATCCGCCAGTTCGTTATAAGCGTGTTCGTTATAACCGTAGTTTAATGTATATGCTATTTGCGTGACATTTGTAGCTTTTTGTTGCTTCAGTAACTCAAATCAAGTCATATATATTTCGTTTTTTAGGCCATCGGCCCATGTCGAATACAGTACACCATAATCATGAATACACGAGAGTAGAACACATTTAATACCTTGCATTGTTGAGCGCCGTGGTCTAGTAGTAAAGCGTCTGCCGGAGGCGGTAGGTCATAACAAAAGAATGGTACTTGTTGTTACCCAGCCTGGCGCTGAGAATTAAGGTGCTAAAACAAGGACTGGTCGGCTCGGAGTCGGTATACCCTGTCTGAGTGGGGTATTCATGTCAAACTGCGGCATGGTATCTCTGTGAGTTAGCACTATAAAATCGGCATTAGCAGCCACACACACGTACATGCATGTATAAGTGCAATAATCTTGGACGCGACCAATTTACCTCACCTCCCTGTGTCTGAGTGTGGTATTCATGTTAAACTGCGACATGGTATCTCAGTGGGCAAGCACAATACAATCGGCATTGAAGTCACAATCACGTGCGTGCACGTCACTGTATAAGTGCAATATCTTGAACGCGAAGTTTCACCTAATTTCAACTCACCTCACCTCAACATATATTTTCTAATAGTGATTTAAAACTGCAGTTTGATAGCTTTGAATATTTAACAACATTTGAAAATTTTTTAAAGATGGCAAATACATTATAGTAATTTATTATAAACTTTACATTCGAATGTGAATTAGAGTTCATTCTCGATGTATGTGCTGCCGTATCGTTTACATGTACCACTTAGTCGTACACAATATTTACTTTAGTTACATCGCAATAGAAGTCTAAGTAGATATACATGGCTTCTGATCGCTCTTACATGAATGTGAGCTACATAATATTTAACATCTAACAGCGATTTAGTCTGTTAATTAGTACGAAATGTAGCGAATCATTAATCTTCCTAATTTTCTTCTTTCAGTGGCATTTAGAAGTTGGTGTGATGAAGTAAGACGAGTCTATGGATGAACAACTTCTTTATTACAATTAGTGCGACGTTTCCATCATCTCTTTCAGTCTGCTTGTTGACTCTGTGTTCATTAGTCATCCACTGGCTTCCAATTATCTTAATCAGCTCTCTGTGTCCATCAATCATTTACTGAATAAACTTTGATGTTAATAAGTATATATACCTATGTTGTTTAGCACTATCCATCTCTTGCTTGATAAAGGTGTTAGGATCTACACCGAAACGTCGCACTAATTGTAATAAAAAAGTTATTCATCCATAGAACTCGTCTTACTTCTTCCTAATATTGTCGTTAATATTTAACATTGTCTTCGTCTTCACTATGCCAGACAAACCCCAAACCATATGAACAAAACAATGCTTTGAAAGATGACGCCCAGTTATGTCTCCCTGCCACGTCTAACTATTTCCTAAGATTATGACATTGTTTTGGATAACGACCCTCGTGCATTGTCAATAATTTACACCGATAAGTAACACATTTCAAATAATAATCAACATACATACCTGTTCTCCCGCATTCTTCAAAAATATCAATACTTGAAACATGTATACAAACTCCAAAAAGTATGTACAGAAATTTGTATGAATCTATCTACAACTTTTCTTTATTGAATGCTCCATACATCAGCCCTACATAATAACACTGTCTTTATCTTGCAATCAAATAGTACATTTACAGACAAATAAGGAAATTAATAACTTGCACATGTCAACCAGTTACATCCCCTCAACCCAGCCAGTTCCCTGCCACCCTGACATACATTCAACACTACATTAAGATGACTGATCTATATAGCAGATACTAGTTTTTCCTTTCTATTCATCACTGTGTATAATCAAATATTTTCGTTATAAAATATATGCAAATTACCCATAAAGACATTTAAAGTTCAAAGTTGGTCTTTGTGTGTAACTGCTGTGTCCTATTTTTAATATGCTGTTAATCGTGAAATTAACGCGAGCGTGAAGTAAATGCGAAAAATGCGATTGGTCTTTGCTCGCATTAATAAACATCACATTTATATCAAGAATAAGACATTTTGGTTAGCAGAAATACCAACTTAGACACACGCTAAAAACAAACAACTATGTATTCCACATCACTGTTTATTGAGCAGCACTTGTAACAAGTATATAAACAATCATGTCTTTCAAGAACTCATTACATCCTGTGAATTGTCAGTGCTGGGGCCAAGACAAGAGTTCCACTCACTTATGTCATCATGATTGTGAATACTAGTACTAGTTTATACAGACAATGGCTGCGCACAGGCCATGCATGCACATACATGCATTACAATATGTGTGTGCGTTCACGATATCACACGGGTATCAAATACAGTTATTTCTTTGGTTATGACAAAGCAGTTAAGTTGTCTTATGAGTGAAAATCATAATTTGAGAATTTGGTAAAGTGAAAGTGAGAATGAGCTGTATCCACTAAAATGTTGTAATCGTTAGAGTGGGCGGTCGTGTAGCCTCGTGGTTTAAGCATTCGCTCGTCACGCCGAAGACCCGGGTTCAATTACCGACATGGGTACAATGTGTGAAGCCTATTGCTGGTGCCCCCCCATTATATTGCTGGAATATTTCTAAAAGCGGCGTAAAATCATACTCACTCACTCACTCACTCATCGTTAGAGCAAAGTGCATGCAGTCATTATTAAATGTAGAAAATAGTTTGTGGTTTACATTATTTTAGTAATTGATCAGATAAACCAGTGTTTGTCCATCTCTAAAAACTATAATTTTGAAGTAATGAAAACAAAAATATCACAGTGGCATGTATCTCTCTGTGATCATAATTGAGATGTTATCAAAGTAATTGGCAGTAAAGAGCTGCAATCATCCATACAACCTTTTTATACACCATCCATTTTAGAAACATCAAATTGGATTTAATTTATTTCCATCTCTTAAAAGTAACATAATTTGTCAGTATCTCTTTCTTCTCACCTTACAAAAACAAAAAAAACTGTTTTGCTTTCAAAATTCACAATTAGCTGACCAACTTTTCATTCTGCATTTTGACTGTAATAAGATAGTCACATTTCCCCATCACCAAACCTCTGTACAGCATTATATAAATCAGCGACAGTACTAGATGCATATGGGTGCGTATACGTTTATAATTAACACTATTACATCTGAATGTGGGGTGGTGGGTAGCCTAGGGGTTAAAGTGTTTGCTCGTCACGCCGAATGCCCGGGTTTGATTCGCCACATGGGTACAATGTGTGAAGCCCATTTCTGGCATTCACCGCCGTGATATTGCTGGAATATTGGCAAAAGCATCTGGATGTCAAACATCAAGAATAACAATATATTCCAGCTATGTGACGGCGGACTGTAAATAATCGAGTCTGGATCTGACAGTCCAGTGATTGACATCATGAGCATAGTTCTTCGTAAGTGGGATACGATTACATGCATGAACCAAGTCAGCGAGCCTGACCACCCGCTCCCGTTAGTCGACTTTTACGACAAGCATAGTTTACGTAAGAACAATTCTAAACCGGATCTTCACAAAGTCAGATAATACTTAACATACCGATTGCAAAACGTCCCCCAGCCGACCTGTAAAGGAATGATGAGGTGAAGTGACATGGGGTTTAACGTCGCGTCCAAGATTATTGCACTTATATAGCGACGTGCATGCACGTGTATGTGTGTGTGTCCGGACTGATGCCGATTTATAGTGCTAGCACACTGAGATACCATGCCGCAGTTTTACATGAATACCCTACTCAGGCACAGTATACTGACTCCGAGCCGACCAGTCCTTGTTTTAGCCCCTTAATGCCAAACGCCAGACAGGGTAACAACACGTACCATTTTTTAACGTCTTTTGGTATGACGCGGCTGGTGATCGAACCCCGGACCTTCCGCTCTCCGGGCGGACGATCTACCATTAGACCACGGAGGCGGTCTAAGGAACGATGAAGCAGCAGAGGGTATGGTTTTACGCTGCCTTGAGCATCATTCATGCAATATCATGGCGGATGACACCAGAAATGTTGGGAATCGAACCCGGCCTTCGGCGTGACGACCTAACGCTCTAATCACTTGGCTAACCAGCCGCCCCGGCCCTCCTTGATAGTCACCACATCACGAACTAATCTCAGGACTTTTTTTTGCAATAGGTAAGCGTTAACGTTACCGACGAAGGTGAAGGTTGCACTGGTTAACCGTCTATAAGTGTTTCAATAAACAGTAAAATTCGCATGGCGCCGCATGCGCCATCAGTTGGATCGGCTTGGTCAGCGCGCCTAGCGGGCTAGTGAAGTGAAGACGAATTAAAAAATGATCGCCAATTGGACTACGTGTAATTATCCAACTGGGACAACAGTTGAACAACGAATTATGTTCGAGATGATTCAATGTTAAATTCATCAAATGACTGTGTGCGAAAAAAACTTAGTTTCCATAACCATAACCATAACCATAACCAAGTCTAGAGATATGTTTACGTTTCCGAATTTATCATTATCGTAAGGAATTGTAATGGCTGAACGTGAACGTTACCGATAAAGGTGAAGACTGCACTGGTTAACCGTCTGTAAGTGTATAACAGTCCATCAGCACCGCTCGCATGGCGCCACATGCACCATTAGTTGGATCGGCAAAGTCAGCGCACCTAGCGGGTCAGTGAAGCCAAGACGATTTCAAAATCAGCAGGCACATAACAAACAAGGACCTAACAGTGGTATATGTACAACAACAGATGCCCTCAGCTAGTATCCACTATGCATCTGCATTTGTTTCGATGTCACTTAGTAGAAAAAGCAAACAAAAAGGCTTTCGTGAAACACGTAACATTAACAACAACGTATTTGTTTTAAACAAACATAGAGCACACGTGTACTGACGAGGCATAGCATTTTCTTAAGAATGTTGGTTGGTTGGCTTGTTTGTTGTTTAACGCCGCACTCAGCAATATTCCAGCTATATGACGGCGGTCTGTAAATAATTGTGTCTGGACCAGACAATCCAGTGATTAATATCATGAGCATCGATCCACGCAATTGGAATCGATGACATGCATCAACCAAGTCAGCGAGCCTGACCACCCGATCCCGTTAGTCGCCTTTTACAACAAGCAGAGTCACCTTTTACGGCAAGCATGGGTTGCTGAAGACCTATTCTAAACCCGGAATCTTCACGGGTCTTAAGAATGTCCACAAGGAGATACATGTTCATGTAGACGTACAAGTAGATGTGTTTTCAGATCTGAGGGTCTTTATTGAGAGGACAAACACAATACCAGCACTACAGGAACATGTTTTATTTGTATAAAAAATACAGTTAACCGTTGACGCACTATCACTTGTGCGTTTCACTAAAGGGTGCACGTCCAAGACAAGCTTCACTTCGTGAATTCATCCGACAGAAAGCTGACACACCCTGAGATATATTACATTACACAGTTAACAACTGTGTGCCACGCAATTCACGCATTCCTATCGAAGAAATAGGTCGTTCATCAATTTCAAGTGAAATTATAACAATAAGCATCTGAACTATGCCGGATATTCTGTAATCATTTTAATACAAACCAAGGGGAGTCATTTGGGCCCAGTAGGGGAGTTAACTGAGCCGAGAGGGAGTGTTTTGAGACTTGCTAGGGGAGTCATGTGAGCCTAGGCCCATATGACTGTAGAGTCTTTTGATCCTGAGCTAAGATGACTCTAGAGTCATTTGAGTCTAGGCCCATATGACTCTTGAGTCAAATTTAGGTTGAGTCGTTTGAGCCTACTACACCTTGGTATTGAGGGATCAATATCTACAATTGGTGTTCGGAACCAAATGGATATGATGACTGGATCGATTTCTCATCATTCGTAACTGATCTTTCTTGAGGGAATATTGGATACCCAGATGACAATATGAGAGAGATTTTGTCTTCTGTTAGTCAACACCAGCGACATCAACAGAGCATTCACATGATGGTTAATCACACTTTGGAAATCATGAACAAACTCTCATCAAGACAGTTCGGTTCCCAGATGATTACCATTTTTGCCAATCATCAGTAAAAATCATTGACAAAAATTCATTCCATATAAACGACACCTTCAACTGGTACCGAGTATGCATAGTTTTAAGATTGTAGCCTTCATCCACAATTGGGGGCACGGGTGACGCTGTCGTCTGAGGCGTCGCAATTCGCCATTCAGAGTTGCGTCCCTTGGGTATTCCAGGAACCTATGACTGATCTACTTCGGACTTGTCTTCCCACATAGGGCTGACACGCCGTGGTATAACTGGAAAACTGTTCAAAGCGGCGTTACCCCAACTCACTGATCCAAAAAAGGTGAACCACTGATTCATGTTTTAGTGTTGCGCCTATAGTTACCATCAGTATAGACTGCTACTGCTTCTCAACACGAGCAAGACTTGAATAGATACCGCTAGGAACACAAAAGAGTGTGACCTTTGACGAGTTGTCAAGAGACATTTGTCATCTCGCGCAAAAATAATCGTTTCCCAGTTCCTCATTTTTCATCGGCAAGAATGAATTCACAGTGAATGTTTGTATTGGTATTATACACTGACTAAAACGTACTATGCGTTGCATCAATCTCGTGTGCATATTTCTGCAGCTTTGATAATTGTAAGATGCAACGTCAGAAGAATCTCGCATGTCAAAGGCCTGGCAATATTTAGTTTAAATAGAATGATATCGGTTTCAATGCAATCGGAGCTGAGAGCCACATCCTGCTTTCCTAATCTCTAGACGATAATAAGCATCGATTAAAATCAGAGCGCAATTTCCCCCTATTATTCAAAACAGTTTGTTATAGATTGGCCCACACTACACGGATATTGTGAGAGGGTTATCACTTTGACGGCACAGGATCCAGGCCATTATTTTAAAGGTTAAACACACCAAGGTCCATTTAACCCTTGAAGAATTTCTTTTTCCACATGAAGCTCAAAGAAGTCAGGACTTAAATGAAGATGGTATTGTGTAAAATCAGAACAAAATCTCTGTTCTCTCAGATCACCGTTGACGGTAGTATGTGTTTGTACATGTAGTTTGAAACATCACGGTTCAAAAATGCTTCTTTGAAGATCCAACATTAACGTATAGCAGATACGTTTCAGTAACTAAAATAGTTGGAAAATGCTTACAGGAGTCCTTTTATAGAGGTTATATACATGTACAGTGTATCTGTTTACTGAAAGGTATAAGGTACTATAATCATGCTCTTGTTGATCACAATGTTATCTTTTAGAAGCACGACGTCATACCTTGAAACATGTAGCCGAGTGTTTCCGTACCGTAAATATTATATATTAACAACGTTTAGCATGGTTTCAAGCACATGCCTATCTTTTCGTTATCTTGGAAACCTCTTAAGATATTTTTGGTGTGTACACCAACATAATGAAAACACTTATTTATATTAAAATCATTACTGTCTTAAATCTTTTTCCTGAGGAAAATAAATAACACGTCACATGACTGGAACACAGTCATTTAAATTGATCGACAAAAACATTTCCATAATCCTACGAAAATCTGTACGAAAAGTAGAGTCTATACGACTATATGATAAACATGTGTTATAAATCACTGATGTCAAGTGTTCGAGACAAGGTGAGCTTATCCTGCCCCATTGGTGGTAACCGTCACACAAATATGCAAAGGCAAATCAAATCCTCACCCAATTAAAGACGGTAACATATAGTACAAGTCAAAAAGGGAATTGCATCATCATTTCTGTCCTTGATGCGTCAAATCTGGAAATGTCCTCCACATGTTACCATAAAATCTTTTGAAACCTTTGATTGGTTGGTTGGTTGGTTGGTTGGTTTGTTGTTTAACGCCGCACTCAGCAATATTCCAGCTATATGACGGTGGTCTGTAAATAATCGAGACTGGACCAGACAATCCAGTAATTAATATCATGAGCATCGATCCACGCAATTGGGATCGATGACATGCATCAACCAAGTCAGCGAGCCTGACCACCCGATCCCGTTAGTCGCCTTTTACGACAAGCATAGTCACCTTTTACGGCAAGCATGGTTGCTGAAGACCTATTCTACCCTGGAATCTTCACGCGTCTTGAAACCTTTGATGAAGCATTGGATGTTGTAACTTTGACGACACAACTTCGAGCAAGAGTTGTATGGCGCTCTTCGAAATCTCCGAAGAAAGAGCATTGTAGTTGTAGGAATATTGCTCGACAGAAAGTTTCAAGCATTACACCTCAAAGAAGGAGAACAATCAGTTTCGAATATCGGTCTATTCCATTGAATGCATCACTGAAAAAAAGCGATGACACCAAGTGTTCGTGAAAAAGGGTCAGCATGTCCTGCTCTCCCGGTAGAACCAACCATTCACACAATTTGCATCCAAACGTGTGTGAATGTTGAATACCTCTTAATCCTTCATACTAATTCATCCGTCAAAGTCATGCGGTCTTCTGGAGAGCGTTTGGTCACTGTGAATCTGTAAACACAGCTTTAACTATGAAACAGATGATGTGGTTTCATTGGTCTCTAATATTTATAAGTTGAGTTGGGTAAATCAGGGGAAGGAAATTGGCTATTTGACCCTCATTTAATTATATCGGATCATCGATACAACTGAAGCCCATCCAATCCAAGCAAAATGCCGATTCATATCCACGACGAAACACATCAGCATTGAGGAGAAGGAGAGCACAATCGGTGCCCATGGGGAAGCCTACTTCTTGCCAAAATGTCTTATACCCAAATTTTATGAGGAAGTTCACACATAGTTTTCTCACATCCAATAACAATACACTTCAAGTTTCATTTTTGACAAATAGAGCATCTCACCCGAGTGTCTTTTGATATCAAATATATCAACACGAGTTGATAAAAGTGGAAAAATTCCGAGGCTTGCCGAGGGTTTTTGCCACTTTTATCAACGAGTGTTGATATATTTGATGTCAAAAGACACGAGGATGAGATTTTATTTATCATCCAACATCATTCTTCCAACCTTTTCAATTTGGGGACAGTAATTAGCAGTGTCTTCAGTGTAAAAAGTACTGCTAACAGCTTCAGTAGCAAAGCCAATAGTGATGTCATTTGATTGTGACGTCATGGTAACCAGTGATGTCACAATGGTCTGCAAAGCATTGTGATGTAATTTCATTGCAGCGATATCTACAGTGTAGATATCGCTTGATCTCATCCAAGCGATATCTCCTGTGGGAGGCAGTTTTAGATGATAAATAGTCCTAAACTCTGAAGATAGAGATGTAATCATATCTAGTTTGTTTTGCCTTATGTTTATTGTGTGGGATAGTGGCGTACAAAGTAGAAAAATCAAATGTTTTGGCAGAATTGAACTCCGTTCAAGGAAATCCTTTGGGGTTTTGAGAATCCACATGATATTGATTCTACTCGTCCCAAATACTTTCTGTGTACATATAGAAGGTCATTACTTGATTGTATTAATGATTACGATTAATCTTTGAATCTTGGATCTGGTGGTACGTTTGCTTGATCAAGCAATATATCTCCTTGTACGGACTTTCGAGTCCAATACAAAAGAAGAACGGGCTTGTCTTCAAGATGAGTCAAGTCAAAAGTTGATGGTACTGATCAGTTTCTTTTCTGTGTGATTCCTACCTCATTTGACATACTGACCTTATATATGACATTATTTGATATATCACTTATACCCAGTTCTTTGAACAAGTAATGAGTGTAATGCTGACACATAAAGGCTATGTTATTTCAGACCTTGTCAGTGGGAACAACGCCAAACGTTTCATACAGGACAGCCAGGCTTTGGGTGACAGCTGACTGGGACAGAATGGGTTTATTTCAATTCTGAGTTTTCTTATCTGTCTGTGAATTCTCCCAATGACAATACCGCGCATTGATTAATCACACTATGAAAGGCATTCAATACATTCCTCTTCTGTTTTAGGCTCACGTTGAGGGTATAGGCTTCGGCAGCTTCCACAGTGTTTTTAAAGCTGTGATCCCAATATGTAGGAGTCTGTTCATGATGTTTTGGTCTACTATTCGACGGAGGTTGTAATTGTCAACATTAGATAAGTCATTGTTGATTATACAACCAACATGTTGGTAGCAGTATGATATGACTTGGCAGTCACAAGTACTGTGGGACTTATTTCAAGTCCACGCCCTGCAACACGTTCCCATAATTGAACAACTTGGATGAAATTGTGTTTGTATCGGAAAATGTGACATACATATCGTTCTTCCACCTTGTCGCTGAAATACAGCTGTAACCCTTCGTCTCACCCTTCGAAGACGAACGTGTTTCAAAGTTGCTCAGTGAAAAGACCATTAATTACACATACTGCAAGGAATGTAAGACTGTCTAAACAATATAGAAAGATGTTTGAGACTTACACAGTTTTGATAAAAAAAAACATGCTTTCCAGATCGGTGGGAGTGGGGTGTGCGTGTGTGTGTGTGTGTGTGTGTGTGTGTGGGGGGGGGGGGGGGGGGGGGGGGGGGGGGTGTAGCTTCGGGCGGGATTGTTTGTCTGAGAACGAGTAATGTTTACAACAGAGACATTATTTAATCTGAAACGTACGACAGATGAATTTTTCCGAAAATCTAGTATTTCCAGTGATAGGTTTCCTTCTGTTCAACTTGAGATGAAATTGTTGCCATCAATTACGGGATTAGGCACAAGAAGTACAATTTTCGCAGTACCAGTACCAGTAATACAAACAGATAATGTATAATAAACATAAATATAGTCATAAACATAATTATAATAGATCAGACATTGCACCTTTCAGCATAACTTTGTGTAACACAGACTCGTTTCCTTGAAACTATAATTGATGTTATGAAAGACAAAAAATAACTTAATATGAAGTCTAAATGAAATGCCAAAATTTAGGTATTTTTCACTGTTGAACTAAGAAAATAGATTGGAGCTTATTTATAAAAGCAACGGAACTCATCTTATCATTAGTGTATAAAAAACATTGGGCCATATGAAAAGGTCAACTTCTAAATAATAACGTAATCAAGAAGCTTTTGGTAAATACATTCGGTGGATCGGTTTGAGCTTTCAATCAATACGCCAATCTTATCAGAGCTCATCCTTGCAACGAAATTTAGGTTTTGTCATCACGGAAAGGCCTTAAGTCGTAATATGTGATAAATTAATGATACTTGGTTTGCACAAAGTTTCATGTCAACCCTAATTACCCAGTGCCTATAGAAAAACATTAAGCTCGAATGAAGTTTTCTTGTTGAAAATACTTTGACAAACATGTATGATAATCCTTAATACTATTTCCAAATCAGATACTTCAAAGAGGATCAGGATTGTGTTGGTAATTGCATTGGAAGTTTTCGTAATGCGTGCCTTTGAAGTTGAAACCCACCTCGTTAAGCGTTAAAAAGTATTTCATACCATCAACAATGCAATGCCATCGGGTGCTTTCTACACAGAAAATATACTGCAACACCCACCCGCATGTACAGAAATGTACTGCACGCATGCAAAACTGTATATTTGTAGAAACGGACGTCTCTAAAAGTATGCACAGTGGCCTATCATTCCATATAAAATGGATCGGTAAGTGTGCGTACTTGATTATGATCTTGATTTTGGCCTTGAATGTAAAAACTGTATATTTTATATATTTTATATCACAGTCTGAAGGGAACATAGGTTATAGGGAGACGAAAACATCTGCATGAAATAGTAATGAAATATCAATCCACAATCCTATGATTGACATCATGAGCATCAATCCACGCAATTCGGATACGATGACATGCATCAACCAAGTCAGCGAGCCTGACCACCCGATACCGTTAGTCGCCTCTTACGACAAGCATAGTCGCCTTTCTTGTCAAGCATGGGTTACTGAAGACCTATTCTACCCCGGATCTTCGAGGGTCGTCAAAGGAGTTGATCACAATAGAATGGATACATTATATACAGGAGTTGATGACCGTGTTGTATGTACATATTTATCAACTCTTTCTACGGGCATGTCACTACGACACCCTAAGATCAAGAATGCACGATGCCTTTTAACTCAAACATGATATTAATTCAATACAAAAAGATGAAAGGTGGATCATAATTTTTACGCATAAAAATCTCAAATCTTGCTTGATAAGAATATTATGTAGGCACGAATCTTTTCCAATCACGATGAATTATTAAAATCTTTGATATATTTGTCACGCAAGGCAGCCTAGGCTTCATGTCCACATCTCATTTACTAATATTTTCCAAAAAACACCAGCATCATCAGGATTGTGATGCGTTGTTTGTTCTGTAAAAGATTCTTTCTGAGATATCTTTGAACAGAACTCACGTGTTTTAAAGCCAAACCAACTATTGATTTAAAGAATGCAAATAAAAGGTGTTTGTCTTGTTCAACTGTCATGTCGGAAAGTACGAAGTTGTTCTTTTATGTTTGATGTTATACAACTCTTATGACAAACGACATCAAACGATCTGGCCACCTTATTCTCCCTGGGTATCATTATCTATGTTTGATTTTCATTTATTATTTAGCCTTGGAACATGTTGTGTCTATAACCATAACAAAGGCGGAGTCGTAATCAACATTTCCCACTCAATGACAGAATGCCGGAAGAGCTCATGGGAATAACCATCGATACTGGTCAATGCTTCAAAGGAAATATTAATCATATTGTTTATTAATGTTTGTTTATTTGTAAAAAGCATTATCCTGAATTGATTGGTTCAGACGAGCTTCCTTACACCACAGAGCCATGACCAAATATGTATTGATCTGTATGATACCAAATGCAGTAATGTTGAAATCTACTCCGTTAATTGTATTCGGCAATGGTTATTTCCGGTTGCGTAGATTGTACCAGTAAACACTGTAGTGGCGATCACAGAAGTACAAATTCTGCCATGATTGTTATATCAATACCCCCATGCAAGTTATGCTGGTTGTTGTTGCAAAAGGCGACTGACGGGATCGGGTTGTCAGGTTCGCAGACTTGGTTGATGCATGTCATCGATCCCAATTGCATGGATCGATGCTCATGATATCAATCACTGGATTGTCTTGTCCAGGATCGATTATTTCCAGACCACCGTCATATAGCTGGGATATTGCTGAGTGCAGCTTTAAACAACCAACCTCATTATATATCCTAATATTAAATATAGATCAACATGTTTTTTTATGTCAAGGCTTCAGTATCAAGATCGTGGTGTTTGAAAATGGATGGGAAATGCACTAAGAGTGTTTTTTTCCCTGGGCCCAGATGTTGCCCATTTTATTCAGTTCACAAACACAAGATTGGTCATGTCATCATTACGCACGTCATCCTTTCAGAGGATAAAAGCTATCAAAAACGAGTTCACTAAACAACTTGTTAATCAATTGTTTTATGTACATGTTTTGATGGTAATACAGACATGTTGGAGAGGCTATTCATTCACCTAATTAGTGATCAGCTAAACACAAGTGTGAACGAAGTGTACAGACACCTCCACAGTGACGAAGATTAGTGCCTCACACTTTTCAAGTAATTATTGTTCTCGTAGGGAAAATCCCCAATCACAGCAGAGGTTCTAATGGTTTTGTCACCGTTGAAATAGTATCAGAGATGAAACAACAAAAATTGGTTTAAAAGTATTTTCATGTTTCTTGTCACACATATATATACATATGTCACACAGTTATTTCTATTACATATTACAAATAGATACATCAGTCACATACATATCATACTGTTCTTTATTATCACAGAGTTTGCGTCACACAACATAAAAGTATGATGCATGTGGTCGCAATCATCTTAGTGCTAAGTTCGCTTCATGGAATGATGCCCAGGAGGTTGTATCAACGACATGACTAAAACAAAGCACATTTATCATCATACAGCTGAGCTGATATTTCATGTCTATCTGACTGTCCTTCATTACCACATCACGATGAAAACTGTATCATGTACTAGTATGTGGTCGCAATCTAGTTTGCTCAATGGAACGAGGCCCTGGAAGTGGTGTCAAGTGGTTGGTTGGTTTGTTGTTTAACGCCGCACTCAGCAATATTCCAGCTATATGACGGCGGTCTGTAGATAATCGAGTCTGGACCAGACAATACAGTGATTGATCTCATGAGCATCCATCTACGCATTTGGGATCGATGACATGCATCAACCAAGTCAGCGAGCCTGACCAACCGACAAGCTTTTTACCTTTTACGACAAGCATAATCGCCTTTTACGGCAAGCATGGGTTGCTGAAGACCTATTCTACCCCGGAATCTTCACGGGTCTGGTGTCAAAGACATGCCTAAAACAGAAGAGCACATTTATCAACATACCATTGAGCTGATATTACACAAATACAGTGTTCAATTATGCTACAAGAGAGGAGCAATTTCCAACCGTTCATATAATTTACGACCTGACAAGATAATTAACTGCGTATATCATGTTGTTTTTTTGAGGAAGCTGAACATCGATACATACTGCTTGATGCATCTACATGTTTCCAACATATGTCTACAAAACCTAGTATCAGCATACCTGTCGACACTCATAAATCCATTCAAGCCACAAAGATAACTTTGATCTGAAGATTTACACTGAATGTCTGTTCCACAATATAACTCAAAGGCTTTGGATACAGATCTTTCCGCACACCTGCCCCTCGTCTGTGGACTAATCTTCCTATTCATATCTAATTTTAAAACTTTTGATTCTTTTGAATCATAACTCAAAACACATCTTTTCCGTAGAGCATGATTTACGCAAGGCAGATACAAAGGCGGAGAAACTGATCTTGGAAACAGTAGGTGAGGTGAAATTGGTTTTAACGTCCCGTCCAAGATTATTGCACTTATATAGCGACGTGCATGCACGTGTGTGTGTGTGGCTGCTTGTACTAGTCGGGACTGATGCCGATTAATAGTGCTAGCACACTGAGATACCATGCCGCAGTTTAACATGAATACCCCACTCAGACACAGTATACTGACTCCGAGCCGACCAGTCCTTGTTTTAGTCCCTTAATGCCGAGCGCCAGACAGGGTAACAACAAGTACCATCTTTTAACGTCTTTTTGAATGACGCGGCCGGGGATCGAACCCCGGACCTTCCGCTCTCCAGGCGGACGCTCTACCATTAGACCACGGAGGCGGTCCTTGGACACAGTAACACGTACCACGTTATGTTTCTTCATTTTGAGCATGCACAGAGTTGCCATTTATTTGTATACCGGTGGATTATTTGTAACATTTGTCACCTAGCTGGAGTGATGTTTTATCTTTATTTTTAGTCTGACATGTAGTTTTCAAAATAAATCAGATTTTACGTGGGTAATCTCATTACCAAAAAGGGGTAGGCAGTAGGTGTATTTTGCACGCAACCACAAATGTTGCTGTTACAAGATGTCTGACAAATGGGATGTTACCAGCCACAGCATGATTTGGTGTCATGTGTACATCTTCTTCAAGTAATATGATTGTACAGTTTCCATGGGTCGAGGGTTTCATCGAGAAGCGGTAAACGTCTGAAAATTGCATCACTTCGGGCTTTCCTCCCACATTAAGCTGACACGCCGTGATATGACTGAAATACTGTTAAAAGCGGCGTTAAACCAGACTCACTCACTCTAACTTGGAGCCGAGTAAGTGGACGAGGTGGCCAGGTTTGGGTGACAGCATGTTATCGTACTCGACGGAGTGGATCGGTGCTGATAATATCAATGAATAGATTGTCCAGATGTGTTTATTGACAGACCGCAGCTATATAGCAAGAGTATTGCTGAATTGGACGTCACGCAAGACAAAAATAAACGAAGAGCATACAAAACCATTGTATTTACACGATTGCATTGTACATTACGGAACGAGGATTACAGTCAGAAACCAAACATCCAAAAATGAAAGCGTGTTTGGATGGTAGAGCCGCTCGGTGTTATTCCCTTCAGTGTTAAGGCTGGTGGTCTTATTTTGTTTTGACAGCTTGTTCTTCGCAGTTTTGTGATGCGCAAATCAATTTGAGCTAATATAATATCAACACGATTTTCCTGGACTGAAAAGCTCAACCACATCATCAACATACAATGCCAAAATCAATAAAGTGTTTGTGTGACGGAACAAGTCTACATCTTGGTATAAGAAAGGCACATCAATCACAAGATCACAAGCGAACGCCATTTTCAGTCTGAAACGTGCCTCCTTTGAAAGAATGAATCAATATGGATTCCATAAGCTTACCGAGGTAATTATTTGTAATATTATATCGATCATCACGGGGCAGTGTTATGCTACTATAATAATATTTCTCCAGAATTAGAAACGATTCATGGTTAATTGTTTGCTGTTTTACTTCTTAAATGAGCATAATTATTATACACAAATATACTAGTAGTTGGGTAGATCTTAGTTTTAAATCTCTACATTTTTGTTTTTTTGGTCATTGGCCTTTGACTGTGACTTTGACAATTCAGTGATTGACAAGATGAGCATCGATCTACGCTATTGGGATACGTCGATATGAAATGTTGCTCAAATCAAGGTTGTCGTCGTTCATGAAACGCCTTTTTCTGCAGTTCCTCCCTCTGATGTTACCGTATCAGTATTGTACTGGGGTATTATTTCTACACTTGAAAAGGTCAGTGATAGCCATCCCATCATCACAAAGGGAAGAGTGCTTGATGAGGATCATTGCTTTTTATGGTCACTGGAATATATGTGTCAAAACTGTTTCCATAATCAGAAGACATCTCTGGTATAAGCAAAATCCGTTGTACTAATCCTACTTTATCATATGTATGTGTTTATTGACCACTATTAATTAGTGATCACAGGTGTTTGCAATAGGTGAGTACACCCTGTCGACATCCGTCACACACCAATTGAAAGGTAAGTCAAATGCTCACCTGCAAAGCACATGAGAACAATATGGTACAAGGCAAAATAAGGTCGGACACCACTTTGGTCACTGAATTGTCAAATTCGGAAATGTTCTCTAAATGTGTACCGTAAAACGTTTTAAAAGCCTAAGTAATCCCTTGAAAGTTGTAACCCTGATCAAACAACGTCTGGAGTCACACGACTCTCTTCGAAGTCTTCGTAGATTGTGCAAGCTGTGAAACATGGACACCACGCGCTGGAGCTGTTGCAATATTATTCGACAGGAAGATAAAGTTCAACATTAAAAGTGGATATCATCCATCTTGTTATAAAATCTGGTAGATACTTTATTGTCACTTTGAATCTGTGTGCATAGATCTTAATGGAATGGAATTGGCTATTTGACCATTATTGAACGATATCAGATAACCGATGTACATGAAGCTCAAGTTAAACTTCCGATTTATGTGAATGACAAAAATATATCACAAAATGCTTCCTCCGTAAATGTCCTAGTGAACAACTGCACGTTGATGTAGTCAATGAGATAGTCCAGCATTTCGCAATGTTTTCTAAAAAAACTTAGGATGAAATTTGCTTTCTTTAATGACAAATTTTCATGACCCTTTGACGATATAGTGATTTAACAATCTCTATGGCCTCCACGTTCAATTGCAAATGCCCCATGTATAAATGAATGACATTGTGCTTTGGGTTTGAAGTATCTAATATCATTTCAAGCAGATCAAAACCTTTCATGAAACTAGCGTTCGGAATATCCCGGTTTAACGATGTCGAGGGTTCATGATACGAAATCACATTCTGACTGTCTCTTTCCCGTTGTGGTATGCGACACTCTGATTGGTCGGATGAAAGGGTGTTCTGACTTGACTTATGGGGTGTCCTCAGGTCTTTGTATAGCGGCACCAAGAGTGAGTGAGTGAGTTGGGTTTAACGCCGCTTTTAAAAGTATTCCAGTTATATCGCCGCGTGTCAGCTTAATGTGGGAGGAAAGCCCGTAGTGATGCAGGTCTCAGACGTTTATCAATTCGGTGAAACCCACGAGCACGGGTATGGTGCTGACAAACCCAGAAACAAAATCGGGGCGAACCGTGATTCGAACCCAAAATCATAAGTTTCTGGCGTGCCCAAGGGACGCAACTCTGCACAGCGAATCGCGGCGCCTTAGACGACTGGCCCCCCCGTGCCCCCCGGCAGCAAGAACTAAGATCTTATTTTCATGAGATTGTTGAGAATCCAAATGGTGCTAACGTCTACTTGCCTCAAATATATCTTGTGAATATAGTGAGAGTTCTTCCTTGATTGTATTGAGGATTATGGTTAATCTTTGAGATTAGGTACGTTGTACAAAAGAGGAATTGACATGATTTCAGGTTTTCGTGTCAAACAAGTTGACAGAACTGATGCGTGGCTGGGTACATTTCTTCCTCAGTTGACGTACTGTCGTCACATGTGGTATTATTTTATATACCACTTATACCATCAGACAATTAATGTAGTGATGTCTACATATAATGCTTATGGCATCTGAAGACTTGTCAATGGGAACTCCTGGAAACCTTTCACGTAGGGCAGCCAGACTCTGGATCACAGCTGGCTTCTACAGAATTGGTTTATTCCTCTGTTTCCTCTTTTTCACAGCACACGCTAACCCAATCTGAATGGCATTGAAGAGGTTCCTGAAAGATGAACCATGGAACTTATGGTGCTTGTCTACAAATAGACTGTTGCCTTTGACATAAGTAATCTCAGGTTTTGCTCCTCCTATTAAATAAATAAGAGGATGCTACTGTATAGCACAATTGAGCAGACAATAACAGCTCACAGAAGAGCCGTTCAGAAGCTTACTACAGAAAGAGAGGGTCAGGGAAACGATCGTAATATTACATTCAACATGCGACCGAGATAAGAGTTTCGAATTTGGAGGAAGAGGAAGCAGTATTCTGAAACAGCTACTAAAGTAACATTTCTTGCACCTAAGAAGTGTCCGCTGGATCATACTTCTAATACGTTCAAGGTCACAGTTTAAGGCATGTGGCAGTTAGAAGGCAAGTGACAGTTATTAGTTACTGGCCATGGTAGTTTAAATTTTCAACAGAAATAATCGTTCTTATATTCTCTAATTTGCCATCATTATGTATGAGGCAAATAGCCCCAAGCCAAGCTGCAATTCTTGAAATTCAAACGTGTTTAATTAATGCAAGTGCTCACGTTAAGATTCTTCATGAAATAAATAGAATTTCAGTTTCCGCAAGTATCACATCTTTTGATCTTACTTCATGTGATAGTCCCACCTGGATATCCTCCAACGTTAATGCAAATATCTCCTAATGGACCACACATTCATCCCCTTTTTGGGTTTTAAGAGTATCATATCGGTTCAAGGCAGTCTCTTGCTTACATATACCTAATCACTGGATAATAATAAGCGTCTATTGAAAAAGAGCGCAATGTCCCCCTATTATTGGAAACAGTTTGTTATAGATCGTGTTCACACTACTCGCATATTGTGAGAGACTTACATGCAGTTTAAGATTGCATTGTGTAAAATCAGAACGAAATCTCTTTCATTTCAGATCACAAATCATGGTAGCATATGTTTGTCTTTCTGGAAAGACGCAACATTAGCGTAAAGGATATATGTCTGTGTAACTCCTTAAAGTTAAAAATGCGTTCTTAAGCATTTAACAGCAGTAAGATACATAATACACTGTATTGATAGTCACTATAATGATGCTCCTACTGACAACATTGTGATCTTTTAGAAGCACAATGTCATACCTAGAGACTAGCAGGCAAGTATAATCGTTTCGTAAATATACTTCATAGCAACATTCAGCACGGTTTCATGCAACTAATTTGTTTGATTGTTTGTTGTTTAACGCCGCACTCGGCAATATTCCAGCTATATGACGGCGGTCTGTAAAATAATCGCGTCTGGACCAGACAATCCAGTGATTGATGTCATGAGCATCGCAATCGGGATCGATTACATGCATCAACCATGTCAGCGAGCCTGACCACCCGATCCCGTTAGTTTCCTTTTACGACAAGCATAGTCACCTTTTGTGGCAAGCATGGGTTGCTGAAGACCTATTCTTCCCCGGCATCTTCACGGGTCGCATCTGAATGTCATTTTTGTTATAACATTTCTATAATCACTAAAAACATCTTCACAAAAAGCAGAGTCCATTGTGTGATTCCGACTACGTTCTATGGAGAGTTTTTAGGAATCATTGATACCTGGTGCTCGCGAAAAGTTAAGCATATCCTACCCCCACACTTCACAAACACATGTAACGACGAGTCAAGTGTTCACCTAAAAAAACCGGGAGCATATGGTACATGTCAAAATAGAGAATTGCAGCATTCCTGTCACTGGTGCGTTATATTTTGAAATATCCCATATTACCATAAAGCCCTTTGATGGCTCTGCTTAGGCCTTGAATGTTCGTTTGAATCGTATGAAGCTCTTTGAAATCTTACAAGAAAGAGCAGGCTGGATTACACCTCAAAAGTTATATGAAATGTAGGAAGCAACGGCTTTAGTTGTTGGAAAAATGCTTGACATAAAGAGAAACGTTAACTATTGTAAAGTTGAAAATATGAAACACGAAAGCCAGAGAATAATAGTCGCGATTATCAGCTGATTCTGTTAGGCGTGAAGGGCAAAATATCAGTGGAAATGATATGAATAGATTACCGAAAATCAGTGATGGCACCAAGTGTTCGCGAAAAGGGTAAGAATGTCCTGCTATCGGTAGTACCCGCCATTCAGACAATTGGCATGAACAAAGTATGTGGTAATTGCCTACCTATTAATCCTTAATCCCTATACATTCTTCAAAGTCATCCCTCTAGTCATGTTGTCTTGTAGAGAGTGTTTTGTCTTTCTGAATCTGTATTTATATAAATTTGAAACAGATGAGGTTGTTTCGCTTGTCTTTTTTATTTTTAGTTGCCATGGGTAAATCAGTGGAAGTTAAATTGGCTAAGAGTGTATGGCAAGGGCAAGAGGGATGACTTCAACTTTCCAATAGTTAGCTTGAGGAATAGTTCTGCAGATAAAGCCACTGGTGTCTACATTTCACAATTTTTTAGGTACAATCGAGCATGCTCATTCTACTAAGATTTCAAAGCGTCATACAACCCTTTCATAGAAGTTGTTTGATCATGCTTACAACGTTAACGTTAAAGGCCTCAGTAAAGCTTTCTAAATAATTTTATGTGGAGGATATTTCCAAATTTGGCACATCACTGACAAAAATTATGTCTGATACAATTCCCTATCTTGACCATATGTTCCCGTGTTTTGTCAGGTGAACAAATGTTTTGCCTTTACGTGTGTTTGTAACCGGTGTGGCAGGATACGATCACCATTTTAGGGACCACATGGTATCATCACTATTTAATGGTGATTCGTACACACATGGTCATGATACAGGCGGAATCGTACAATCGACTCTCTTCTTGACAGACGTTTCTTATGAATATGGAGAGGGTTTAAATTTTGTGGCTTTTATTTAATTCTAGGATATATTTGAAAGGAACTCACGTGTTTTAAAACCAAACGACCAATTGATTTAAAGAATGCGAATAAAAGGTGTTTGTCATGTTCAGCCCTCATGCTGTAAAGTACGAAGTTGTTTTTTTATGATTCTTGTTGTACGGCTCTTTAACAATGAGATCAAACATGTGTCCACCTTATTCTCTCTGGGTATAATTATCTATGTTTGATTTTCATTATATTATTTAGCCTTGGAACACGTTGTGTTCACAACCATAACAAAGACAGAGTGTTAATCAAAAGCTGTTGCGAATAACTATCGATACAAGTCAATGCTTCTATGGAAATATGATCGATATTGTTTTTACGTTTGTTCATTTGTGAACAGCATTATCCTGTATTTATTGGTTCAGACAAGCTTCCTTGCACCACATAAATCTTCATTCCACAGAAATAACCAAATATGTATTGATCTGTATGATAATAAATGCAGAAATGTTGAAACCTAACAAGGTAATTTTCTTTTGTTATGGTTATTTCCGGTTGCGTAGATTGATCCATTATAAACTGAAGTCGAACAACAAATTCTACCATTGTTATATCAGTACCCCCTTGCAATTTATGGTGGTGGTCTTCATTATATATTCCAATGTTTGAATTATTGTGATATTAGATCAGCATGTTAGTTTTAGGCTGTGATAACAAGACCCTATTGTCTGGAAATGGATAGGAAATGCACTATGAGGGGTTTCCTTTTCATTGTGCCCAGATTGTGCCCATTTTAGTTAGTTAACAAGCACAAATCTCTTGCTAAGTTCATCATAACGCTGATCCGACCACGTCACCCTTCAGAAGCTAATAGCTGTTAAAGACGATTTAATTTGACAACCGGTTAATACATTGCATAATACACATGTTGTGATGGTAATCCAGACATGATGGAGAGGCTATTTATTCACCTCATTAGCTATCACCTGAACACAAGTGTATATGAAGTGTGAAGACACCTCCACAGTGACGTAGAGGGACGACTCACACTTTTCTCAGCTCTATTGTTCTCATAGGAAAAATCACCAAGCACATACGAGGTTCCCTGAAATAGTGTCAAGGCAGAAATAACATAATGGTTTTGTGCCCCCTGAAATAGTATCAGGGACAAAATAACATCAAAAAGTATTTTTTTCTGTTTTCTGTCATTTTTCATGTCACATATATCACACAGCTGTTTGTTTAACATATTTAACAGATCGTTGCATGCATATCCGACTGTTTTTCATTACCATATCACGTTGAAAACTGTATCATGTACTAGTATGTGGTCGCAATCTAGTTTGCTTAATGGAACGAGGCTCTGGAAGTGGTGTCAAAGACATGCCTAAAACAGAAGAGCACATTTATTAATATACCATTGAGCTGATATTACACAAATACAGTCTTCAATTATGCTACTAAGAAGGAGCAATTTCCAACCGTTCATATACTTTACGACCTGACAAGACAAATAACTGTGTATATACCATGTTGTGCTATTTCTAGGAAGCCAAACATCGATACATACAACTTGATTCAAATGCTTGAATGTTAATCTCACCTACAAATGTCTACAAAGCTGGCACCAGCATACTTGCCGAAACTTATTATTCCATATAAGCAAATGTACTTCGATCAGAAGATTTAGACCAAATGTCTGAGTAAATGCAGAAATGGTGTTTATCATCTGTTTCAAGAAATTTGTTTAAAGTTAATTTTCTATATTTTGGTTATGGTTTAAGTTTCATTTAATTTTAAAAAACAAAGTTTTTCGTAGTTACATATTTGGTCCACTTAAAGTCATCTTCATTTGAACCTTCTGACTTTGGCTTAGTGGATAAAGTGTTGCGTCCTAATATGTCACATGACCTCTGAAACCTAGAGATTGTGAGTTCAAATCTCATTAAACTTTTGCAGATAAATTAATAACTTGTGTACATCATTTAATAAAAATCCCTGTGGGTGCGAGTGTCAGAAGTTTATGTTACTTGCATCTACAGTCTGTTCCTGAATATAATGCAAAGGCTATGTTCGCACAACTGGCCTTCGTCTGTGGAATAGTCTTCCTCTTCATATCACGAACTTAAAAAAACCCTTTTGTATCTTTTGATTCATAAATCAAAACATATCTTTTCCGTGATGCATGTGATTTACATAAGGCAGATACATCGGTAGAGAACTGATCTTGGACACAGTACCACGTACCAAGTTATGTTTCTAAACATGTACCGAGCTGCCATTTATTTGTTTAGCAGTAGATTATTTGTAACATTTGTCACCTAGCTGGAGTGTTGATGCACAGTTAAATACATAGTTAAAATAGTAAATATTTTTTGAATGAAGTGTCAAAATAAACATCCTATATTTTTATTTCTAGTTTGACATGTCGTGTCTTCGTATATTTCTCTGAATAAAAATAAGACATATAAAACTTGAGGCTGCCATCAGATTTTGTCGATTTTACGTGGGTAATTTCATGAACAAAAAGAGGTACGAGGCAGTGGGATTATAGCGCACGCAACCACACATGCTGTTGTCATAAGCTGTCTGACAAATGGAAGGTTACTAGACCACACTCAAACCACATCAGGATGTGAGTGTCATGTGTGCATCTTTTTTATATAATATAATTTTACAGCTTCTATGACTGGGATATTGCTGAAAACGTCATAATACCACCCTTTCTAAGCAGGAACATGTCTAAACAATACCCCTTGGGAATTGCGGGTCAGAATGTGCTGTTCGTGAGAGTCGACTAAATGGATAGGGTGGCAGGCTCGGTGACTTGGATGATAGCATGTGATCGTACTCGAGGAAATGGATCGGTGCTGATAATATCAATGACTGAAGTGTCCAGATGTGTTTATTTACAGACCGCATTTATATAGTGAGAGTATTCCTGACTTCGATGTCACGCAATAGAAAAATAAACGAGAGGCATGAAAAACCATCGGATTTACACGATTACATTGCACATTACGTGACGAGGATTTAGTCAGAAACTATACATCCCGAAAGAGTATTTGGATGGTAGAGCCTCGCAGTGTTATTCCCTTCAGTGTTTAGGTGTGAGGTCTTATTTTGTTTTTACAGCTTATTCTTCGCAGTGATGTGATGTGAAAATCAATTTGAGCTAATATAATATCAACACGATTTTCCAGGACTGAAAAGCTCAACCACATCATCAACATACAATGCCAAAATCAATAAAGTGTTTATGTGTCGGAACAAGTCTACATCTTGGTATAAGAAAGGCACATCAATCACAAGATCAGAAGCGAACGCCATTTTCAGTCTGAAACGTGCCTCCTTTGAAAGAATGAATCAATATGGAGTCCATAAGCTTACCGAGGTAATTATTTGTAATATTATATCGATTATCACGGGGCAATGTTATGCTACTATAATAATATTTCTCCAGAATTGGAAACGATTAATGGTTAAATGTTTGTTGTTTTATTTGTTAAATAAGCATAATTATTTTACACAAATATAGTTGGGTAGATCTTTTGGGGGGGTAAATTTGTTTTTGACATTGGCCTTTGACTTTTCGGACACAGTTACACGCATCGGAAATGGATGAAATTGGTATATTTTACCTTTTGGAGGATATAATTCTGGATGATCCTATTGATCAGCTCTTCGTGCTGCTTACTGTTGTCTGGGATATTCATGTTTTACCACAAAGAGATAATTGTAAAAATTCAAATCTATTCGACCGCCATTCATTAACGCATGGAAATATAATCGCACCCAGGTAGGACATATATACATCCTGATATGATTTGTTTGTTTGTTTGTTGTTTAACGCCGCATTCAGCAATTGTCCAGCTATACGACTCTGTATCTGTAAATGATCAAGTCGTCTGGACCAGACAAGTCAGTGATTGACAAGGTGAACATCGATCTACACTATTGGGATACGACGATGTATAATGTTCCTCAAAATCAAGGTAGATAATCAGATCTCCATTAAAAAGGGAGTCGTCGTTCATGAAAACCTTTTTCTGCAGTTCCTCTTGATTCAAGTTCTAAAATGTTATTGTATCAGTAGTGTACATTACTACACTTGCCAAGGTCATTGATAGTCATCCCATCATCACAAAGGGAAGGGTTCTTGAGCATCATTGCCTTTTATGTTAACTGAAAAATATGCGTCAAAACTATGTCCCTTATCAGAAGGAATATCTGGTAAGTCCGTTGTACTTATCCTACTATATCATATGCATGTGTTTATGACCACTATCAATTAGTGACAACAGGTGTTCGCAAAAGGCGAGCACATCCTGTCACACTGCTGACACCTGACACACACAAATACAAAGGTAAGTCAAATAAACACATGAGAACAATATGGTACAAGGCTAAATAAGGTCGGACAGCACTTTGGTCACTGTTGTCTCAAATTTAGAAATTTTCTCCAGATGTGTACCATGAAACGTTTTAAAAGCCTAAGCCCTTGATTGTTGTGATCCTGATCAAACGACGTCTGGACAAGAGTCACACGACGCTCTTTGATGTTTTCGTAGATTGTGCCTTCCAGGTTGTGAAATGTTGACACGAAAGGCTTGAGCTGTTGAAATATTATTCGACAAGAATGGAAAGTTCACTATTGAAAGTGGAAGTCATCGATCTGGTTGTCTAGTCTTATGGCTACTTTATTGTCACTTTGAATCTTTGTGCATGGATCAAAATACGAAACAGACGAGGCAGTTCTATGCAGGTTTTGTGGAGTGGAATTAGCTATTTGACCATCATTAAACGACATCAGATAATTGATAGACATGAAGCACATGTTAACCTTCCACTTACTCTTGTTTTTATTTCCCCAGTGCGAGCAGCAATTTTGATTAATATCAATAACGAAAAAGATAAAAAAAGAGGGGAGTACAACTAGTACTCCTAAGGATTCCTGCTTCTTCCATTAATGTGCTATCGATCAACTGCACGTAGATACTGTTAGTGAGGAAGTCTACCTTTTCTCAAAAACAAATTCCCACAGAACTTAAGATAACATTTGCTTTCTTTTTCTGACAAATCGTCATGAATCTTTGACGACATAGTGATTTACCCGAGTCTGTCACCAAGTCTCTTCTGGAAAGGCTCTTCCGTTCAAATGTTTATCCCACTGAAGCGAGAGATATACGATGATATTGACGGAATCGAGGACAGCCCGTCACTGTCGTTCGAATATCCCGTGTTAACGTTTTTAAGGTTCACGATAAGAAAGCACATTTTAAAAATCCCTTTCCCGATCTGGTAAGCGACAGTCTGATTGGTTGGATAAGAGGTTGTTCTGACGTGACCTGTAATAGGATGTCCTCAGATCTTTGAAAAGCGGTAGCGAGAACTGAGATCTTATTTTAATGAGATTGTTGAGAATGCACATGGTAATAACTTTTACATGCCTCAAATACATTGATTGCATTGAGGGTTATGGTTAATCTTTGAGAAAGGGGACTCTGTACAAAAGAGGATGTCTTCAGGTTTTCGTGTCAAACTAGAAGTTGATAGAACTGATGCGTGGCTTGGTAGATTTCTTTCTCAGTTGACATACTGTCATTACATGTGGTATTATTTGATATACCACTTATACTAAGTTCTTTGATCAGACAATTAATGTAGTGATGTCTACATGTAATGGTTATGTCACCTGATGAATTGTCAGTGAGAACTCCTGGAAACCTTTCATGTAGGGCATCCAGACTTTGGATGACAGCTGGCTGGTACAGAATGGGTTTATTCCAATTCTGTTTCCTCTTTTTCACTCTCTGAATTTTGCCAATGACAAAGCTCACGCTGAGCCAATCCGAATGACATTCAAGAGGTTGCTGAAGGAAGAATCATGGAGCTTTGTGCTTTAAGGTGCTTGTCTGTCTGTAAATTGTCTGTTGACATAAGTAATCTCAGGTTTGGCTCCTCTCATGAAATATAAGGGAAACCTACTGTTCAGAAATTCAGGAGCAGACCATAACAGCTCACGATAGAGCCGTTCGGAAACTTGCAACAGACAGAAGGTCAGGGAGACACAATCTGATGCAATATGACATTCAACATGCCAAACGCGATCGAAATGAGATTTTAAAATTGGGAGGAAGAGCAAGCAGTATTCTGCGTGGATACTGAAGCAGCTACGAAAGTACCATTTCGTGCATCCAAGAAGTGTCCACTTGATCATACGTTTCAAGGTAACAGATTAAGGCAAGTGGCAATTAGAAGGCAAGTTACTACAGAAAAAATCATTCTCATCACACATATACGTCACAAAAAGTGAAGCCAAGCTTACATTTCAATTTGTCATGAATTTGTATGAGCAAAATTGTAATCGTAAACATTGTAAAGCACTTATTACATACAAAAGTTCTTATAATAGAATCTCTCTCTGTGTCTCTCTTTCTCTCTCTCTCTCTCTCTCTCTCTCTCTCTCTCTCTCTCTCTCTCTCACACACACACACACACACACACACACACACTGGATATGTTCTGGATATGCTGATGGGTTTAACTTTGACTGGAATATCATCCGAGCTGCAGCACTGAGAAAATAGATTTTATGGTACAAATATCTTAAGCAGTTTCCAAGAGAACACTTACATGTAAAAGGCATAAAGCCTCCGGATCCAGATGATAAAACTGTCTTTATTGTGGCCGCCTTCAGACAAATAGGGTAAATGAAAACGACGAAACCCTTTTCATTTTCAAAAGAAATATCTGCAAAAATATTATTGATTGTACGATTTCGACAATATCTGTTCGCGAAAACGTGAGCGTATCCTCTGCCCTATCAGTGTCATTCGTCATAGAAATAAAACAATGTCATGCAAAATCAAGTCAATAGTTCACCTGTGAAGAAACATGGGAACAAATGGTACAGGTCAAATTAGGAATAATAAAAATATTACAAATATAAGGCTGGCATGATATTGGATTGTATATACACGATATGCTAAACAGGCGATATAAGACAACTACACACCCATGTTTGATTGGGCCTAAATATCAGACAAACAAGACATGGTTGATGTATCCATATGGACGATGGATGGAGATGTATCGATATATTACATGCCATTTTTGGTTTGCCTATTATGACATCGGTTTCATTGCAATCGGAGTTGAAAGCCACATGTTGCTTTCCTAATTATCAGACAATAATAAGCACTGATTGAAAAAAGCACCATTTCCCCCGATTATTCAAAACAGTTTATTATGGATCGTGCTCACACTACAGGGGTATTGTGAGAGGCTTACATGTCGTTTACAGTGAATGTTTGCATTGGTATTGTGCACTGACTAAAATGTTTTAACCGTTGTCTCAATCTCGTGTGCATATTTCTTCAGCTTATTAATAAGCTTTTTAATTAATTTAGAAATACGTTAGAAGAATGTCACATGTCAAAGGCCTGGCAATTTTTCGTTTAAATAGAAAGATATCGGTTTCAATGCAATCGGAGCTGAGAGCCACATCCTGCTTTCCTAATCTCTGGACGATAATAAGCAGCGATAAAATCAGAGCGCAATTTCCCCCTATTATTCAAAACAGTTTGTTATAGATCGTGCCCACACTACACGGATATTGTGAGAGGGTTATCACTTTGACGGCACCGGATCCAGGCCATTATTTTAAAGGTTTAACACTCCCAGGTCCATTAAACCCTTAAAGATTTTATTTTTCGAATGAAGCTCAAAGTATTTGAGATTGTATTGTGTAAAGTCGGAACGAAATCTTTTTTATCTAAGATCACGATTCATGGTGGCATATGTTTGTATTTTGAACATTATGGTCCACAAAGTGTTTTCAGGAAAGATGCAACATTAACGTGAAGGATATATGTCTTAGTGACGATAGGCAGTTGAAGAATGCATTCTGAAGCATTTTAATAGCAGTTATGTACATCAACAGTGTATTACAAGTCACAACATGTATAATAATGCTTTTGCGGATGACAATGTAATATTTTAGAAGCACAATGTCATATGTAGAGGGGCGGTCGGGTAGCCTAGTGGTTAAAGCGTTCGCTCGTCACGCCGAAGACCTGGGTTCGATTCCCGACATGGGTACAATGTGTGAAGCCCATTTCTGGTGTCCCCCGCCGTGATATTGCTGGAATATTGCTAAAAGCGGCGTAAAACCAAACTCACTCACTCATGTGTAGAGAGCAGTAGCCAAATGTGTTTCCGTATCGTAAATATGCATAATTCATGCATATGTGTGTCTTTTTCGTTGTAACATTTCCATGATCACAAGAAAACCACCACTAAAAATGAGAAATGTGTCCAGGTATCACTGATACCGTGTGTTCGCGACAAGGTGAGCGTACCCTACACATCACAAACACATGCAACGGCAAGTCAAGTGATCACCTAAAAAAAATAGGGAACTGCATCATCACAGATGCCTGAAAATTGGAAATATCCTCTACATGTCTACCATGAAACCTCTAAATATAAAAGCTTTGCTGAGTCCTTGGATGTTGTAACCTTGATCAAACAACTTCTGAGTGGTATGGAGTATTTTGTCTCTCTGAATCTGTATGCATAATTCTAAATATGAAACAGATGAGGTGGTCTCACTGGTCTGTTTAATTTTTAGTTGGTGTGGACATATCAGAGGAAGGGAATTGGGTATCTCACATCCTCACTTGAAGATATCAGGTCATCGATATGCCTGAAGTTTAATTCATAACAGCAGTGGAAAGGTTTGGTGTAAGACATTTAAGCAGGAAGTAGGCATGTCTACAGGCACCAACTGCGCTCCCCTTCTTGCTGATCTGTTTCGATATGCATATTCGATTGGCAAAATCCAAACAAAGACTTTTAGCCAAGTAGTTTAACATACATTCAGGTATATCGATGACCTGATATCGTTCAATGACCATCACGTAGCTAATTCCCTGCCACTGATTTACCCACCTGAACCTACCAATAGAGGAGACCACCCACGTTCCATACTTAGATCTAGATCTATGCAAAAAGATTCCGAGTCACATAATGCTCACTACAAAACCGTTTGGCAAGAGGGATGACTTCAACTTTCCACTAGTCACCTTTCACTTTATGTAGAGCAGTATTTCTGCAGATACAGCCCCTAATGTCTACATTTACAACGTTTGAGGTACAATCGAGCATACCCTTTTCTACCAAGATTTCAAAGCGTCATACAACTGTTTCTCAGAAGTTGTTTGATCATGCTTACAACATTCAAGGGATCAGTAAAACTTTCTGAATAATTTTATGTGGAGAACATTTCCAAAGCTGACACATCAGTGACAGAAATGATGTTTGATGCAATTCCCCATTATGACTTGTACCATATGTTCTCGTATTTCCAGGTGAACAATTGCCTTGCCTTTGCATGGATGACGGATGACACCGTTTGGGCAGTATATGCTCACCTTTTTCGCGAATACCTGGTATCATCACTATTTAATAGTGATTCTAAAACGACTCTTTTTGACAGATATATTTTTATGAAAATGGAAAAGGGTTTTCTCGCTTTTATCTCATTCCAAGATATTTTTTAACTGAACCCACGTGTTTTAATACTAAAAGAGCTATTAATTTAAAGAATGCAAATAAAAGTTGTTTGTCATGGTCAACTGACATGCTGTAAAGTAGGAAGTTGTTTTGATATGTTTGATGTTGTAGAGATCTTATGACATCAACTGTTTTGTCTACCCCTGGGTGTCGTTTTCTATGTTTGACTTTCATTTATTATTTAGCCATGGAAAACGTTGTGTTCAGAACCATTACATCGGCGGAGTCAAAATCAACATTTCCCACACAATGACAGAATGCCACAAGAGCTCTTGGGAATAACCATCGATACAGTTCAATGCTTCAAAGGAAATATTAATCATATTGTTTATGAATGTTTGGTTTAAAAGCGCTTTATCTTGCAACAATTGCCTCAAATCTACTTTCTTAGACCATGGACTGCATCATGCCACTGCCGCAAGAGCTCTTGAGAATAACCATCGATACTGGTCAATGCTTCAAAGGAAATATAAATCAAATTGTTTATTAATGTTTGTTTATTTGTGAAGCGCATTATTTTGTATTCATTAGTTCAGACAAGCTTCCACACACTACAGAATGCTTCATGCCACAGCCATTACCAAATTAGATTAATCTGTATGATACCAAATGCAGTAATGTTTAAACCTGCTCAGTTAATTGTATTCGACAATGGTCATTTCCGGTTGCGTAGATTGATGCCGTTTAAACTGAAGTGGCGATCATAGAAGAACACATTCTACCATTGTTATATCAGTACCCCCGTGCAAGTAATGCTGGTGGTTGTCGTAAAAGGCGACTAACGGGATCGGGTGGTCAGGTTCGCTGACTTGGTTGATGCATGTCATCGATTCCAATTGCGTGGATCGATGCTCATGATATTAATCACTGGATTGTCTGGTCCAGACTCGATTTTTTACTGGTGGTCCTCATTATATATTCCAATATTTGATTTTTTGCGATATTATATCAAAATGTTATTTTTATATCAAAAGCTTTAATATCAAGATCATTGTGTTTTGAAATGCTTATCTACAAAATGATATAAGTATTTAAATGATTGAATCTGTACATAACTATGTTACCCAGGGTGATAACATGTCATCGTACTCGACGAAGTGGATCGATGCTGATAGTACGAATCAATGGATTGCCTAGATGTGTTAACATTATTTACAGACAACAGCTACATGTATATAGATAGAGTAGTGCTGAATTCGGCGTCACGCAAGACACAAATAAACGAAGAGCATGCAAAACCATCGTATTTACACGATTAAATTGTACATTACCGGACGAGGATTACCGTCAGAAATCAAACATAAAAAAACGAAAGAGTATTTGGATGGAAGAGCCTTTCGGTGTTAATCCCTTCAATGTTTCGGCAGATCTTATTTTGTTTTTACAGCTTGTTCTGCGCAGTTATGTGATGTGAGCTAATATAATATCAACACGATTTTCCTAGCTTGAAAAGCTCAAATCCATCATCAACAGACGATGCAAAAATCAGTTAATTGTTTTTGTGTGTTTGTTGTTTAAACGCCGATCGCCAGCTGCATGACGGTTGTCTGCAAATGATCCAGATCTGGACCAGACAATCCAAGGATTGACATCATGAGCATCGATCTACGCAATTGGCATACGATGACATGCATCAACCAAGTCATCGACAACCCGATCCCGTTAGTCGCCTCTTACGACAGACTTACAAGTCTGCATCTTAGTATAAGAAAAGCACATCAATCATAAGATCACATTTTCAGTCCTCCTTTGAGAGAATTAATCAATACTGTGCATTCATTAAGCTTACCGAGGTAATTATTTGTAATTTAACATCGATCACCACGGGGCAAGGTTATGCTGTTATAATATTTCTCTATTTGTTGAATAACCACAATTACCATACACAAATTAAGTCGGGTAGATCTTAGTTTTAATTCTTTAAAAAGTATTTAAAAATAATTACAGTTATCGAAAGGAATGAAATGGGTATATTGTCATCCTGATATGACATAATTCTGGATGATTGTTATTCCTCTTCTCTTTCTGCTTCATGCTTCATTCATTTTATAGGATAAATAACCAGCAGGAGACAAATATAAAATTCATAGCAAGTAGAACGCTATTCAACAACTCATGGACGCATAACCCCCTCTGAAATCGCAATCAAATAGAATGCATGTCTTATTTACTTTATAAACATAAACAAATAGCATATCAACGCGGACTCTGAAGGGATGCTGTAGGGTGGGTTGCATTGGTGC
The DNA here is from genome assembly GCF_023055435.1 of Haliotis rufescens. NCBI lineage: Eukaryota > Metazoa > Mollusca > Gastropoda > Lepetellida > Haliotidae > Haliotis > Haliotis rufescens. The sequence continues at coordinate 31,353,738 of NW_025963813.1, forward strand.
GCACACTACTTTAAAGCATAGTGTACTGAACGCAAATCCGAAATTGAAAAGTGCATTGGTACACAAGTATAAACTTGCTTGCAATTATACATCCTCTTATGTATACAATTGTCAGTGTCGCAAAGGATAACAAATAAACGCACAACTCGGGTCCACTCGGCTTTGTCTACTATCGACATGACCTATAAGGGACCGACCACTTGAAAACTGATAATGCTTCAGACTGTTTAAAAGCAGAAAAAATGCCTGCCACAAAAAACCTTTGTTGCAAGGTGCTTTTAGAAAAATAACAACATCGAGCTCATAGTTCATAGCTCATAAATAAAAGAATATCTGGTTTTGTAGCTGTAATTTGTCTAATCTCCAGACAAATTCACAAGCCCAAGGAATATCCCTGGGGGTAGCAATCAAAGCCATAACATAATCATGATACCTCCCCATGGTAGAACACAATGAAACATTTATTCTTCTGAAGGATAGAACAGCTTGAAAGAGAATTCCTCTGGTCATTTCATTTTTCGGCAGTACCATTTGAAGCATATTATTAATGCTAAAAACGACAGCAATTAATGTTATTAAATACAACATACTCAGGAAATTGTATGTAATTGCATAATATTAAAAATAAGAGTAAAATAAATATCAAAATTGAGTATTATAATATATGACGTTTTGAAACGAGTAGTTTCAAAGTTAAAGAGTTGTGATTATCTTTGAAGATTAAAACTTTGGAGTTAAATAAAAGCCACATTTACTATTTCCATAATCATAAGAAATCTCTTAGACTACTAAAAATAAAATCCATTGTACATTTGCGACTATATCGTGAGCGTGCGTTTATGAATATGTACCATGTTAGATTTAATTCAAAACCGGCACTGAAAACTGCTTCAAAATTTAAAATTGCGTCTGTGACATCCATACATATACACTAGAAACTCACTGCAATCCCCTACCCGTGACGAACCCGGTTAGCATAAATCTTCAGCAACCTTAGCTTGCCGTAAAAGGCGACTATGCTTGTCGTAAAAGGCGACTAACGGGATCGGGTGGTCAGGTTCGCTGACTTGGTTTGAAGCATGTCATCGTATCCCATTAGCGAAGATCGATTCTCATGATATCAATCACTGGGTTGTTTGGTTCAGATTATTTAGAGACCGCCGCCATGTAGCGACGTAAGACAAGACACAAAGAAACACTGCAGTCCCCCAGAAGATACTAATCTGAAACACCATGAAATCATGCAAACTGTTCTATGGTCAAAATCAAGGGAGGTAATCAGATATCCGCTAACACGGGAGTCGGCGAATTATCCTTCTGGTTCAAGTTGTAGAGTTTGCTTCCGTCTCGAAAAGAGATGATACTTCTACACTTGTAAAGTACAAGTATTGCCACCATCTTCCCATCATTGAAAAGGGACGGATGCTTGATGTGCATCATTGTCTTTTGTGTTCACTGAAATAAATGGGTCAAAACTATTTCCATAATCAAAATATAAATTGTCAATGCAAGAGAATAACCAGCCTAGAGTTTCGGCCGAATCAGATTCCCCTAGGTAAATATCTGTGGAAATTGACCCGTAATTATATAATGATCCGGGGTAGAATAGGTCTTCCACAACCCACGCTTGCCGTAAAAGGTGACAATGCTTGTCGTAAAAGGCGATTAACGGGATCGGGTGGTCAGGCTCGCTGACTCGGTTGATGCATGTCATCGATCCCAATTGCGTGGATCGATGCTCATGATATTAATCACTGGATTGTCTGGTCCAGACTCGATTATTTACAGACCGCCGTCATATAGCTGGAGAATTGCTGAGTGCGGCGTTAAACAACCAACCAACCAACCAACCAACTGTGGAAATTATATGAATGGACCACTGGAAATCAGTGATGATACCGGGTGTTCGCGGAAATAAACCTCTGGTGCAATGCCGCCTATATAATTAACTTTGTATTAATTAACCACTATCAATCAGTAACATGAAGTTTTTCGCGCAAAGGAAAGCACATCCTGTGTGCGCCACTGATGACGCCAGGCACAAGCACATGCAAAGGCAAGTCAAACGTTCATCTGAAAGACACACGGGAGCATACAAATCTCAACAGGATAGTGATGTGTCAAATTTTGAAATGTCCTTCACGTGTCTACTGTTTTAGATGCCTTAGGGACCGATCTTTTGATATTCTGATGGAGTGAGTGAGTATGGTTTTACGCCGCTTTTAGCAACATTCCAGCAATATCACGACGGGGGACACCAAAAATGGGCTTCACACATTGTACCCATGTCGGGAATCGAACCCGGGTCTTCGGCGTGACGAGCTAACGCTTTAACCACTAGGCTACCCGACCGCTTCTATTCTGGTAGAAGTAGCGGCGCCTGGGGTTTTTGTTTTATAAATTATTAAAACTATGAGCAAAAGTATTTTCTTTCATGGAAACATATTGCAACAAAATTAAACAATATGAAGCATACTTTTGTTTCAAAAATCTTCGGGACGTATATTTTTTTCGATAAAATTAAGTCACACTACTTGGCCAAATCCTTTTGTTGCTATTTTCCCAATCAGGGCAGAAATTCCTATTCATATGCATAAAGAAAATGATCACAAACATGGAGTGCAGTTGGTGAGACTGAGGATGCCAACTTCTTGCATAAATGTCCTATCCGAAAATTGCACATAGATATTATCAATGAGGAAGTCCAGCATTTCACTTATTTTTCTCATTAAACTTAATAATGACAAATTGAATTGTTTCTCCATTTGACAAATTGTGATGAACCTTTGAAGGTATAGCGATTCAACAATGTCTGTGATCACAACGTTCAGTGGCAAATGTCGGATGTATGAAGGCATGACGTTTTCCCACAGGTTTGTCGTTTGGTACAGTGGTGTGCCAAGATAAAGAAATCGAACCATTTGACAAAATTGCAAATTGTTTTTTGAAATTAAATCAAAAACATTTAGCAAATCCTTGCGTTTTTGAGAATCCACATGGTAAAATCCACTTGTTTGAAAAATATTTTTTGGTGAACATAAAAGAGGCCTTCCTTTATTGTATTGATGATTAGGGTAAATCTTTGAGAAAGCGATTGTGTGGTACAGTTGCTCCATTGTTTATCTCATTGTGCGGATTTCCATGGCGCTAGGAATCCAGTACCAAAGCAGAATTGTCATGTCTTTACGCTCGACAGTAGATATTATTGATGTGTGACGAGGCAGATTTCTTCTTCAGTTACAACACTGTCATTATCAGTAGCATTATTTGAAATGCCGCTGATTACAAGTTCTTTGATCAGACAATTATTGAAGTGATGTCTACATATAACTATATGTCATTAATTTTGATAGGCTTGTCAGTAGCTACCATAACTTTTCATGTCGGACAGCCAGACTTTGAGGGACAGCTGGCTGGTACAGAATGGCTTGATTCAATTCTGTTTCTTCGTTTTCGTCTCTGTTCTCTTCAAATGACAATATCTCACCCTGACCCAATCCGAAAGACATTAAAGAGGTTCCTGAAATATATTCATCATGGAGTTTTGTTATTTATAGTCCTTGTCTACAAATATTTTGTTGCCTTTGACGTACGTAATCTCAGGTTTTGCTCCTCTCATTAAACACCTAAGAGGAACCTTCTAGGTTTGTCAGCACCATACCCGTGTCGTTAATCTGAAAGATATCTTTTCCCGTGTCAGCGGGCATCTCATCATGAATTACTTGAGAAATTGGTCTGTATAATATATTTCAAATAAGTATGTGAATAATTAAATGCTTGTTTTAAAATTTGGTGTGATGCTACTATTAACTGACATTATTGAAGGCTCTGTCCAGGAGGTTAAAGTATCGTAAAATTATTGTCCCCCTGTGTGACACGTAATCCTATCATAATCGATGTAACTGGCATCAACCAATGTTTTAACCCAACTCATTGCCGATTTTTATTGGCTAGTATTGTGCACAACCACCAGTATTAAGGTGATGACGTAAATCCTGCTGGGGTATCATGCAGGAAGCCGTGGTACTGTAAGTCCCCATGATCCCCAGCAAAGTCGCCTAGCTTTGGTTACTGGTGGCCTATAGCCCGTGTTTTAAAACTATATACATGTATATTTTTCTTATGTTCAAATATGTTTCATAAATTGTTTCTTAATATAGTATGCTCAAATATGTTTCATAAATTGTTTTTAAATATAACTTTGCATAAATAACTCAATTGTGATTATATTCGATTTTGATTGGTTAATCAGAGGTCATCAAATAATAATAATCCCCTCCGAATAAAATAATCTATTCCAGGGCCGCATACCGCGGAAGCCAATGTATTAAGAATATAGTACTTCTTTTACAGTCACTCTCGGGAGGCATATTTTGAAAATTATATGTACAATAATAGGTTGCCAAAAGTAAAGTTACTACAATATTCAGGGGATGTGTGGCAATTCATATCGTGCAGAAAACACGATAGAAATCTTCAATGAAAATATATCTCAAGGTTTTCAGGACAACAGAGAGCTTGCCATTTGGCGCTTTTCTATGTACGACTGTGACGTCATATTTTGCATGACGATGAGGGATGTGACGTCATAAAAGTGACGTGCGATGTAGAACGAAACCTTTGTAAGTCTTGCATTGTCACCCTGCCCAGTATTTGGCATTAAGCAGGGTATGAAACTCCCAAAAATTTCAGCCAGATCACAGGACTGGCTAGCTGAAATACTTGCCAGCCCTGACCAAAACCTGCCTGCCCACTATAATCATATGTTTCTCAGGATAAGCTAACGGGGTTTCTTTTTGGTTACATTTTATCATTCATCTTTACATGTGAATTAATGCTTATCATTGGGAAATATGTAGAATATTTTCACATGTGAAATATAACCTGACCGTCGGGCTGGGGGATTTGAAAATCTGGCAGTCCGAGTTGAAATCAACCCGTCTCGGACGGTCGGGCAGGCAGGTATTTCGAACACTGCATTAAGGCGATAAAAGAAGACTGTCGGCTCGGTCAGTATAATGTGTCGGAGTGGCGTATCCATGTCAAACTTTGGCATGGTATCTCAGTGAGCTAGCACTATAAAATCGGCATTATCCCGGACACAAGCAGCCACACACACACAGACACAGACACACACACACACACACACACACACACACACACACACACACGCACTGACGCATCGCTTTCGGTGTGAAATAATCATGTATGCGACGTTAAAATTATACCTAAATAAATTTATTTCACCTTACCTCAAATAACATATATCAGTAGCACAAACTGAGCGCTATTCAAATCTACGCTCCATGGCCTGGAGACAGGACACAAGGACGAATGAGAAACGATCCTAGGGACAGAGGGTTCGCATGTGTTGTGAACAGGCTATTAATTCAAAGTACTCATTTGATTGCTCTCTGATTAACTCCTTGACACAACCTTATGATCGGGTTCAACAGAACTTACTACTTGTCTGCCATTTCCATAGGTCAAGTGTTGGACAGTGGTGTCAAAATTTGTCAAGATATATGTCAAAATGTAGTGGTATGTGAACATGTGCCTCTCGAAAAGTACTCAAACCCGGTAATGTCGAGACAACCCCGACCTCATTCAACTTGCCTGAATGTTCTGGATATGCTATTAGGTTTAACATTGACTGGAATATCATCATAGCCGCAGCACTCATACAATTTGTATGACTGTACAAAATGTATTTTTTGAAAGTTTCCAAGACAACGCCTCAGTGTAAATCTAGAGTAAAAGTCAGTAAACCCTCCTGATCCAGATGATTAAACATTCTTTGTTGTTGCCGCATTCAGACAATTATGAGGACACAGTCTCGCTGACTTGGTTGATGCATGTCATCGATCCCAACTGCGTGGATCGATGCTCGTGATGTCAGTCATTCGATTGTCTTGTCCAGACTCGATTACATATCCCTGGTATGTCACGCCATGTCAGTGTGACGTGGGACGTGATCCAGGTGTTAGACGTTTACCGCTTTGATGAAATCAACGAACATGAATGTGAGGCTTACAAACTTAGAAACATAATCTAGGCGCCATCATGGACTGGGTCACAGCAGTCATTCCGCGAATACATTCCTATTGAGCAGACACTGTGGTGGAGTGTGACCACGTGCACGTGGTGTCCGTGATGGAGTGTGACCACGTGCACGTGGTGTCCGTGATGCTGGTTGGTTGGTTGGTTTGTTGTTTAACGACGCACTCAGCAATATTCCAGCTATATGACGACGGTCTGTAAATAATCGAGTCTTGACCAGACAATCCAGTGATTAACACCATGAGCATCGATCCACGCAATTGGTTGGTTTGTTGGTTAACGACGCACTCAGCAATATTCCAGCTATATGACGACGGTCCGTAAATAATCGAGTCTTGACCAGACAATCCAGTGATTAACACCATGAGCATCGATCCACGCAATTGGTTGGTTTGTTGTTTAACGACGCACTCAGCAATATTCCAGCTGTATGACGGCGGTCTGTAAATAATCGACTCTTGACCAGACAATCCAGTGATTGACACCATGAGCATCGATCCACGCAATTGGTTGGTTGGTTGTTTAACGACGCACTCAGCAATATTCCAGCTATATGACGGCGGTCTGTAAATAATCGACTCTTGACCAGACAATCCAGTGATTAACATCATGAGCATCGATCCACGCAATTGGGATCGATGACATGCATCAACCAAGTCAGCGAGCCTGACCACCCGATCCCGTTAGTCGCCTTTTACGACAAGCATAGATGCCTTTTACGGCAAGCATGGGTTGCTGAAGATCTATTCTACCCGGGTCTTTACGGGGCGTCCGTGATGTAAGTGTAATCGCCAATGCACCACTTCGACTGGCCAACGAGCAAATCCTCAAATACACTGTTATTATCGACTGCACGCGTTATGCAGATTCGCCGGTGCAATTGACATGTCATGATTATGCTTGCTTGTTTGCGAAGTCACGTTAATACTACACCACGTTAATGCTCAAGAGTTTGATCAAAAATCTGATAGGCGCTTTAACAGGTTCACTCGATGAGTCCTGCAAACATCTTTTCACTTAAAGGAAAATACGGGTTTTGTATTCCAATTTCAAAAACATGATACTACCCTCTGACAGCAATAAAAATCGTTTAAAATGCACAGACCGCAGCACATTTAACATGAGGCATCTAAAAACTATATCGTATATTATCCCACAGGACGTATTAATTTTCTACAGAGTAATTACTTTAAATCGGGTAATTATAATGGTCCACCGAGGCTCATATAAAAGTAATAACATTTCTATTGTTTTACTCCTCGGAGTAGAGACACTTTGGTTGAAATTCTTTCCAGAAAGGTTTTGCATTCGGAAACGTAGTCATTTAGTACTTCTGTTGGCTATGACCAAAATATTGATGAAGCCATTTCTTTCGACGAGGCCTTAAATGAAAGAGGAGAGGATCTGCGATTTGTTTGATGGATGTGGTTCCCAATCATCTTCCGTTACGGTCCTTATCCTTAAAAATAATTTAGATGTTTCACCCATGTCCTTACATTCCCCACCAAATGATCAAACAAATATAAAGCCTGTGGTGGTTTGAATTGAATACCTTCAATTTTAATATATACTAGCCACATTAAGAAACTGTGCACGGAGAAAATATAGATATAAGGGCACAGCGTCCAAATATGAAATATAGGTTTGAACACAGCAATTATTGGAGACATTCAAACGCTCATGCACGTGCCTATGGGGGCCTATGGACGTGCAATGTGTTACTGCACGTGCATCCTGTGCAGCTGTACACAGCATGTGCAACTCAAAATTCGCTGTCACTTTGGAAAGCATGATCTGTGGTAATTCAAAAATTCAAAACTTCTCAGGCGCAGACACAAGCATATCACAAGCAAATCATGCCAAGATTGACAGCTGCACAGCGTCATGAAGCCATTGGAATGATCCGAGCGGGAATGAGGCAACAACAGGTGGCAACACATTTCCAATGCCATCGTAACACGATATCGGCATTGGTGAGGCGTTATCAGAACACAAATGACGTTGCCGACCACCCACGTTCAGGACGTCCCCGAGTAACGACGCCAAGACAGGACAGATGGATTCGAGTTACACATCTCGGACACAGGTTCCAAACGGCAGTAACGACGTCCCAGACAATTCCTGGACTGCGGCGTATCCATCCCAACACTGTCAGGAATCGTTTACGTCAGTACGGGGTTCGACCACGACGCCCTGCCATACGTCCCATCCTGACACACCGTCATCGAGTCAACCGTCTAAGATGGTGTCGAAATCATGTTCCCCAACCTCGAATATGGTGGAGAAATGTTGTCTTTACAGATGAATCGAGGTTCAACATTTCCCACAGTGACGGTCTACCGGCGTTTGGGAGAACGTTATGCACGCAACTGTATTGTGGAAAGGAATCGTTTTGGAGGTGGCTCTGTGATGATTTGGGGTGGGATAACAGCACGGCTACGAACCCCTCGTCCTCACACGGCTGGGGTCGCAATGGATTTCCTTCACCATAACAATGTCATGTTACTGCCATGGCCTGCAGTTTCTCCAGATCTCTCCCAAATAGAGCATGTGTGGGATGAAATGGAGCGCCGTCTGCGTCGTCTTCCACGTCCTCCAGATAACGTCCGTGACTTGGCACAGGATTTGAGGAGGATATGGCAGGCCATTCCCCAGGCCTTCCATGCCCATTTGGTGGACTCCATGCGTCGCCGATGCACTGCTGTGATTCACGCACAGGGTGGTCATACCCGTTATTGACTTTGTGACTTTGTCGTATGACCCCCTACTCCATTTTGATCTTCTGACGTCATCGTAACAGATGTTGTTCAGGTCCCGTTGACATTTTCTTATGGTCCGATCATTCAGCTGCTACAGCGTCTGCACCACTTTATGTGGCTAGTATATTTGCGAAACAAAAACATGAGTTTTGAGTAAAGGAAAATATTCTCGCCCATGGGCCAAACCTTTTTCTCGCCCATGGGCGAAATATTTCAATATCGCTATAAAATCTTTGAATTAAGTTAAAATGAGTTAAATTTTGTGTCATGATACTTGTATAAATACATTTAATGTATTTGCGAAACAAAAACATGGGTTTTGAGTAAAGGAACATATTCTCGCCCATGGGCCTACCCATGTGCGACATAGTATAAATATTGAGTTTTTGAACAATTTTGTTTTCTTTTTTTTCTTTCTAGGTATGTTTCCATGAAAACAGCATGTTTATTTTTGTAAATACCTTTGACTGAGAGTCGGCAAAGACCGTAGAGTTTCTGGACTATTGGGTTTACAGAATTAAAATGGGACGTGCGCTTGCCTTAAAATGCATGATACCGAGGTCAAACAGGTCTCAAGTATAGTGTTTGTTTGTTGTTTGTTTGTTGTTTAACTCCGCTCTCAACTATAGTCCAGCTATTTGTAAGTAATCGAGTCTGGACCAGACAATCCATTGATTGATAACATGAGTATCGATCCACGGAATTGAGATACGATGACATGCATCAACAAAGTCAGCGAGCCTGGCCATCCGATCCCGTCTGTCGTCTCTTACAACAAGCATAGTCACCTCTTACGGCAAAATTAGTTGCTGAAGACTATTCACTATTCTACCCGGGATCTACACGGGTCCAGTATAAAGTATAGTAATTTGTTACACTGACGGTTGGTATCTGACACGAATACTTAAAGATCAATACAATGTCAAGTATATGTCATGAAAAAAAACCGCTTCAAATTTGATGCATCAGTGACAAAAATTATGTTCGATGCAATTCCCTATTTTAACATGTACCATATGTTCCCGTGTCGGACTCGCCTTGGCATGTGTTAGAGGCGGATGGCACCGGTGTTGCAGCATACGTTTACGTCTTCGCGAACACCTGGTGTCATGACTATTTGACAGTGATTCCTTAACAAATGCTTTTGAATTTGGCAGAAAGGTCTATGGAGATTTTGGGGATGGTTTCGTTGCTTTAATTCCTCTTTAAGATACATATTCCACTATTTCAAGATATGTGGCAAAACATGTACAAACCAACACGACAGGTCAACTGTTTCATCCAACCAGACATAGCCAACCATTAATGTTTGAAGCAGTTGTCTAAAACGAGATACAACATTGTTTCTCCTATCTATGACCAGATACGTGACTAACAGCACCAGTGGGTATGGTTTGTGCCGCTTTTAGCAACATTCCAGCAATAACACGACGGGGGAGACAAGCAATAGGCTTCTCACATGGATACATGCGGGGAATCAAACGTGATGGGCACCGCCCACCCGCCGTCATATAGCTGGAATATTGCTGAGTGCGGCGTTAAACAACAAACAAACATATATGTGTGTACTCATATGGCCGAACAATACACTGAAAACACTCAGTAATACTTAGCGAAATTAATGTATCATGTTGCGAACCAGACAATTAAATGGTCGTTAAAACGATCACGATATGGATGAAATATTGCCAATGTGACGTTAAATTTTAACTCACTTAACTCACTCGTTAAAACGAGATTAACATCATGCATGCAACTGATGTGGATCACTTTAAAAAGCATTTACACCATGTATTCCACACTATCGGCATACGTTCGCCAGAACGTTCAATTAAGAATAGACTTTCACTTTGCATGAGCTGATTGGAATGTGAACCTTCAAAGAGTGAGGGCCAAACATTGTATTAGCGTCGTCGCAAGCTTCAGCGTTCAGACAGTTTGGCCCTCATAATATCTGCTCAAAGTGAATGTCAAGTTTTATAATTGTTTTATATCACTATTTTTTACCTCCTGACCTCACTGACAGCCATGCGTGAAACAGCTGTAACGCGTGGTAAAATAGTACATCAAAAGGAGACTGAGGTTACATCAGTGTATTGAGGTGAAATGGTGTTTAACGTCGCGTCCAAGATTATTGCACTTATATAGCGACGTGCATGCACGTTTGTGTTAGTGTGTGGCTGCTTGAACTAGACCGGACTGATGCCGATTTATGGTGCTAGCTCACTGAGATACCATGCCGCAGTTTACCAGTTTACCATGAATAGCCCACTCAGACACAGTATACTGACCAGTCCTTGTTTTAGGCCCTTAATGCCGAGCGCCAGACAGGGTAACAACAAGTACCATCTTTTAACGTCTTTTGATATGACGCGGCTGGGGATCGAACCCCGGACCTTCCGCTCTCCGGGCGGACGCTCTACCACTTGACCACGGAAGCGGTCTGGTGTTTGGTAACAACAAACAGATTCAAATAGTTAAATCATCAGATGACAACGATTTATAAAGAACTGCCAAGTACGTCAGTCACAGTTACAGCGTGTCGTAATTCATTTACATCAAATACTGCACGTCAAAATGGCCGACACGGTAAACGTGACGGGAGAGATTTTTTTCCGAAATTGTTCGTGAACCCGTGGCGATTACAAGTGTAAGTCCTCAGTGATCAATTGGCCGATCATTTAAAGCTGATTATAAAGATGTGTCAAATAGATACTAAGGCAAATTTACAGTTTGTTGTAGACTGTCACTTGTCAGTCTTGACACGGGTGTTTGAATGTGCATTTCTTCGTATTGTTCTCTCGGGTCGCAGCAAAAGCTAGGAGATTCTTGAACGGGCATGCAGCAAACTCTTTGACTTGTCGTGATGATTCTAAAACGCTAAGTTCAAGAGCGCCTAAATGATCAGAATCAACGTTTCTGTATTTACTCGTGCTAGGGAATTCCCTTGGTTTCCATGTTCCCTATGCAAGGCGTTAACTGACTGTGAAAGTCCAGTTTCCAAACTTGCTGAACCAGGCTGGAATTTCCTGCCTCGATGGTAGCGCCACCAGCGGCTATTACCAGTTATGTCCCGTCTATGTCCTTCCTATTGACCAATCAGATCCCACCTCTCATATCACTTGTATTTGCTTCAAACAAAATGGCGACGCCCAGTGATAATCAAGATCTTTATTATATTGAACCGGGTCTTATCTCGCGAAGTGCATCACATCACTTGAGCACCTTGAATAAAAACATGAAAATATTTAGAAAATATCTGTCGACGCCCAATTGATGGCACACATTCTCTGCACGGCAGCCGCCATTTTGTTTAAGAACTGGATGTCCGCTTTGTTACGCGACTTTATTGTAATTCCATAAATCCAGTCTAATTCGGATGGAAACTGGAGATTTATAGTCACTTCACTCCCTTGCCTCGGGAAGATGAGGGGTTTGAGGAAGTAGCCTCTTAGTTGTTTACGTCATGTCAACAATACGATCTCGTGAGAAACATACGAACGTAAAAAAATTGTCGTTTATACACTTTTGAATGTTAGTTTCGAGGTCATGTGCCCGACCTCTTGTCCAATGGAAAAGACGTATATCATAAAGACATAAACATAAAAAACTCAGTCTCGTTACAACATGGTTCAAGACGTGCAGCATTTATCTTATATTTGAACATGAACAAATCTTTAAACCCAAGCTAATTTTCCCAGACGTTGGAGATAAGATATAGACAGCCACTCGTATGGTTAAATAATTATCATAGGTCACAGACGTACTGACAGGTTTTCTCTTAAAGTTCCACCCGAGGGAATGCCGGTTAGGATTAAAGATCCCAAGCAACCTATGATTGTCGTAAGAGAAGACTAAATGGATTTGTTGGTCGGGCTCGCTGACTTCGTTGTTGAATGCCATCGTGGGTAGATGCTAACTTGATTGTCTGATATATACTCGATTATTTACAGACCGTCTTTTCGAGGCTGGAATATTTCAGAGTGCGGCGTTAAACAAACAAATAATCAAACGATATTAAAGTTCGATAAAGAGTCCTTTTGGTCTCATTTGAGGCCTACATTTTCTTCAGTACTTAATCCAGCCATATGTCCAGAACTTTTCAAGTGTAAGAAATATAAAAGGTTATTTGTCAGCAATTTGAACATGTTCGATTAATATTAATAGCAATATTTCAAATATTTAGCAACCATAAAATTTGTTATTTCTCGTGTGCAAAAAAGGGTAACAATCATACCCTGTCAATTCCTGTTCCGCAGAATAATGAAATCCTATTTTACACGGATGGCAAAATAAGACCACAATTCTCAACATCGATTACAAATGGAGATTGTCGCATTTTAACGATATCTCTTTTTCTAATTGGAGTTCGGTGTAAAATATCAGTCGGCAGAAAACATCACAAGAAATTCTCCAGCAACAGGAGAATCGTCGCCGCAAGGAACTACCTGTCCGCTAATTACGACGGAGACCTGGAGTCTTGGAAATATATCAGTTGGTCGAAGTTCAGGTGACATGAGAATTAACGAGTACCCGTCCCGTCGCGCTGGAGGCCAGCAGCGAGATTGCCTTGCATGTTTCGATAGTTTCCAATTACGGGCTTATTTTTTGTTAGCTTTCTGAAATTAATATAATCAACAGATGCCCGTGTGGTAAACACGATAAGTGTGAATGGAGAAGGATACGGGTCTTGAGTAACTTTGGTGAAGTGTGTACAAAGTTAATGTCTGTAGGGCATGAGGTGAGGTGAAATGGAGTTTGACGTCGCGTCCAAGAGTATTGCACTTATGTAGCGACGTGCATGTACGCGTGTGTGTGGCTGCTGGTACACTGCGTTGTCACAACGTTGTGGTAAGGTTGTGGATTGGTAGCGTCGTGATACAACGTTGTCACAATTATTATTCAACGTGCAACGTTATTTCACAACGTAAAAACAACGTTGCATATTTGCGTTGTGAAAACGTTGTGCATACGACATAACACAACGTTTCTGACACGTCGGTGAAACGTTATCCTCCCCAAGAAGCTGAAAATAAAAATCGATTATACACTGATCCAATAAATTGGCTATTTGCTGGGGTTATAAAGTTGGCGCTTTGAGTATGCGCCTTGTGGATTTGCACTACAAATATATGTAATTATTATTATTATTATTATTATTATTATTATTATTATTTACAGATTAAAATATAAACGCAGTAAAGAGGGTTTGGATGATCCTGGCACAATCAGGCTGGTTAGGCTCATCATCAGCTCAGGGTCCTTCCCCCTCTACAAGTAGCCCAAACAGCGAATCGGACTTCTGCCAGGAAGCGCTGCCTAGTCGAACCCACCCAGAACTTTTCGGAGAATGTGAAGACTCCCCAAAAACTGCAGCCTTCTTCATTTCCAAGATTGTCAGAAGGGCTGGTAGCAAACCCGGATACTCTCCCGATCTCTGTCAATAAATCGGGAGGAACCAAACCTAAGGCACCGAGAACAATTGGGAGTTGAACAACTTGGTGCTTTGGAAGCAAGAGTGACATTTCGAAAGCGAGGTCTGCATATTTGAGCATGTTTTTCCTGAATCTTGTCAATCACATTAGCGTCAAAAGGGATAGAAAATTCAATGATATATATGATTTCATTGGATTTATCAAGAAGGACAAGATCATGTCTGTTGGCCTGATTACCTCTGGGTATGTATATGGGCCTATTCCAAAGACATAAAGAATATCATTTTCCAGGAAGCCTTCTACAGATTCTGGGTCGAACCATAGATGGACAAAACCATAAGCATGGCGAAGACGGTAATAGAAATATCGAGCCACTCAATCATGTCACTTAAGACACTGCAGTTGTGCTAAAGCTGGGCATCCACTGACAATACGTCTGGCAGTCTTCTTAAAGGGCAAGTTCACACGGAAATTAACCTATTTTTCTTGTACTTTTTCCACATTAAAAGTGTTAACCTAGAAGTGTCATAGACAAAAATATAAAAATATCACAATTAATTAACATATTTTTCGCATTAAAACGATTTATATTTTTCACATTTACCAAGTGTTCTATTTCAACAACAAAAACACCATGGCTTATGCCCCTTGCAATATGACGTCATTGGTGCTAATTGATAAACATTATGACGTCATCATGCTTTGTTAGAGCCGCTTCACGTGGTGTAGGTCTAGGTGTGTGATTCTAGCGTCTCAGATGCCAGCCAGCATAGTGTTATGCTGAGTCACCACTGCGCCGGAGTGTGTCGTAGGCCATGTTGTTTTACCGCAAACTGGTACTTGATATCTTTTGCGTTGAGAATAGACAGGGACCCAGTTGAATTGGCACCAATTACGTCATAATCTAAGGGGGATAACTCAGGCCTGTTTAGCTCGAAAAACGAAGGCCTCATAACGGCATATCATTTTCACACTATTGTGAGCTTCCTACTTTCCCTGTGAAAAAAATGAGTGTATATTTTCAAACACAGATACTAATTAATTCTAAAATTGCGTTTTGTTTAGAAAAAGAAAGAAAGTGATTTTTGCGTGTACACTTCCCCTTTAAATTCATTGTCTCGTCGTCATTTCATGTTTACATTCTGATGCAAAATCACACAAGTTACTCGTCTTTAGCAACCTTCTGTTTCACTTTTTAGACCAACTTTATCCAAGCGAATGACTCTGCGGGGTTTCTGTTCCTTTCAATACACTTCACATTCACTCGATGCAGAGGTAATGAAGAAAGCCTTCACCTGAAACACCGAGCCTCTGCCGATTGAATAAGGCAATTCGCTTCGTTGACACTCATTTCTGTACCGCCAAGCAGCACGGAACCGTCAACAAAATCAACACTGACATTGAGATCATGTCCTACTGACAATCCAGGATAAGTTGAGCCACCTCACAAAAGGCGTTTGAGACAAGTAGGCAGTGCATATAATTTGGGCAAACATTTGGTTTGTTGCAGGTAGAGGAGGTGCACACATGACGATGGAATCAAACGCTCCGTGGACCAAGTGCTGCTCATCCAACTATTAAGAGGTCGGTGTGGCAAGTCGATACCAGAGTCCTCGAAAGCTCGTTAGACAGAACTTAATTGCAAACAAGTAAATACGTTAGGTAAGCATGGCCAAATCATACATTCGCCGGCCCGAGAACCAACCTATATTGTCATAAATTTCGTGGAGAAACAATGTTCAAATACAACGCACGCATTGTCAAAAGATGGCATTACCACTCGTCTGTCTGTATCTACGTTAAAGCGCATCAGAATGTGAAGACTAGTGCTGTGCTTATCCAGTTGTCTCAAAATACACCCAGCTAGCAATATCACGTTTACAGTATGCTGAAAACCCATAGACAATCACATGGGATTAATTAAGGAGTATGTCATTGAGTCAACGATCACTTCGTTAAGGTCTTAACCTTCACAATCATTTGATGAATGACACCTTTTCATTGTTGCTCTCTGGGGTAAAAAAACCATATTCCATTTTTACAGCAAATGATTTCCCTTCATTGTCACGATACTTATCTATGCAAATTTTCTGTCGCGGTTTTAACAGTCATTGGGTACCTCACATTAATCATCACGTAGTATTATGTGCTATTGAACTCGCCACTGGAACTCTTTTTCGCCGATACAGGATATTCACCTATCCATCGTGCTAATTGTAGCGGATCACCCGCTGTCCGATGGGACATCAAATGTTCAATTGTCAGGCCACCACGCAACTTATCCTGGCTTACCAGTACATCACTGGCTCGTTTAAGAAAACTGTGGAATGCCTTGTTTTCATCATGACTCCTGACATGCTCCATAAGAGCATCAGACAATTAAATGTATGCAAAGCATTCACGTTAATCAAACAAGGCCCTCATATTATAATTGGTAAATATAACGGATTTGGGGAAGAGTGAGGGTGATGGTCTGACGTGGTTCTTCGTGTGAGGATGTCAATACCCTGAATGCCCTGTTTCGTCCATTCAACAACACCAAGAAATACGACAGGACGGATACAGCATAAGAATTTTTGGCTTTTTACTTTATTGCGAGCGTTCCAAATTTTCTTTTTATTTTCATCATTTTTTAATTACGTTTCCCAAAGACAACTCATTGTCCATGAATACATAGGGCCGCTCTGCCGTGAAGTTCATTTTAGCTTGGATTGCAGGAAAGTTTCTAATTAAGCGAGTGCTCAGACATTGCACAATGTGAAATATGTGTCGATCATTTTTTTTCGAAACCCACGAGCAGGTATATGTTGCTGACTGACCAAGGATTATATTCGGGGATTCGAAGGCTCGGTAGTCGGATCCTGACACGGAATGGAAAACAGCTGCGCACAATACAACTTGGCAATTAACCTTAAACAGATTCGTCTCAACCGGTTCCACCATGGAATCGAGAACTGGAGAGGGTGTGATGTAGGGCGAAATGACACGTTGTCAAGCTGTACAGGCAAGTGAAAGATATAACACGGGACAGCACCAACATGACCCCTGAGGTATGACGGATCAATCCAAGCGTGACACTTCATTTAGGCAGAGGAATATCCGCAAGATATCAAGCATGAATCAATACGTAGGAGACAACCTGAATACTGACTGCCTCTCAGGCAAACTGAATTACCATGGAATACGACATTACAACGCTTGTATAGCGTACTTACCCTGTTCCTGCAGTATGGTTATTTTTGGTATAATTATTATCAAAAGACACGAAAAAAACACGGTTCCTTGCTTTAGATCAGTGGAAGCTGGAGATTTGAAGCTCGAAAACAACGTGTAATTGTGAAAGTATATTTAGTTCTATAGAATTATAAAGGGCAAATACAGGAGATTATTTCAATTATAGGCTATGATAACACTGTTTAGCTACGGAATGACGACAGTATGTCTTTGACGATAGGCATAATGCCAAAACAGTGAGTCAATAAGAATGCATTCAGAATATAACGAACATCTGAATTGATAGTTAGCCACACAATAACGACTTGACCTGTGAAAGTACGCTAGCTGCGTGACAAGGTACAGTCACTGCATCATATATTCATGGTTTCAGGTGATTATATCAGTTTCAATAGGTCATATCCGCGGTTTTCGTTATCAAATTATATTCTATGTTTCCTTCTTTTGCCTTTAAAAGCAAGGGTATGCACTTCTTATTGTTTGCTCTACAGGCAAAAGACTTTGTTTCAAATGTGCCTCTATTCACCCAGCAGTGAATGCGTACTCAGTAGGAAGACTTGCTGATGTGACTAGCAACCTTCTAGCGCCTCACAGGCACCTTGGGTTGTATCAATCAATCAATCAATCAGTTTATTCAGTAATAAGGCCTCAGGCCCACGTACAGACATATACAATTTAGTTTCACATCAAGTGCTGCATGAAATAATATTTACAGGTAAGAAGAACGAAGACAAATAGCATCTTTAACATAATTGGCTAAGTTCTCAAGACGGTTTACATCAGAAGAGTTTAACATTCATACCAGTGTGTCTTTACGATTATTACCAGCAATTAAGTCTAAATATGGGGAATATTTTGAGCGAATATCTTCATAAATAGGCAAACAAGAATGAAATGATTTTCATTTTCACCTGCCCTTAACTTGCACACTGGACAAAAACGGAGTGTCTCATCGATGCCATCCCTTCTTCCTGTGTTATGCATAATTCCCAGTTCTCCAATACGTAAAAGGGTAAGCATACGTCGCTTTTCGTTTGATAATACATTTAATAGATACGGTTCAAGCGATGATGACAGTTCTACTTTCGAGCATCCTGACACTTCAGAATACCATGTTTTGCATGACAGTCCTTAACCCTCAGTATAAACTCACTTATAAAACACTCAGGATCACCAGCACCTTGAAATTCCTACACATGTCCGAAGCCACGAGAATATAACATATTCTTAATAGCAGAAACCCATGTATTCCTACCAACCGCGTAAAACCTAACTCACATATCGTAACACCCTTTTGGAAATCTCTCTTGAGAGAAACAACCATTTATGAACCCCCCAAATCTTTGAACCATATAAAATAATAGGTTTAATCTGAGAGTCGAACATTTTAAACAACAATTTGGGAGCGATATTTCGAAGTTTTTAAAGCTTTACTTGCTTTCAAAACTAATGTCTGAACTGTTCTCGACCAACACAGCCTGTTTGAAAATATAATACCCAAATAACTGTAATATTTGGAAACCGTGACAGGCATATGCCCAAGATTCCAAATCTCGTAGTTCCTTAACCTACCACCATTACGAAAAAATAAGATATCAGTTTTATCCATGTGAACGTTTAAACCCCGTTTGTTACCAGATTGGGGTAAAACACCAATCTTCTTCTGTAGGTCAAGAACTGAATCTGCATAAATACACAAGTCATCCGCTTATAAGAGAAGAACCAATTCCAGTAAATCCTCATGTAAAAATATACCTCTACTACCACACTTCTGGATGTCCTCTTCCAACTGGTTTATGAATAACGAAAACAAAAGAGGACTTTAAACGCACCCTTGTCGTACACCACTGAGACTGTTAAAATAATCTGAGATGCTACTCTTTGAAATTTTAACACAAGCAAGAGTTTTAGAATAAATGTCCTGTATGATAGTAAATATTTTCCAGTGAATTCCATTTGAATGCAGAACAAACCAAAGAAGATCCCTATTAATAGAGTCGAAAGCTTTCTGAAAGTCTATGAACATACACTAAAATCTTCCTTTTGACTCAGACAAATATTTCTGCACTAATAATTGAAGAATAAACATGTTATCCACTGTGGAATATCCTTTTCGGGAGCCAGTCTGACATTCCGGGAGCTTATCATATAACTTAACAAAATGCTTTAATCTATTATTCAAAACCTGGGTAAAAACTTTACCACAAATATCCATCGAGGAAATGTCTCTATAATTTTTAACAACATGAACATTACCTTTCTTATGGAGACTGAGAAAAATACTTTTAGACCATTGATCTGGAATACTACCTCTGCATAGAATGTTGTCAAAAAAACCTAGACGATGTGGAATTAAAACATCACTGCCATACTTTATCATCTCTGGTAAAATACCATCAGGACCCGCTGCTTTACCGAATTTGAGGGAATCTATGGCTTCTGAAACCTCTTTAGCCGTTATATCTTGATTTAACAAACTGTCAACACCCTCATCGTTAAACACATGAAAATTCATGCTGTTTACTGGATGCTCTGTTATAACAGCTTTGCAGAACGCAACAAAATCCACATCAGTTACATTATCAGTAATATTCAAAACAGTTTTAAAGTAATCAATCCACTGAGAAACACCAATACTAGGTGCTGTTACGGGTGGCTTCCGTAAGTGAAATTTCAGTTCGAACCAAAATGTTTTTGAATTTATCTTATCATTACAGGAGTTAAGAATATTTACAAAAGCAGATTCTTCAAATACATCCTTTTTCGCCGGCATATTTCTCTGAATCTATTGCGGACTACATGAAAGTTCTTTAAAGTATCTATATCTCCACTAATTCTAAACATGTGGAACAGTTTGTATTTGTAGCGTTTCATATTTTCACATTCTGCATCAAACCACGGCGAAGAAGCACACCTGCTAAATATATAATGTTAGTGTTACGATTGTTGCTTACAGCCATACCACTGTCCTCAGCACTCTCTTGAATTATAGATGTCAAATGTTCTGCTTTTTGAGAAGAGGTAGTACACTGAGATATATCTCCAACTGGCATCTCAAGTAATCTGTCTTTCAAAGATACATAAAAAAGTTCAACGTTCTGAATGCGCAATATATATTTCGGTATTGAAACACTTTTCTCTGTTTGATCTGCAGGTTTTATCACATTAGGTCTACACATAAGACTTCAAGTAACTGGGAAATGGTCTGATGCAGTACGTGTCTGAACAGTAAAGTCTGATAATGAATAACATAAATCAGTTGAAGCAAGAAAATAGTCGACAACGCTGGCCCCAGTATTTGCAAAACACGTGAATGATCCCTGTGCATTGCTGGTAAAACGCCCATTTAGAAAGTGAATACCGTATGTGCAACAGAAAGCGATAAGCTGTTTTCCAAAGTCATTAACGTAAGCGTCTCTCGAATTCCTTAGAATTGAGAAGACGTCACTTTCATAGTTCATGTCACGTAAACATGGAATGTAATCAAT
Organism: Haliotis rufescens; assembly: GCF_023055435.1. Classification (NCBI taxonomy): domain Eukaryota; kingdom Metazoa; phylum Mollusca; class Gastropoda; order Lepetellida; family Haliotidae; genus Haliotis; species Haliotis rufescens. The sequence goes on from NW_025963813.1 coordinate 31,374,714, forward strand.
ATCGTCATCACATAATATATAGTCAGGCAGTAAACCAGTGCGTGCGTTTAAGTCTCCTGCCATCATAACATGAACGTCTGGGTAATCTATTAGCATTTCTAGTAAACAGTACCTCTGAGTCCTCGGGTATCTGTCACCACAGAGTGAGTGAGTATGGTTTTACTCCGCTTTTAGCAATATTCCAGCAATATCACGGCGGGGGACACCAGAAATAGGCTTCACACATTGTACCCGTGTCGGGAATCGAACCCGGATCTTCGGCGTGACGAGCGAACGCTTTGACTACTAGACTAGTACTGAGTACTGAGTACTGTTCAAATACACTGAGTACTGTTCAAACGAACTTTCTATGTTTTCCTTTGAACGACTTTTCCAGGTTTCCAGATATGCAAATAAATCCTAATTTTCGCAAACACTGAAAAAGCTAGAGTTATTTAGTTTATTCCTCAAACCTTGCACATTCCATGACAGGAACGAAAGACATCCACGCGTGTTTTTTTTTGTGTGTGTTTTTGGGGGGGACGGTGGTTTGTTGTTTAACGCCGCACTCAGCAATATTCCAGCTATATGACGGCGGTCTGTAAATAATCGAGTCTGGACCAGACAATCCAGTGATTAATATCATGAGCATCCATCCACGCAATTGAGATCGATGACATGCATCAACCAAGTCAGCGTGCCTGACCACCCGATCCCCTTAGTCGCCTTTTACGACAAGTATAGTCACCTTTTACGGCAAGCATGGGTTGCTGAAGACCCATTCTAACCCGGAATCTTCGCGAGTCACATCCACGCGGATCCCTGCAATCCCCCTAGCTCTCAGCAGTATCGTGCAGAGTGTCGTCTTCCCGCCTCTCGGTCAGGACCGATCCAATGACTTAATGTTAGCGCTTTGAGCATGTTTCAGGATGTGGATGTGGTGAATTATATTATGCACATTGTTTTATATTTTATTTTATTTTTGTTATTTGTGTTCAAAAGTCGAAGTAGACGGCCCTGAGTCGTAGTGTTCTAATCACATTTTCAAAAGGGGGCTAAGGCGCCGCGATTCTCTATGCAGAGTTGCGTCCCTTGGGCACGCCAGAAACCTATGATTGTGGGTTCAAATCCCGGTTCGCCACGATTATGTTTCTAGGTTTGTCAGCACCATACCCGTGCTCGTGTGTTTCACCGAAGTGGTAAACGTCTAAGACCTGCATCACTTCGGACTTTCCTCTCACATTAAGCTGACGCGCCGTGATACAACTGAAATACTGTTAAAAGCGGCGTTAAACCCAACTCACTCACTCGTATATTCTAAATCATATAATCAAAGCCAAGTTACTCCGAGCTACGTTGGTTATGACGTCAAATAACGATTGTGACGCATACATACAAGTTTACCCACCCACGCCTTGAAAGATAAAATAGCAACAAATATATTCAAACACTTAAATACAGTTCAACATTGCTTAATCTAACTTCGCTTCCTCCACTTGCGATTAAAGGGATAACTAGTATGATCTTGACTTTCCTCAAAGGTCTTATATCGCCACGTCGTTTGTCTTGTAGTACGGACAACTTTATATACTTTGACTGAGTGAGTGGTTTTATGCTGCTTTAGCAATATTTCAGCAAGATCACGGCAAGGGACACCAGAAAATGAGCTTCAGACTTTATACGTGGTGAATCGAACCCAGGAACGCTTAAACCACTAGGCTACCCCCCTCCTCGATATATCTTTGATGTAGCTTTGCGTTTGTATTATAATATTATAAACTTAGAACTTGAACCGTCAAATGTTATTGTAAAACATCCCTTTTGACAGTGATTTCCCTGCACACAACCATATTGAATAAGTATAAGATGCTCGGAGTGCTTCTACCAAGAATGATGCACTATCACAGACCTCGGGTGAAGAACATAAACAGATGAATTCATTAAACTTTTTAATATGCTCTATCTACACGTTATACGGTATCATTTCAGTGCTTGTTCTGACAATGTTGTTTTAGTTATGTACCATGATACAAAACTCGGTAAATGTATGCCAATATATTCACATGTCGACACTACTGCGAGAAAAACACCATCATAGCAAACCGTTCATATGTCCTTAATCTGTCTGCCTTTCTACATTCTGTAACGGTCGACCTATCCATGTAGACCTTCTACTACACGAAAACCAATAACAGTATAATTTGGTAATATCCCGTCATCTGCAAACAGTAGAATCAATATATTACTACTGAGGTTACCATTTTCCTCCTCCGTTAACACAATTTGATGTGAGCTAAAATGGACATTAACCCATTAAATAGTTCATTCCTTCTAGCAATAATATTTTTCTCTGTGGAATTTGGGAATATAGATTGTTGAAAAAGTACGTATGATACTATTAGTTATGGTGTCTTTAGAGGCCTAATACGGTGTCACATTAGGTTAGCAGAAGAATATGACACCAAAGACACCATAACGAATTTATTATGCCGAAAAGTTTACACTATTTGGTATCTTTATCGCACATATCATGTCAAAACGTACAACCGGTACAGAACCAGTACAATAGACAGAACCAGTACATATGTTTCCGATACAACGCTTTAATGAAACATACACGTTAACAATGGAATATATAATGCACTAAATGTGAAAGATTAAACAAATATCAAAGCTAAAATGGATACAATTTTCATACAAATGCCGCATCGTAACAGAAATCTGCGGGCCACTGTAACTTGATCGCAGTCTGCTTTTCTTCTAACGACGGGCTGCTATCTATTCTATTGCAATGTGACTTCATTGGCGTCACGTTTCTTGTTTGTGACGTCATCCTATATTGTGTTCTATGACGTTGCTCTTTGTAACTCAGTGACCTCCGTTGTCACACTCCGGCGCAGTGGTGACTCAGCATAACACCACTGCCACAGGCTAATTTGCATATCACGTGACCGGACTTTTCTCTTGTTTGTAACAAACGCGCTTTTCAGAAATCAGAAAAGAACGGACTAATGCAAGTATTTTTTTGTTTATTTATTTTAATTTTATTTTTATTTATTTTCATTTTTTTTTTTTTTTTTTTTTGGTGGGGTGGGGGGTGGGGGGGTGGGGTGGGGCGGGGACTTTACATATTGTTTTGCATAATTATATAGATATGCTACTACAACTGCGACAGTGAGTTGCATGGCAATATATAGTCATACATCAAAGTGACCGTATCGCTAGCTCTCCGTTGGGCTTCGATGACAGCATGTGGAGCCGTACAACCAATGTAAAAGGATAACTACGCAAAAACAAGTAGATTTTCACGTATTTGCATACCTTCTTAATGAACCGTAACCATTCTTTGACATTTGTTTATGAAAATGTGTAGACTTGTCAAACATGAAACGGATGAAAAGCACATGTAATATCTTGAACGGACTGTGAACGATACGACGAATCGTCACATGGCGCTGGCCTGTGGCAGAGGTACTATGCTGGCTGGCTGCCGGCCGCATGGAACTCTGGGTAGGAGAGTGCGCCGTAAGATTTTTTTTCTCTATACTTTTTGTTATTAAAGTCACGGACGTGGTTTCTTTTAACTTTTATGTCTTAGTGCATCACAATAAATGATATGAAAACACAAAACAGAGTCGAATAACGAATTTCTGTACCCGAATTTTCATGTGAAATATGTGTGGCGGTTGTTGCAAAATCCAAAATGGCTGCTATTGACGGTATACGGTCTCAGATTAGGTCAATAACAACCATCTTGGACTTTTACTGACGGTATACGGGCTCATATGGGGTTAGTAGTTCTGCTCTCTGATTGGTCAATCTCACTTTGAGGCATAATAATGAGTCGTATATCGTTTAGGATGCGGATGGTTGTTTTCGACCAACCACTTTAAGAATTCCTAAGCATGCTTTACTACAACGAACTTTAATGTACGTATCTTAAACTCCTTGGGCAATAAAGTGAAAGTAGCGCTTAGACGATTGTAATCCTATACTTCAGCATTGGCGTATCACCGTTGTAGCACGAATATCGTTTTGCCGAATAGGGGCTAAGGTTAATCTAGGTTCATACAAAAAAGGCTTGGCTTTGTAAAATATATTCTTCAATTGTTGAAGAAGAAGTCATTGCTAAAATACCCCCTCTCTAATACACTTCTGCTGGGTTTTGTTGAACAAACCGACCTCAGCGCTAAGGTGATTGTAACTCCAATATCCCTCAACATAGACTGTTATGTACGACAGTCGTATCGCTAAGGGTGTTTTGTACACGGCATCCTGGTCGTAAGAGGCGACTACTAGCTATCAAGTTCTCAGGCTCAGGATGATTGCGTGTCATCGTACCCAACGAGCTGGGCATTGCTCATAATATCAATCACTGACAGACGCGATTCTTTTGGACCCGTGAAGATCCGGGGTAGAATAGGTCTTCAGCAACCTATGCTTGCCGTAAAAGGCGACTATGCTTGTCGTAAAAGGCGACTAACGGGATGGGGTGGTCAGGCTCGCTGACTTGGTTGATGCATGTCATCGATCCCAATTGCGTGGATCGATGTTCATGATGTAAATCACTGGATTGTCTGGTCCGGACTCGATTATTTACAGACCGCCGTCATATAGCTGGAATATTGCTGGGTGCGGCGTTAAACAACAAACAAACAAACAAACTTTTCGGCCACTGTAATACTGTAATATAACTGTTGTATTGCTAACTGAAGCGATCATCAACAAACAAACATAAACAATTAATGATAAACTAAAATACACCAGTGTGTGTTACGATCAATGACAGTACAGTTTTATTGACACTAGGCTAAGTGATCACTACCTTTCTTGTTACCCAGACGCTCGTGCAAACCTTCCCGATCAATCCCGTACCACAATGCGCCTGCGTGGTTCTCGGGTTTGATTTATATTATTCAGACAGAGAATACGAGAAGCCAATATTAGTAAACGCTAATAGACGTTTTCTGAATCATATCATCGAGAACAAGAAGGTAATCCCATACGCCCATCCAATGCCCTTAAACCAAATGTCATTCTAATTGCTATGCTTTATAAGACAAAGGCCCTTAGACAGCACTAGAGGGCGAACACATTGTCCATAATAGCGACACTACATCGCTGCAGGCCGGCTTATCTGATCATCCAATTAAGAGCATGCTTCAAATAGCATTTGCCACGATCAGACCAAGGAATCTCCTCACAATCTAAACTAATGATAAAGACAAGGACGTCTGAGCTGCAAGCAGCGCCATCAACTCAAGAAACTCCCAGTCATTCCTAGTCACATGGTCAGACATATTTGACCGCTGGTCAATCCGATGAATGTCCGTTTCCAGCACTGTGATAGGATTGGGAAACGTCTTATCATTGAAATCGCTTGGTCTGACTGTTCAATATCTGATTGTATTAGCTATGGGCAACAACGTCTGTGCATTGAGAAATCCCCTATTGACTTATACGTGCCCTATGCCTATTCCTGAAGACAGATATAGACTTATCGAAGAGAAAATATCTTATTTTTATCATATAAAGTGGTTACTCTATGAAGAATTTATGTAATTGAATTTCAGGCTATGATTCGATTTTACTATATCTTAGCCACACGTGACGAAAGCTGGGATTTGCGAGACCCTAAAATAAAAGAGTTTGCTACGCATGTATTGAACGACAAAGATACTTGCTGAAAATCAATAACCACTTAAGACTGTTAAATACGGGGTGCTACTCAATACGAATGTATGTTATGTTATCTTTCTTCACAAAATTACTCACCATTCAGTCTCCCGATCTGGTTTTAATAATATAACATATGTGATAGCTCCTGTGAAGTGCGTGGAAATTGTATTATTAAGATTCTTAGCTAGTCGAAACGTAGGTTGTAAAATCTCGAGCTGACGGAAGCAATAAGTGGCAATTTATTATCACACTTGCCTTCAACGAGGCTTAACCCGAGGTGGCGCCTTGTGGAAAGAACGGTTAATAGATGCGTATTTTAGCGTGAGAACACTTGATATTATGAAGTGTCTACATGCGATATATGTCCAAATTGACAAATTTGTCCTCTGTGTATAGAAGCCTACAGGCTTTCGTTGTGTTAATAAAATGGGTCTGTGAGTATTTGTAAGAGCCATGGTCGTTTGAAGGAAATGAGACCAGATCTTAGAATAGGAATATCTGACAACTTTTCGAATTGATGGGTACTCGGGGTATTTGACAAGGAAACAAATCTGCCATGACATGGTAATAAAGGCAAAATTTTAAATATTCGATTGTAGATAAATACACTTTGATGAAATAGATATATAGTTATGCTTCATCTGGTGCATCGTCAGTACTTTACAGTGGGTTACGTTTCGCCATTGCCAATGAAGACATATGGCCGCCATGAAGATTTTCTTTTTACCTTTCGAATCAAGCAAAGGACTGGATCAATGTTATGCAAAATGTCAAAATGTTCAAGAAAAGGACTGGATCAAGCGAGAGGGCATTTTCGAAGCTTAATGACAACTGAACCATCTCTGTAGCATGTTGCATTAAAAGTCCAAATGAACAAAAGACTTCCGTCAAATAGTACACTTTTTGCTGAAAACGCCAATCTATGTTGTTATGCAAAATGTCAAGTTGTTTGTCTGTTCGTGAAACGACAAGAAGACTCAAGGAAACTTCCCAATCAAACAGAATGGGTTGCTATTTGAATACATGTACTGTGTAAAACGTTTTGGAGAAAGTCCGCGAATCTCTGCATTGTCTCCTTTACTTTCCGGATTGGACAGGGACGTGGACTTTCTCCGACTTAAAACACATCTATGCCTTTGATTAAATGTTCTCCTGTGGATCGTATTGAAACATTACACCGGAACTCTTTGTAGTCGGCATTCATGTTGCGTGATCCCTGGCATGCTGCACGACAACTGTTCTCTGTCGCTCCATTGTGAGGCGATCTTTAACATTTCGTGAGGTTCTTCAATAAGTACTGCCATGCTGATGGGGATCTAGGAAATATAGATTCCTGAACTAGAACATATATGTTTACCTGATTATGACGGGTAGCCCAGTCGTCTAAGGCGCCGCGATTCGCTGTGCAGAGTTGCGTCCCTTGGGCACGCCAGACACCTTTGATAGTGGGTTCGAATACTGGTTCGCCCCGATTATGTTTCTAGGTTTGTCAGCACCATACCTCCTTGGTTTCACCGAAGTGGTAAACGTCTGAGACCTGCATCACTTCGGGCTTTCCTCCCACATTAAGCTACCACGCCGCGATATAACTGGAATAATGTTAAAAGCGGCGTTAAACCCAGCTCACTCACTCACTCACTCACTCCATTCCTCAAATATAATGGAGTGTTCAAACAGTAGTGAGTTATAGACTGTTCAGCCCGTGACGATCCTGGTTAGAATTGGTCTTCAACAACCTTTGCTCTTCAGAATAGACTAACGGGATAGGGTGGTCAATCTCGCTAACATGGTTGATGCATGTCATCGTGTCCCGGTTGCGAAGATCGATGCTCATGATGTCTGGTGCAGACTCGCTTATTGATATCTGGAGTATTGGTGAATGTGGCGTTAACCAACAAACAAAGAAGGATGTTTAGGCCACAAGGCTAATTCTACCAATGCCACACATAATGAGACATTCCCGGAAACCAACTTGAACGTGGAAGGTCGGTATGTATGTAAATCTGGACCCCAATAATGACCTCTGTAGACCCAGTCGTGCGCTAGGCATACATAATAAGCTTTCGGTCCTCTTCTTAACGCTTGCGGCACTCGAATCCGCTGACGAAAGAGCCTTGGCGCCCTCGCGTTATATTCATAATGCCAGTTATGGTTTACTGGTGGGCTGTCACTGGTGAGTGAGTGAGTGAGTTGGGTTTAACGCCGCTTTTAACATTATTTCAGTTATATCACGGCGTGTCAGCTTAATGTGGGAGGAAAACCCGAAGTGATGCAGGTCTCAGACGTTTACCACTTCGGTGAAACCCAGGAGCACGGGTATGGTGCTGACAAACATAGAAAAATAATCGGGGCCAACCGGGATTCATACCCACAATCATAGGTTTCTGGCGTGCCCAAGGGACGCAACTCTGCACAGCGAATCGCGGCGCCTTAGACGACTGGGCCACCCGTGCCCCCGGGCTGTCACTGACCAGGTGCGGTATATCATATACTAGTACGGTATAACGATTGACACGTTAATACGTGTGTATGTATTTGTGTGTATATGGGTGTGGTTGATGATACGTAACTGTAATATGACAATAGTTCGAGTGTCAAATATCTGAATAAGTCATAAATTTGGTTACGTAATTTATATAAAGGTGTCAGTTTGATATAGAAACGATCTACAACATTAGGGGAACACAAGAGCGACAGTGCTTGATGACGTCACGTCAACATTGCGTCATCGCCAAAATAACGTCATTTGTATATTATTCAGTTTTGCTTAACTCTGAGACTCTGAATCAGTTATTCATAAACACATGCTCATGGCATAGTTGGAATCGCTCAGTCTGGTCTGCTTTCAGCAGAGATACAGGCGAACATATGACATGCCTTTGCGTGTGTTTGTGACATGTGCCACTGGTGGAGCAGGGTACGCTGACCTTTTCGCGAGGTATCACCCCTATGGTTTTTTTTCCCTCTTTTGGATCAGATTAGTTAAAGAGTAGCGCATCTTCGAAATATTTGACAATCAGTTGGCGGAATATCATGGATGAGATGATATCAGTTTGTAAATAATTATCTTGTTCGATCAGAAATTAGAAATCAGGCATCATATTCATGCTCTAGTTCAACCCCTATCAAAATTCTGCCAGCTCTAAGACGCCAGTTGTTCACGCTTAACTTCATATGGCTTCACGCCTACTGGAGTCGCGATTCGTTCAGTACTAATAAGGGGGCACACTGATGGGATTGAATATCAATAGCATGCAACTTGTATCTCACAGTTGGTGTCTGCTGTACTGTTTCCAGCCCCTTGGTGTTGGGGCCGATCTTTAGATATTCCGGGGGGGGGGGGGGGGGGGGGGTGGGGGGTAGATATTGATCGAGCTACAGCTAAACAAACAGCTACTGTTTGTATTAAAAACGGTGAACCCGAATTGATAAAAGAAGAAACACGATGCAACTATGTACGTTGTGTGGCAGGCAACGTCTCTCCCTTTCAACAGTCTGCAGCATCAATATTTATTTCAAGAATTTTCGGGAACAGTTTATTTTTTGTCGATACAAATGGTCGGAACCGTGGTTTGTCTTTCTGTTTGTTTGGTTTGTTTGTTGTTTATCGCAGCACTCAGCACTATTGCAGCTAAGCTATATGACGGCGGTCTGTAAATAATCGAGTCTGGACCAGACAATCCAGTGGTTGACATCGTGAGCATCACTCTACATAATTGGGATACCATGCATCAACTAAGTCAGCGAGTCTGACCATCAAGTCCCGTTAGTCGCCTCTTACGAGAAGCATTGGTTGCTCAAGACCATTTCTAACCTGGATCTTCACAGGTCTTCTGTCAGTTACATGTATGTCATATGTAAGTGCTGGAGATACAAATACCTGCGTCCCGTTCCACAAAGCGACCTTAGCGCTAGGACTGTCGTACGTCATAGTTCATCACAGCGATAAGGTCACTTTGTGGGAAGGACGACCTTGACCCCTTTCTGAGATCATCTTGACATCAAGCGATATAACAGAATGGTCGCCATATATCATTTGTATGATTGGTTGTCAATATAATGTTTGTGGACAATTAAAAACATGCACTGCACGAAATACATGAGAAGACAATAAGGATGATCGAAAACTGGACAATCATTAATGTAACAAACCTGAAGCGATTAATAAACTTAAAACATATACTACATTTAGTACGCAGTATTTAATGTCTTTTCCAAAAAAATCATAAAAGGAAATGATTCACAGCATGATTTACAACAAACAAATGCTTGATGTTACATTCTTTCGGGGCGGTCGGGTAGCCTCGTGGTTAAAGCGTTCACTCGTCACGCCGAAGACCCGGGTTCGATTCCCGACATGGGAACAATGTGTGAAGCCCATTTATGGTGTCCCCCGCCGTGATATTGCTGGAATATTGCTTAAAGCGGCGTAAAACCATACTCACTCACTCACATTCTTTCAAAATCTTGTACAACATGTAGCACAATGAAGTGGAACACTAGTTTAAAAAACCAATCCATATTAAATAAAGCCGACTCAAACATGGTATCTGAAAACAAAGACACATATAATTTGAATAATCAGAACCAGAACATCAGATTTCAAGGGAGCAAAGTAAAATAGATACAAAAGGTCGAAATCCTCAACATACACAAGATTATAAAGGTTGACACAACACATATAGTATATGTCGTCGGCGAAGTTTCCTCCCGTGCGTTTCCTGATTCAACCACGATCTGACCAGTTCATTGCTTCCCTCGGAATGTCACCTCAGTGGATATTGGAATAAGTCGTGACAGCAATCTATACATGTGGTCCTTCCATGTGCGGTTTCTATGACCAGGGTCACCATATCAGCAACCAGGGAGGGGTTCGATCAACCGGACATTCTAATTGCTCATGTCTGTCCAACTCATCCGATCGAACGCACATTGGTGGTTCCAAGTACAGTAACCAATCTGACCGCGTCCGCTGCGAGCTCATCTCACGACCACCACTGTATGCTTGGCGTTGACTCCAACGAGTATTTGATAAAGTTCGCTGATGGAACTTTTCACAGATTAGAAAAGAAAAATTTCACAATTACACGGCAGCTTTGACCTCTTCGAACTGGATAATTTTAGAACGAGTAATTTCATTTTGTACGACAGATCACACGGTTTGAAATGTTTCTCATAATTTAATACAACACTTACGCACAGTATATATTCTTATAATTTTTTAATTTGAATTTTACACGATATACGGCTTTTCCATTGGACGAGAGGTCGGTCACATGACAGCGAAATTGACGTTCATAAGTGTATGAACGGCACAATTTGACGTTCATACGTTTTTCACGACACCGTGTTCTTGAAATGATGTAAACACTGACGGACTACTTCCACATTCCTGGGGAAACCCCTGGGGATTCCCTACCACGAAAACATACATAAGTGTTCTTTCTGATCATTTAGAACCTTTTTTCTTGGTCTCAGCTTTTCAGTATACATTGAGAAATGTCAGAGAGCGTGACTGCATGATTCTTCACGAATATCCTCGCTACGGCCTATCCTAATGACCAAACGAAGAAATGCACATCTAAACTATCGTAGTATTGACTCGATTCGTGTCTAGGCTGACACTGACCGTCCCTAGCAATCTATGAATTTACCTTAGTGTCTGTTTGACGCATCTTTATTCACCTTTGAATGATCGGCCAGTTGATCAATGATGACTAACACATGTAACCGCCACAGGTTCATTAACAACTTCGGAAACCTCTCCCGTCACGTTTATCGTGTCGGCCATTTAGACGTTTTGTACTTGATGTAAATGTATAACGACGCGCTGTCATTGTGACTGACTTACTGGGGTAGTTCTTTACAGAACCTTCTCATCTAATGAGGATATGATTTGAACACATGTGCTGCGTAAGATGTTTCTGAAGAGCAAGTTGTGCATCCATACGCTCATGTCACCTCTCTTTTTGAGGAACTATTTTACTCCGCGATATCGCTGGTTGTTGTATGGCTGTCAGTGTAAACATGAAGTCACACGTACTAAATAAAATTGTGTTTAGATCTTGGCCTACATCCTTTGAGGTAAGAAATTGTGATAAACAAATTATAAGAATTGACTTCCACTTTGTGTGAGTTCATTGGAGTATGGACCTTCATAGAGTGAGGGCCAAACTGTATGAACGTCGGAGCTTGCGACGTTCATACATATTTTCCGCACAAAGATATCACGTTGAAGTCAACGTTAACATAAAGATGACATAAGCTTTGAGCTGATGTCCTTGAAATGTTGTGCCAAAGGTGAGTGAGTGTGGTTTTACGCCGCTTTTAGTAATATTTCAGCACGAGGGACGCCAGAAATGAGGTTAACACATAAGTGACAAAGGTATCTGTTTGCAGAATTAACATAAGTTGGATACAGGATAATAGTTTTGTTGCAGTTGTGATCAAATTCGACAGCAGCTTGGACTGTCGTGTTGTTTTAAGCGAGAACAGTTGTAAGGCGATACAGGGAAGTTTCATCGTAGATATTGTAGTTCATGGGCTATTAGAACACAAAATCAATTCTACACAGGCAAATACACTTTGCACCTAAATTTCAAATAACGTTTTTATTCAGATTATATCCCACGGGACAGGATTATCAGCTCCATACAATGGCAATGATTTCAGATTTTCCATGATTTTATATGTTCCCTCAAAAAGAGTTTTCTATAATCTTAACCTTTGTGGTATCGCCTCACACTCCAGACTGACCTGGTTAAATACATAAGATGAACCTTATCCATTTACCTTAATCTGTAGTTAAGGTGTGGCTTGACTGGATAACGTTTTTTTGACGAATGTACAAACAGTGAGGGGGAAAAAGACAGAGCTTTTCAGTAGTTCTTTTTGATCAAGGTGCTAGAAGGCATCATACCTTTAGTAAACAGGGTGGATTCGTTTAAAGCTGCTTTGAAGAGAGTTGCCGTTATCTCACGGCGTGGTGAGTGAGTAAGCTGGTAGGGTTTTACACCTGTTTTTAGCAATAACCCAGCAACACTGAAAAATGAAAAGAAACTTTATCAGAGATTTGAAAACCACAAAAGATAGATGAATGAAGTGAAATGTATTGAAAAGGTTAAAATCTCAACGAAATCCACATTTAAAATGACTATCATACATCATCTGATATTGGCATCTTAGTTTTTATCAATTAAGGTGGGAAAGCAAAAACAAGTTTTCAACGAAATGGACAAAGGACACACACAATAAAAATCGCTGAAGTTCACATTAGTGCCTTCATTAGTACAAAGATATAAAGTCTCCTGCGCAAAGAAAATGTCTGATGACATCCCGTGAGATGCGTCTCAATTCTTCTTATGGAGGGCTAGTTATTGTCTGTTGGCTGAAGGATGTGGTCTCAGACGAACACGACGATCCATGAAGTCTCAGAGGTGTTCTATGGTAGACATGTCTGGGGAACGTGCAGGCCAAGACAGCACGTTGACGTTGTTGGCTGCAAGGAGGTTCCGTACGATTCGGACTGTATGGGGTCTAGCGTTGTCATGCTGATAAAGGACACCACGTGGCAGCTGTTGTAGAAATTGTAGGATACTTGGACGAAGAGTGTCATGAATGTAACGCTGAGCCCAGTTGTCTAAGGAACCGCGAATCGCTGTGCAGAGTTGCGTCCCTTGGGCACGCCGGAAACCTATCATTGTGGGTTCGAATCCCGGTTCGCCCCGATTATGTTTCTAGGTTTGTCAGCACCATTCCCATGCTCGTGGGTTTCACCGAAGTGGTAAACGTCAGAGACCTGTATCACTTCGGGCTTTTCTCCCACATTAAGCTGACACGCCGCGATATAACTGGAATACAGTTAAAAGCGGCGTTGAACCAAACTCACTCACTCACTCAAAACGTGTGATACACAACGTTCCATTATCTGTATAAGCTAATGTTTCTCAACAACAATTCGATATAATGATAGTTGAAAACGATGACCAGTTGTGTTCTCTCCTGCCCACAAGTTCATCCCCACACCAAACCATCCCCTCCACCATACGTCACGACCTCCTGAACGCAACATGCCGCCGTCCATTTTTTTCCTTCATAAACACCATGTCTTCCATTAACTCAGAACAGACAGAATCGGCTTTCATCAGTGACGACGACCCTCTGCCTGACACGTCGCTGTCAACAACGTACAGTCCGGGCCCATCTCAATCTCTGACGACGATGTTGCACTGTCAGTAACTGTCCTGTGTTACGTGTGAAAGCCCTAATTCCTTGAGCCCTGATTCGCCTGGCCACTGTCTGTCGACAAACCATATGCCCGAAGGCGTTTAACGCTGATGACGCATTGTCAGGAATCAATTCCGGATATGCATAGTACGCAAGTGCCGGTCTTCATTGGGCGTAGTTACCCAGGGTCTGCCTGTTCTTTGCCTGTCTGGTATCTGCACGGTATCTCTCTCTCTGTAACGTTGCACCAGATTAGTTACAGCAACACGGGAGCAACCAAAAGTTCAAGCAATTTGGGCATGGGTGGCTCACATCTGTATCATACCCAGGGCCCGCTCGCTCCGTATCATTTATATACCCTTTTTGCACGTGCAGTTTCCGCTGCCCAGGCATCACGTGCTTTTCACTTTTTAGGGTTTTCTAGAGAGAAAAAATCGTGCTGTGGACGTGTGTCTCTTCCTGCAAAGAGGTGAGGTGAAATTGGGTTTAACGTCGCGTCCAAGATTATTGCACTTATATAGCGACGTGCATGCACGTGTGTGTGTGTGTGGCTGCTTGTACTAGTCCGGACTGATGCCGATTTATAGTGCGAGCTCACTGAGAATCCATGCCGCAGTTTAACATGAATACCCCACTCAGACACAGTATACTGACTCCGAGCCGACCAGTCCTTGTTTTAGCCCCTTAATGTCGAGCGCCAGACAGGGTAACAACAAGTACCATCTTTTAACGTCTTTTGGTATGACGCGGCCGGGGATCGAACCCCGGACCTTCCGCTCTCCGGGCGGACGTTCTACCACAAGACCACGGAGGCGGCACCTTCCTGCAAAGAGCATCGTTGTGTTTTGACTATGTGTTTTAGATTGATTCAGTTTGAACGTGTGTTCATAAAGTTTTGAAATTTCATTTTTAAAGTGGTAAAGTTTCTTTTAGCAGTCAGTTTATGTCATGGCGAGGGACACCAGAAATGGGCTCCATCCACACGGCGTAGGAGCTTATTATTAACCCGTGGGGAACGACAAAGTAGTCAACGTCTAAAACATGCGTCACTTCGGGCTTTCCTCCAGCATCAAGCTGACATACGGTGATATGAAACAAATAATGTTCAAAGCAGAATTATAACACACACATGTATTGCGTGACATGTCCAATCCCTTTCTACATTTCGGTACAATACGGCATTACTCAAGTCAAGCCTTTGTGAGGTCTAAACAATTCTTGACAACAGATGATCAATCTGCACCAAATGATTTCGAATTTCACAAAATATATATGTAGGACTTAAATATAATTTGCATAATTTATGTTATGTCTCAACGCTTAAAATATGTCAGCGGTGACATTATATTTTTTAAAGTTAAAGTTTGACACAGCTTGTTCCTCTGTGAACACGAAAAGTCGACATATGTAGTTTACAAGAATCAGGGATATTTGGAAGAACTGGATACATGGACATAGCGTATATCATCAAGTAATGACAGACAAACATTCCGGGAACAATAAAATAATGTGAGTCGGGGGAGGATTGTAAATATTATTTAATTCATAATGACCTGATGAAACATATCCTGCCGCAGTATTATCCTCACATTATCACCCATTACAGCTGCGTGACAGAAACTAGCTTCTGTTTTTACCACTACTTCTAAACACAGGAATACAGTAAAATACGGTTATAACGAACACGCTTATAACGAACTGACTGATATAACGAACTTATTTTATAGTCCCGGCCATTTGTTGTATATATGCTGTATATATGCTTATAACGAACTACGGTTATATCGAACTAAAATAAGTGGTCCCTTTGCGTTCGTTATAACCGTAGTTTACTGTACTCAAACAGGGCTAAAGACGAGGGCTAATAATGCATGTCTGGATTCCTTGCATATTGTTTATTGTACCGAGTTCACAATTCACAAGCAATTGAATCACACCAAAACCTAATCATAATAGACATTGGTATATGACTCATATGTAATACCACTGATGTTGACTCAAATTTCATGCACGTGATATGCAATTATAACATATAATATAAAATGTATTATCGTTTTGATGACAGCTGTTATTGCGCTGGAATGATCAAACTCAATATGCAAGGTAATATAGATGTAAACGCAATGAATACGAAATATGCATATTGTGGTGACATTGTGATGATTGCTAAATAAATGTGGGACCCAGTATTATAGATAGACATGTTCATAGCCATGCCGATAGACATGCAGAAAGACATTTATTATACCTGTGAGATTGACCCTCAGAGAGCAGAACTACTAACCCTATATGCCCCCGTGTACCGTCAGTAAAAATCCAAGATGGTTGTTACTGACCTAATATGAGACCGTATACCGTCAGTGACAGCCATTTTGGATTTTCGAACACCCACTTCAAATATTTCACAGAAAATAGTTATTCGACACTGTTTTGTGTTTTAATATCATTAATTGTGATGTTCAAAGACATTAATCTTTAAAAAATCCACATTCGTGACTTTAATGATAAAAATTATAGAGAAAAAAGCTTACAACGGAGGTCACTGAGCAACGTCATAGAACATAATATAGGATGACGTCACAAACAAGAAACGTGACGGCAATGACGTCACATAGCAATAGAATAGACAGCAGCTCGTCGTTAGGGGAAAGCGGACTGCTTTCAAGTTTTAGCGACCCGCTGATTTCTGTTTACATGCAGGCATTTTTATGATAAGTATATCTATTTTAGCTGCTTTTATACTTTAAACGTTTACATTTAGTGCATTATATATTCCATTGTTAACGTATATCGGAAACATATGTACTGGTCCTGTCGTTTATACCGTTGTAAGTGTAAAGTTTCCATTTTGAAAAGATACAAAGACAAAGATACCAATGAGTGTAAACTTTTCGGCATTACAAATTCGTTATGGTGTCTTTACTTGCTCATGCCTCG
Source organism: Haliotis rufescens (assembly GCF_023055435.1). Classification (NCBI taxonomy): domain Eukaryota; kingdom Metazoa; phylum Mollusca; class Gastropoda; order Lepetellida; family Haliotidae; genus Haliotis; species Haliotis rufescens. Next base: position 31,391,535 of record NW_025963813.1, read on the forward strand.
CCCAATATTTTTCAGCTAACCTAATATGACACCGTATACGGCAACTAAAAACACCATAACTAATAGCATTATGTCCATAGACATGTAATGGTTGTGCGTCTTGCCAGGGCAGGAAGGCACTGAACATTAACAAAACTCTTACCTACATCCATGTCAGGATATTGTAGAGGTACATCCACACATCTAGAGTGATCTACCTGATATCACAAATCTAGAGTGATCTAGCTGATATCACGCATCAAGAGTGATCTACCTGATATCACACATCTAGTGTGATCTAACTGAATGTCACATTATGGTAGAGGGATATCACACATCTAGTGTGATCTAACTGAATGTCACATTATGGTAGAGGGATATCACACATCTAGGGTGATCTAACAGAATGTCACATTATGGTAGAGGTACATCCACACATCTAGAGTGATCTACCTGATATCACAAATCTAGAGTGATCTAGCTGATATCACGCATCTAGAGTGATCTAGCTGATATCACACATCTAGTGTGATCTAACTGAATGTCACATTATGGTAGAGGGATATCACACATCTAGTGTGATCTAACTGAATGTCACATTATGGTAGAGAGATATCACACATCTAGGGTGATCTAACTGAATGTCACATTATGGTAGAGGGATATCACATCATTATGGAAGCGAAAATCAACAGTGTGATCTAGTGTGATCTAACCGAATGTCACATTGTCCTGCTATTTGATGGCGGTCACGAAATAATCGAGCATGGACAAGACAAACCAGTGGTTGATATTATCAACAACGTCCTACACAATCAACCAAATCACCGCGTCAGACCACCGTATCAATTTAGTCGAATCGTACAAGCACGGGGCCATTTTTACCCAGTATCCTCACAGCATATTGTCGTTAACCAAACTTCAGAAATTGAATAGAATTACATGATTGGCAGTGTTATTCTTCTTTTTTTCACGTGGCATACTTCCATTTCAACTTTTCATCAACAAATTGACATCAGAGTCGTCCATGCCATTCTAATATATAAAGCTCTTTATATGTTAGTTAGGTTTCAGTCATAAAAGTAAGACAACGAGCAAACTACATTATATTGGAAATTTGCCAGAAATCACACAGCGTATGTCGTCGTAACATTAGCAAATGCATATCACGCCGTGTACCAGCAGTTGCAGGAATTCGGCCTTGACTGGCTGAAGCGATTTGTTAAGTTGCAACGGTTTATTAACGGTTTGTAACGTTTTGTTGACGGGTTGCAACGGTTTGATGACAGTTTGTAACACTTTGTTGACGGGTTGTAAGGGTTTGTTGTATTTTAACGGTTTGTTTAAGAGTTGCAACGGTTCGATACTGGGTTGCTACGGATTGTTAATGGTTTGTTAATGAGTTGTGGCGTGTGTCGACGGGTTGCAACTGTTTGTTGACAGGTTGTAACGTTTTGTCGACGGGTTGCAACAATTTGTTGACAGGTGTAACGTTTTGTTGACGGGTTGCAACGGTTTGTTGACAGTTTGTAACGCTTTGTTGACAGGTTGTAAGGGTTTGTTGTATTGTAGCGGTTTGTTTAAGAGTTGCAACGGTTCGATACTGGGTTGCTACGGTTCGTTAATGGTTTGTTAATGAGTTGTGGCGTGTGTTGATGAGTGGCAACTGTTTGTTGACAGATTGTTAGGGTTTGTTGTATTGTAACGGTTTGTTAATGGTTGTTATGGTTTGTTGAAATGTTTTAACGGTTTGTTAACGGTTTGTAACGGTTTGTTACCGGGTTGTAACGGTTCGTCGATGAGTTGTAACGGTTCGTTTACGGTTGGAATGGTTTTTTTTATGGTGTACGATCCTTGGACCATCAGCTCCAGACCATAAAAAGGAATAGAAGCTGGCGAGTTTTGGTCAGACCTCAGGGATGGGGTCCAAAGGGGTTTGTTTTAGCATAATCATCTCCCAAAAAGAAGTCAATTGTCTTGTTATACCGAAAATCATTTGTGCTTCATTTCCTCTTTTTCATAGTCTACTGTCTTATAACAATTCAGTCCAGATCCTTTTTCCTTCATTTCCACTCGCAGACGCCATGTTGTTTTTTCAGCAAACGAGTGAGTGAGTGAGTTGGGTTTAACGCCGCTTTAAACATTATTCCATTTATATCACGGCGTGTCAGTTTAATGTGGGAGGACATCCCGGAGTGATGCAGGTCTTATCAACAGTATCGATCAATAGTGATCATTTGACGAGTCATATTCGCGAGCGATTTTACCAAACGGGTCATTGTTGTATTGTTACGTCAGGAATGAATGTTGTTTTCTTGACGTAACATGGGCCAATAAAGCTCAAAGATTTTTAATATATATAGGTATAACAACAGTGCGTGTCTGATCACCAAGGTGCTGACAGTCTACACCTCTCGTCAAGTTGGATCAGGGGCACTAGCCTCCTTACCCTGATGTCATGTCAATCCATATCTAGATGTTGTAATACATTTGTAAATGCAATGTGTGAAACCGGACATCAGTTATGTGTAATCAGGTTAATTATTAAGTATTATCTGGGTATACGTTATAAACATAAGCTGACAAAAAATAGTGTTTTGATTGTCTTGAATCAAACTTACAAAGCATGAGACACCGGGATATGCATATACACATATACAAAGCCACAAGGACCCGCTCGCTCTCTCCTTTGGGGTTTCGGGTTGGAATACGTTGCCAGGTAACACTACGACTATCGTAAGCTTGTGTTTAGATGTGGGAGTTATCGCTTAGAGGAACGGGGACCAGTAACCTATGTTGGCCTTAAGGCGCGACTAAAAGGATCAAGTGGTTATTCTCGGTGACTTGGTTGATTGCATTTTTGTGTAGAACAACAGGTACATTTGACGTTGCTCATTATATCAATCACTGGATTACCTGGTCCTGACTCGATTATTACATACCGGCGTCACACAGCAGGCATTTTCGGACTGTTTAACAAACAAACACTTCCTCACATTACGTTTTCTGCCGATACGCATCGTCGGCTTCGTGTGGCCTGTTTACAATTTGGCGTCACATCCCTCTGATTGTGTTGTTTCCATGTAGAAATCATTCATAGCCAATGACACTTAAATGCTACGCGCAATAAAACACACTCGGGATGGTAGAAATAATGCTTAACTATCAATCAGAAATTTATATTTCGATTCTCAAGTTGATTGTCACTCACAAGGGAAAAGAGCACACACATGTTTTAACCTGATTGATACACACTTGGTGGTTTCAAAATATGTTTACAGTGGTCGTGATATACATTTTATTTCTTATATGACTCATCAATACTTATTGTTAGGCCTAAAGACACCCACTCCCACATGCCCTCGTTACCTTCCCGTAGGTATCCGGGAGTAGACATTGTTCCCTGCACTCCATACAGGGTCAACTAATAGTGAGTGAGTGAGTTGGGATTCGCTGTGCAGAGTTGCGTCACTTGGGCACGCCAGAAACCTATGATTGTGGGTTCGAATCCCGTGTCGCCCCGATTATGTTTCTAGGTTTGTCAGCATCATACCCGCGCTCGTTGGTTTCACCGAGGTGGTAAAACCTGCATCACTTCGGGCTTTCCTCCCACATTAAGCTGACACGCCGCGATATAACTGGAATGCTGTTAAAAGCGGCGTTAAACCCAACTCACTCACTCACTCTTTTGTTTACGGCGGCTGCAGGATAGCCTAATGGGGAATGCGGTCGCTCGTCACATGGACAACCCGGGGTCGATTCCCCAAATCGGTGAGTGAGTGAGTGAGTTGGGATTATAGCCGCTTTTAACAGTATTCCAGTCACATCGCAGCGTGTCAGCTTAATGTGGGAGGAAAGCCCGAAGTGATGCAGGTCTTAGACGTTTACCCCTTCGGTGAAACCCACGAGCAGGGGTATGGTGCATACAAACCTAGAAACATAATCGGGGCGAATCGGGATTCGAACCCACAAGGTTTCTGGCGTGCGGATCAACTCATAGTTCGTCTCAAAAGAAAATAATAAAGTTCTATCACATTGAGCGGTGGGGTATACAGCGTGTGGTTCGTTGTTCTCACTATCAATCTCTCTTACAGCTGATTTCCTTCCAAAGCAAGCGTATACTATCGTGTTACACGTGGGACAATGCCGATTACGGCATTTTACAACATTCACTCGCTCGCTTCCACCCTGACTCGTGCAGCACAACTGCACGGGCATGCACAACCGCTCATCGAAAACAGGAAACAAAACACAGGAGGGAAACCATGGTGTGCCCACAACTCTATAGGAATCTAGACCGCCTCCGTGGTCTAGTGGTAGAGCGTCCGCCCGGAGAGCGGAAGGTCCAGGGTTCGATCCCGGGCCGCGTCATACAAAAAGACGTTAAAAGATTGTACTTGTTGTTACCCTGTCTGGCGCTCGGCATTAAGGGGCTTAAACAAGGACTGGTCGGCTCGGAGTCAGTATACTGTGTCTGAGTGGGGTATTCATGTTAAACTGCGGCATGGTATCTCAGTGAGCTAGCACTATAAATCGGCATCAGTCCGGACTAGTACAAGCAGCCACACACACACATACACGTGCATGCACGTCGCTATATAAGTGCAATAATCTTGGACGCGACGTTAAACCCAATTTCACCTCACCTCACCTCACCTATAGGAATCTGACAGTAAATGCAAAACAATTTGTCAGCAGCTCTATACGCTTTGGTAACCCTAACCTTCAAGACAATCGGCCAAAATTCGGATGTAACTAAATCAGATCCAGGTGTCTCTTATGGGGAATCTATAGACTATAAAAGTAGCTTCTCGTTTGTCAATACACATATCAAGTTGATACGGAAAATTGAATTAGATGATTAAATGGCTTCCCCTAGGGATGAGAAACTCGGATTTCGATTAGCATCCGAGGCAGACTATTAATCTATTTATGTCTCTAAAAATTGGATTTGAGACACCTATTTTCCTCGCAGGCTAAGAGAAAATTGAAAGTGGTCTTTATTATATGATCAAATATGTGGACGTATATAAAGAATATTTACTGTAATAACCCTTTACATTTTATGATGATGCATTTTGCGTAGTCTTTGTTCTTGCGATCATTGTTAAGTCCCGTGATGAACAAAGTCACAGTTGTCGTGTGCGCATTAAGCAATATCGCCCACGTTTATATTTCGTCAAATACGCCAATTGAACTTCAATTACATATTCGTTTATCTGTTGACCTGTATATACTATATACACATTTCACGACTGGATGTCTATTGAAACCTAATTACCCCGAAGTCCTTGAAACCACAAGAAAGATATCGAGATATGTGTAATCGGATACAGTTTCAATTTGATGGTTGTTTTGTTTGTTTGTTGTTTAACGCCGCGCTCAGCAATATTCCAACGAAATAACGGTGATATGTAAATAATCGAGTTTGGACCAGACAATCCAGTGATTGATACCATGAGCATCGATCCACGCAATTGGGATACGATGTCATGCATCAACCAAGTCAGCGTGCCTGACTACCCGATCCCGTTTGTCGGATGTTACGACAAGCAAAGTCGCCTTTTACGGCATGCATGGGTTGGTGAAGACCTATTCTACCCCGGATCTTCACGGGACGTTTTGAGTGTGAGTTAAGTGAGTTGCCTTTACTTCAGGGAAAGTCGGACCTTTTTCAGGCATGTTGGAATTCGACGTGAAAGATGTTTCTTTTGAGAATAGAGTTTACTAAGTGTGTTCCCATTAACGCGATACGTCATTAAAAGAAGAACTGAAACGATGTCATTATCATATTAGTGATGAAACGTAATTATACTTCTGATTTGTGTATAATTATTCCTTCCGATTTGTAACACTCGTTATTGCAATAATTGTGGTTGCAGTGTCAAGAAAATGCTTCTAATTGATTCACATAGTAACAAGCGAAGCGTGGAGAGTACTGGAACTAGAGTGTCATTTACCAGTAACGAGGATAATGTAGACAGCATTGAAGCCAGAATGTCATCTGCCAGTGACGAAGGTAATGTTGATAGCAGTGGAGCCAGAATGTCATTTACAAGTAACGAGGATAATGTTAGATAGCAGTGGGGTCAGAATGTACTCTACCAGTAACGAGGATAATGTAGATAGCAGTGGAGCCAGAATGTCATTTACAAGTAACGAGGATGTAACAGGGTGTCATTTACAAGTAACGAGGATACTGTTAGATAGCAGTGGGGTCAGAAAGTACTCTACCAGAAACGAGTATAATGTAGATAGCAATGGGTCAGAATGTCATTTACAAATAACGAGAATAATGCAGATAGCAGTGGGGTCAGAATGTCATTTACAAGTAACGAGAACAATGCAGATACCAGTGGAGTCAGAATGTCATTTACAAGTAACGAGAATAATGCAGATAGCAGTGGGGTCAGAATGTCATTTACAAGTAACGAGGTTAATGTAGATAGCAGTGGGGTCAGAATGTCATTTACAAGTAACGAGAATAATGTAGATAGCAGTGGGGTCAGACTGTCATTTACAAGTAACGAGAATAATGTAGATAGCAGTGGGGTCAGAAAGTCATTTACAAGTTACAAGAATAATGTAGATAGCAGTGGGGTCAGAATGTTATTTACAAGTAACGAGGATAATGTATACGTAGATAGCAGTGGGGTCAGAAAGTCATTTACAAGTTACAAGAATAATGTAGATAGCAGTGGGGTCAGAATGTTATTTACAAGTAACGAGGATAATGTAGATAGCAGTGGGGTCAGAAAGTCATTTACAAGTAACGAGAATAATGTAGATAGCAGTGGGGTCAGAATGTCATTTACAAGTAACGAGGATAATGTTAGATAGCAGTGGGGTCAGAATTCACTCTACCAGTAACGAGGATAATGTAGATAGCAGTGGAGCCAGAATGTCATTTACAAGTAACGAGGATGTAACAGGGTGTCATTTACAAGTAACGAGGATACTGTTAGATAGCAGTGGGGTCAGAAAGTACTCTACCAGAAACGAGTATAATGTAGATAGCAATGGGTCAGAATGTCATTTACAAATAACGAGAATAATGCAGATAGCAGTGGGGTCAGAATGTCATTTACAAGTAACGAGAACAATGCAGATACCAGTGGAGTTAGAATGTCATTTACAAGTAACGAGAATAATGCAGATAACAGTGGGGTCAGAAAGTCATTTACAAGTAACGAGAACAATGCAGATACCAGTGGAGTCAGAATGTCATTTACAAGTAACGAGAATAATGCAGATAGCAGTGGGGTCAGAATGTCATTTACAAGTAACGAGAACAATGCAGATACCAGTGGAGTCAGAATGTCATTTACAAGTTACAAGAATAATGTAGATAGCAGTGGGGTCAGAATATTATTTACAAGTAACGAGGATAATGTAGATAGCAGTGGGGTCAGAAAGTCATTTACAAGTTACAAGAATAATGTAGATAGCAGTAGGGTTAGAATGTCATTTACAAGTAACGAGGATAATGTAGATAGCAGTGGGGTCAGAATCTCATTTACAAGTTACGAGGATACTGTTAGATAGCAGTAGGGCCAGAAAGTACTCTACCAGTAACGAGGATAATGTAGATAGCAGTGGGGTCAGAATGTCATTGACAAGTAACGAGGATAATTTAGATAGCAGTGGGGCCAGAATGTCATTTACAAGTTACGAGGATACTGTTAGATAGCAGTGGGATCAGAAAGTACTCTACCAGTAACGAGGTTAATGTAGATAGCAGTGGGGTCAGAATGTCATTTACAAGTAACGAGGATACTGTTAAATAGCAGTAGGGCCAGAAAGTACTCTACCAGAAACGAGGATAATGTAGATAGCGGTGGGGTCAGAATGTCATTTACAAATACTTGGGATAATGTAGATAGCAGTGGGGTCAGAATGTTATTTACAAATACTTGGGATAATGTAGATAGCAGTGGGGTCAGAATGTCATTTACAAGTACTGGGGATAATGTAGATAGCGGTGGGGTTAGAATGTTATTTACAAGTAACGAGAATAATGTACATTGTAGATAGCAGTGGGGTCAGAAAGTCATTTACAAGTTACAAGAATAATATAGATAGCAGTGGGGTCAGAATGTTATTTACAAGTAACGAGGATAATGTAGATAGCAGTGGGGTCAGAAAGTCATTTACAAGTTACAAGAATAATGTAGATAGCAGTGGGGTCAGAATGTTTTTTACAAGTAAAGAGGATAATGCAGATAGCAGTGGGTTCAGAATGTCATTTACAAGTAACGAGGATAATGTAGATAGCAGTGGGGTCAGAATGTCATTTACAAGTACTGTGGATAATGTAGATAGCAGTAGGGCCAGAATGTACTCTACCAGTAACAAGGGTAATGTAGATAGCAGTGGGGCCAGAATGTACTCTACCAGTAACGAGGGTAATGAAGATAGTAGTTGAACCAGAATGTCATCTGCCTGTAACGAGGATAATGTAGATAGCAGTGGATACTGAATATACCCTACCAGTAGCGAGGATAATGCAAACAGCAGTGGACCCAGTGGGTCGTCTTACATCTTTTTTGTGTGTAGAGAGAAGTTGAGCTGTTGTGCCATCCTCACCAACGAGGGCAGTGTAGATAGTGGTGTAGCTGGAGTATCAACTACCAGTAACTAGTGTAGCATGGGAAGCAGTTGGACAGTAACAGTGGTAACGTGGACAATACTGGAGTTTGAATGTCAGGTGTTGGCAGCGATGGGAGAGTACTTGAAAAGGAAGCTGTCAGCAACGAAAGTAGTGAACAGATGCCCTATTGTTGTATTGAATGCTCAAACACACGCAATGATGCAAACTTTGAAATGCTTTGTTTAATGATATTACGTTGATAGGTGGATCATAAGAGACGTAATTACCAAACTAATTCCCTGGCTGAATTCCATAAGTACTCTGCACTTCATTGATACAACTATACAAAACGCTAAACCGCCGAACACAGTTTCGGACGTTCCATTAAACCCTTGACTGTAAGTAACATATTCAACACAGGGCTTTTGAGTCTAACACTAATACTGAAACACGCACTGCGTTGCAATTTATATCGATGCAATTAATCCTTAATTCCCTCACAATATGTCGCCTTTGTATCGGATGACGTGTGTTAGTTCATAAAACTAGGGTGCATTTGGCGTCACGACTGTTGCTTTACATTGATGTAATAGTACACCGCAACTCATCAGTGTGCAACTGTTGCATGAAACTATAAAGCATTCCCTGCATTTTTTTGTATAATCTGTTATGGTCATAGGTACACGATGAATACACACTGTCTTTTAGAAAGTGATACAAAATGATATATTTGGGATGACAGTTTCGTGGTAAAGTACAAAATCTAGTACCATTGGGGGGTTGAGTCCCCTCCTCCATAGGATAGTTCAGTTCTGAAAACGGAAATTACCCAAGAAGAAGTATGGAAATCTATCAAGAAACTAAAGCGAAGTAAGTCAGCTGGTATTGACTTACAAATGTAATTATTGAAAATGATTATATGATTGATACCATTGATATAATGGTGCCATTCTGCATATCCTTCTTTAATTTAGTGCTCACTACTGGTATATATCGTCCGGGAATATCGTGGTGAACGCACATAATTCGACCAGTATACAGTAAACTACGGATATAACGAACACACTTATAACGAACTGACGGATATAACGAATTTATTTTTTGGTCCCGGCCATTTGCCGAATATATGCTGTATGTATGCTTATAACGAACTACGGTTATAACGAATTTATTTCTTGGTCCCGGCCATTTGTCGTATAAATGCTGTATATATGCCTATAACGAACTACGGTTATAACGAACTAAAATTAGCCGCCCCTTTGAGTTCGTTTTAACCGTAGTTTACTGTATAACGAAAAGAGTAGCCCATTAGATCCTAACACATATGGACGTATTACAATCTATAAGCTGCTTTGGAATCGTATTTTCACGTATCCTCAACCCAAGGCTCGAAAACATTCTTTAATCAAATAATGTATTAAATCCAGTTCAGGCCTGGCTCAGAAAAAAACATCTCAATCATAGATAATATGTGTGTTACATATGATTTCACAAATTTTAAAACAATTCTAAGCGCAAGATGTACTTTGCATTTATAGATTTCTCAAAAGCATTCGACAATGTTATGAGGATGTGGTTTGGCATACGCTAACATCATGCAAAATATAGACGGCAATTTCTACAGATCCGTTAAAAATATGTATAATAATCTAAGATAATGCGTTCTTCGCAACGATACACTGTCCAATTTCTTCTTTTGCAATTCAGTAGTGCGCTAAGGAGATACTTGATCCCCATAGTGGTTCTCCATGTACCTTAATGACTTTAAGAATTTCTTCTTGACAAAGGTTGTGGGGGAATTAGTATGAAATATAAATATGATGAGTATATGACACTGCTTTTGCAATTGCTAACTTGCTATATAACTACCGGCACCATGGCAACGAGTCACGAAAATCTGTAAAAAAGTTAAATGCAGTTTATGAGTCTTGTAATCTTTAGAAACTTAATGTTAATATATCAAAGACAAAAGTTGCACTTTTGCGCGGAGGGGTTAGCAAAAAGTGTAAATTTATATTTCATTACGGAAACGAAAAAAATTGAAAGTGTAGATACTTATACATTATATATTATTTGGTATTTTCACATGAACAGGAGATTAATCACATACAAAAAAAATCAGTATATATCGCGACTAAGACAATTCATGTATTTCTAATGAGGACACATAATATGAATCTACAGTGGAACTATTTTTTAACTTTAGCGCTTTTGCTAAATCCAGATCACTGTACATACCCCCTTTCAATTGTAATAGGCCTAATTAATTAATTTATTAATTTAATTATAAGCGTCTTATGCGTTCGAACAACATATCCATAACACAACGTGTCTACAATGATTGCAAATACTAATAATACTTTTTTTAGGAAGCATTGTAAAGTTCAATAGTTTTACGACCATGTAATTTATTGTCATATATATAAATATGTTTATTCTGAACATGAACCCCCGATTCTTGATGTTTGGAGGATAAAATGAAATGAACACAACACATGCAGACACTTTGGCTTTGACAAAAACAATGATTAATATGGTGATGGCACACAAAGTAGACTTAGATCGTTTAGCATTCGATATATGCAATAACGCCGTGTGCTGCTACTTGATATTGATATTGATATTGTCACTTGAAGGGACATTTTCAAATGTCTTATTTTTAATATTGTCCAGTTGCACATCTATACAGCTGAATGACGTGTTGGTTCGGCGTTGGAACGTCTTTCCCCAGTGATGCCTCTAAACTGTCGAGACTGCAGTACACAGACGACCATTTGCTTGCCACCTAGATGAAATTAAATCTACATGCTCCGAAGGCGTTTTACTGTGTATTACATTAATATGGGGACCTATAAAAATTACAGCTCAAAGGCAATTCCCAAAGAGCAGCTGTCGACTAATTTATTGGGTTGCAAGCGCTATAAACATTACATGACGTGCACATAAACAAAGGTGTTGGAAATAAAACAAATATTAAACTGTTGTGCATGACACTATGGACTCTGCACTGTGTAGATTCATTGGCATCGTGTTATAACAATCACTGGTGTATTGATCGATAACTTTATATCGCCACGAATGTGAAGCTATTGGTGGCTCGGGTGCCCCAGAAACTGCTATTCGCTGTGCAGAGTTCGTCCATCAGGAACCTTTGCTTGAGGGTTCGTATACCGGTAAGTTCTGATTATATTTAGAGATTTGTAAGAGCCATACTAGAGTTATGCTTATAATTAGTCCCTGAAAATATATAATTTTGATAGAAACTACATTTAAAATGAAAAGGAGCCCCAGTGAGATGGGAACTGGGAACTGCAAACCTTTGAAAAATCTAGACTTGCCTAAATAAATGCTATAGCATTACAGCAAAAGGAGACGGGAGGGACAATAATAGGGTTCAGGGGCTGTGATACAGCCTAAGCACAATCCCTTACCAGCGTTCGTGGATTTCACCAAATTGGTGAACGTCAAAGACTTATTTTGCAGACAACCTGACTCGTGATAATATATTAGTTCTGTTAAACCAAACTCACTCACTCTTGTGCCTTTACAAATTGTCCGTTGCTTCTACTGTGCAACGAGTGTCTAACATGAATGAGTGGGTTAGTATGATTTGACGCCGCTTATAGAAATGCTCCAACAATATCACGGCGGAAGACACCACAAATGGGCTTCACACAATACACCCATCTGGGCCATCGAACCCGACCATCGGTGTGACAAGCAAACGCTTTAAATACAAAGGCTACGTTAACGCCCCCCTCTCACCTCTGAACCCCTATCAAGCCCACCCCACCCTACCCTACCCCCGCGACTGATTGTATTACAACCATCAAACACATATTCTTTGTTTGGAAAATTTAGTGTACATGTAGTGAATGTCAAATATATTTAATTTATTATTTCAATTTTGAACGCAGAAATAACTAACATGTTGCACGTGTAAAATGTTAACGATGAAATAACATCAACTAGGACGATAACTATTTTCAGCCAAAATAACAGCAAACCCCACCACGTGAGAAAACCAAGTAACTAGTCATCTTATCCGGAACTTTTAAACTTTCAAAGGTTATCCGTCTGGTTTCCGCTTTCCGCAGTATAGGCAAACCACGTTCGAAAATGCCAGAAGAATGCCAATTATATCTTTCCTCTGAAACGTCGGAAGCTTTTCCTGTTTGTTATACTCTTGGACATTGGAATTTCTACCGAACGATCTAAAATAACTACACTTAGCTTTACAAGTGCATTTCTGAGGACAAGCGCCTCCCAACGTTTCAACAAAGCAAGATCATCACACTCTATCAAACCTGAATATCTATGTATGAATACTGCATAGGAGAGTATACGAATGATCGTAGAATGAGTGAGTAAGTTTGGTTTAACGCCGGTTTAACGTTGTTCAGTAAAATCCAGTCATCACAGCTTCATGTGTGGAACTAAAGGCCAAACTAAAGCACATCACAGCCGCTAACTATTCTGTGAAACCCACGAGTACGGGTATGGTACTGAGAACGAAGGATCATAATCGGTACGAATCCGAATCTAGGAGAGCCCGAAGTGATGCAGGTTTTCGACGTTTAAAACTTTGGTGAAAGTCACAAGTATGGTGCTGACAAACCAAGAAACAGGGCGATCCGGGAATCGAAACAGGATTCGTTTTTTTGGGGCGTACCCAAGGGACGCTACTCCACATAGCGATTTCCGGTGCCAAAGGCGAATTGGCAACAGCACCACTACCTCGGATTGGCAAAGTCAAAACAAGGTAATTTGGCCAAGAAGTTTAACTTTTATTAGCTACAGGTATATCGAATAACCATCAAGGAGCCAATACCCCTTCCACTGTTTTATCCCCCGGAACTAGAAATAAAGGGGACCAGTGAGACTTTGTTTTCTCAATAATAAGGAATTCAATTTCTTTTTCAACATAAACAGGTTCACAATGCTTTTTTTTTAAAAACAGAAGGTCTTGTTAACGCCGACGATGCGCCTCAGGCTGTGCATATGAAGGCGTACAGTTTCCTTTCTTGTCTAGAGGGAGTGTCCAAGTCTCGCTGCCCTACAGCAATGTGTTGAAGACGCAGGTTCTGTAGACAACAATCGTGGTGTGGGTTGTCAGCTTGCTGTTCTCCAACATTCCCTCTTCATCAGTTTGGCAGACTATCCCGACCCGCCTGTTGATCTCCGCATCCAATAGGCTGAGGTGTGGTAGGTGAACTCATGTCGAAAGCCTCAGAGGACAAGCTATCAAACTGCATGCTTCCTTTCAAGTCAGTGTGGAGTGACTGGGTCATATTGAGAAGCCAATCTTGGCACACACTGTCAAAGGGTTTTTGTGATGTTGATGAATGCGACACAGGTTGGTTGCTTCTGTTCTCTGCATCTGTCGATAAAATCGTTGATCCTTCTTACCTGAATCCACACTAATTCGGGATACACCCTATCGGAGGGTTTCTGTCGTCCATTCAGGACCACACAAGTGAAGAGCTTTTCTGCAACTTTCAGCATAGAGATCCAGATGTAGTTGTTGCAAACGCAACCTATCACCCTTGTTTGTATCCAAGAAAACGATGTTACAGTCTTTCATGTCCTGGGGTACCACACCCACTTCCCAATTCTGACACTGAAGTTCAATACAGGTGGCTTAGCAAGAGCCCCTTTCCACAATGACCGCCAATGGAGTGATCCTCTGCAGTCTGAGCACTTACCCGAAAAACAGCCTCTTGATGGCCTTGCGCAGTTCCTCCACCAAGGATTTCTTGGTAGAAGCTATTTGACTTTCAGTGTAGAGTCAGAGATGTTGTGTTCTCTTGAGTAGAGTTGAGTAGTGTTCAACCCATCCTCGTGTTTCTGTCACTGATCATTTTGCCCGTTCCAGATTTCAGGGGCACCATCTTGTTTTGAGTTGGACTGATGTCTTTCTTGATGCTGTCGTACAAACCTTGGATGATCCCATCCTCAGCTGATAATTGAATTCCCTCGCAAACTTGCAGCAAGTAGTCAATTGCGGATGTTATTGCTGTTTTCTATAATTTGCTTCTGTCTGTTCTGAGAGCTTGCAGGGTCTTCTGGTAGGGGTAGCATTTGAATTCTATTAGTGCTGTGCCCCTTTCCTCAGTGACAGGGATGAGCTCGCAGGAGTTAAGGCAATCATGAGTTTCCCCCATGTGTTCCTAAAGGCTGACAGTAAAGCGTGGAGAGCCTCTTAGATGGCCCCATCTTTGCTTCGCATCTCCCAGTTGAGGTTCTGTAACCAGATAACCATTCAGGTCACCAGAGAAGGAGTCTAATCTCTGTGGGTGTGAGGTTTTGCTGACATTGATTCGTGTTTTTCCCCCCAGCTTAGTGTTGTGCATCCTCTTTGGCTACAATCTGACCAGAGCAGACCAAGGAACTTGGGGAACAAAGGTACACAATTGTCATTATCAGGTCCAGCTGGTGGCAGTGCCTTGACCGCGGTGTCTTGAAGACACCTTGTGCCGGGGCTTAGTACGGAAGAAGGAATCGATGCCACAGGTAGTGGTGTGTGCACAACTCGAGAAGCTGTGCCTCTTCATTCATCTTGGCAATTTCATACTGTCCCTGGCAGAAGGAGCAGAATTCGTGGTAAGTGCCCACTCTTTCATTGACGTCGCCGAGCATAGAAATGGAACTCGTCCTTGATGTAGCTTGATGTCCATACAACACGTCCTCGCTCTTCATGTCTCACTGATAGATTCACAGGAAGGGCAAAATACTACTTGGTATCAGAGGCGTCGCAAGAACTGCCCGTAGGGTTTTTGAAGACAACAGCATAATGTCTTAGGGATTCCGACTCTGGATTTCCCTAAGCCTTTCCCATGAATTGGAACAGCCCTAAGGCAGCAATGAGAGTTTTCCTTCTCGTTGAAGAGCAGCCACTCAAGACTGACGAGACCCCTTTGCCCAAAGTATCTGGTTTTAAGGTGCCAGATTGCCGTTTGTTCTCAATGCCATCCCAGCTTTGACAGTCTTGGTCAGATCACAGATTAATAAAAAGAAGTTGAAACTCAAAATTTGAGATCTCCAAATAAACACTGTCTGCAAGAAAAGTGTCTATTATACTATTTTTATACAATGCAAGGCATATGTGATTTATTCAGAGTATAATAAGCCCTCCCCCCTCCCCCCACCCAATCCTCCCCAATGCGACCGGAGCGTAACATCTTCACGCCGCGTTCGATATGACCATTTTATGCGCACGGGAGTAAACAATCGGCCCAATTAGATCGTAGTTAGAAATTACCGCTGGCCTGCCAGCCCGGACCTTTACCGATTCTTGTAGGCTTGTACAAATACCCAATTTCAGTATTGTTTTAATATTAGGAGGCATTGTATCTTTACCCGGGCTAGTAATTAAAGCTTTTGCGTTAAGTTCTAACCCTGCTTTCAACCACCGCGACACGACATTCTTGCGCTCGTTTCGCGACCAAAGGAACCTTTGCTCTGAACAGTAGTGTACATGTGTATGCTTACAGCATGCTTAAAATGACAATTTTGTATAGATAAATGCAAGTCTTTATCCATGGAATGATATTTATGGAAACGACCCATGCTGTTCTATAACCTGTGGCATTTGAGATCATCAAGGAAATGTATAAAAAGGTATTTTAACTAAGATCAACGTCGATAATCTATCGTCATTCATAACCAAGCGTGCGACCCTTTATCTTAATCGTGTTGAGAATAAAGACACATTCGATCCGCGTAGGCTCAGATCAGATACGCGCCCTTTTGGGTAACCCATTGTCCTGCAACTCGCTGGTCCTCCATATTTCTATATTGGTTCCACTTGTCGTCAATATCATGCATTGGGATGCTATGTGCACAGCAAACACTCGCAAATGGAACAGAGTAGTCGTGGGATGAAGAAGGAAAAAATCCCATGTAATACAGGACGTGTCAGGATAAAGGTCGATACTTAGGCAAATCTCGGGAACAAACCGCATGTAAATACAGTCACATATCTGATAAAACACCATCGATCGGGGGACCTGGATAAAGGGATTTCGCTTAAGGAGACAAATATGTGATTAGATATTAGGCTTTGGGCCTGTCATTGCTATTGACTTGATGTAGAAGGTGTATGTACTCATGATAAATGTGAAGAGAGTAAGGCAAATAGATGAAATATTTTGTAGGTGACATGCCATATTTGTTCACAGAGCTTGTCACTTACGCATATAGGGATTATCATGTTATGACAATAATGAAAGAGTCGCTCCATCGTTTTTCTATAACAAAGTGGTATATTTAGACTAGCTCTGTTTACCTGTAGATAGGTAACACCGACAACGTACACCGAAGGCCTGTGTTTTCAATGAAGTGTTATTTGCAGTTTTCTGGGCACAACACGACTGGATGAAGGTAGCTCTGTATTCAAGCGTTCCACCCCATGCTTGTCATGAATTTTAAATTGTACGACTGCTTTAGTCCAGTGCTTTACTTTCAAGACGGTTTGTGTATAACAATGGTGGTGTCATTTGCCTACATCATGTACTCTAAATAAAAGATTGACATAGAATATACATGTTCTGGTTTAAAATCATTATATTGAATTTGTTTACAAACGGCATGAACTGACATGAAAGGGACATTGATCGCAGCGTTTAATGTGACAAACTGAAGCAAGGGTTGGCATTTCCTCCACGAAGAACTTGTCATAACTCTTTTGAAATGTCTTTTGAGTCCATGAACTCCCAATAAATCAATGGCACACCTTGCCTGCGAAAAAGAGGGATAATAGTCATATTTATCCACTAACATATGTGGAGGTACCGGATTGCCGAGCGGCTAGAGTCATGATTGTTAAGCAGTTCAGAGACGATCCTTTCTCTGTTTCTAAAACTGCAACAGAATTTCATTTTCTCTGTCAAGATTTGAAACTACATTAAAGGGAATGAATCTTTCATCGGTTATGTATTTTCTTGGTTACAATAGCTCCATTATCTTAATACTTTTTTTCTTGTGTCATGGAGATTTCTATACATTGCCAATAGGATAGATGAATGGGTTGATAAAGTGTTCCGTCATGTAGAAAATATGCCTCATTATGTCCAATGACAAACTCACAGACCTCCATTTTGCTATATTATCTTGTCGACATGGAGACTTAACCTTGAACTTTAAGAATAGCTACGAAAATAAATTGAGCTATCATTTGGGCTCAGTAAAGAAACTGAAATGAAAAAAAGGCAATACATTATTGAGCATTGCCCATATGACCTTCAGAATTTAAACACGAAAGAAAAGTATCGGATTCTGAGCAATAGATGTGTAGTCATGTCTAGACTGGTAATTTCTTTGGGTTACACTGGTGCTAAGGATTGTATAAGTTTGTAATATAATAGCGGACATAATATTACGTTCGTATGAGCTTAACCAAGTTATAATGCTGGGGACCCGTGAGGATACCGGGTTAGAATTGACAAGGAACCTATGGTGGTCATACGAAGCATCGAGATGGATTGGGTGGTCAGGTTCCGTGACTTGGTGCTATCTCATCTCAGCTGCATGGATCTATGCTCACTGGATTGTCTAGTCCTGACTCAATGGTTTACAGATCGCCGTCATATTGCTGAGTGGGGCGTTAAACAACAAACAAACAAATCCAATGCCAGGTATGCTTACACTCATTGTATTAACGCTCAAAAGATGCATTCATTGATAATGTTGTTAACAATCACTCTCGATTATCGATGTGAAGATGAGCTGCGTCGTATGAAGCAGGCTATTTTATTATTAAAATGAACACAAAGTTTATGTTTCTCATTTTTACAAAAGAGCCGAGTTGAATGTGTACCCAATTGTGTTCGTTGGTATTCTTTGTGGGAAAAAGACAAACTGTTCCACAATCAACTCAATTTTTTCAAGAAAAAATGATTAAAAAGTGCTACCTCCTCATATTTTGTTGAGTGAGTGAGTGAGTATGGTTTTACGCCGCTTTTAGCAATAGTCAAGCAATATCACGGCGGGGGACACCAGAAATGGGAATCGAACCCGGGTCTTATGCGTGACGAGCGAACGCTTTAACCGCTAGGCTACCCGACCGCCCCCATATTTTGTTGATGCAACCTCAAGGGAATTAAACCTTATTGTAAAGTCTTCAGTGGAAGTACATATACTGTCAACTTACTTCAAAGTGCACAATACTGCCCTTTCAAATTCCATGAATTATGGCAGCTAGGGCACACCTAGCCCAGTTGTCTGAGGCGTCGAAAATCACCGTGGGGAGTTGCGTCCCTTATTTAACAAGGAACCTATGTCCGTGTGTTCGAATCCGAAACTAGGCCTGGATATGTTTCTTGGCTTGTCAGGACCATAACCGTGCTCGTGGGTTTCAAAATATTTACAAACACCTACAAAAAATGCATCACTTCCTCCCCCACCCCAACCCCCGCCATGATACACTTGAAGTAATGTTCAAAGAAGGATCAAACCAAAACTCACTCACTCATTAACCTTCCCATTTTACGAGAAAGCTACATCACCATGATGATTGAGTTTGCTTTAACGCCACTTTGAGCAATGATCATATAGAAGTCTTGGACATCAAGAGTTGCAAAGTACCAAAGGGTGGCATAACGCCTTTGGCCATTTTTTAGCAATTTGGTCTCATTAAAGGAAAGAACAACTTATTTAAGCTTCAAACGTTAAATAATGAGGATATGGAAACCAAGCCATGTTCGTCGAGCGTACCAACTACTTTCATGAGTCCTTCTATCAGCTATAAGGTCGTTGTCAGCTTTCACCAAAAGCTCCGATGATATGGTCCTTAATAAAATGACATTAACAATGCGAAACCTGCACGACAAGCGGTTACAGTAATGCTATGATGAGAAGCATTATCCCTGATACGTCGACCACTTGTCAGAGTATCACTCTGTTGTTGGAGAAGTAGCAGGTGCTTTCCCATCCGCTTAAACTGTTACGGAACCACTAATTATCCCATGAAGTACATCATGACTGCAAGTAGACATCCCAATCATGACAGCCTCCAGGGTGCCTACTGGCGCCACGTCTCTTCAAAGACTGCTGGTCAAAACAGCATTGATAGAGTGAGAGCACGTGTCAGAATCTGAGGACTGCTTAACAAGGAGACGTGTAACTTTGGACCGGGCGTTATGGGAAGGGTGGGATAACGAACAGTCGGTCTGGCACACATTGGTACTTCATACACAAGCCACTAGATTTGTCCTGCCTTTCAAATAAAGTGATGTTTTGGGTTCATACGATTATCAAGAGTACATGTAGCATCTTGGTGACTTCAGATAAAACGTGGTTTAAACGTCGGTCTGGTATCTTACTGGGCTAGCTCAGTCAAACCAGCATAAGTCAGCACTAGTACAGGCAGCCACATACACATCTGCATGCGACCCGTGAAGATCCGGGGTAGAATAGGTCTTCAGCAACCCATGCTTACCGCAAAAAAGCGACTATGCTTGCCGAAACAGGCGACTAACGGGATCGGGTGCTCATGCTCGCCGATTTGGTTGATTCATGTCATCGTATACCAATTGCGTGGATCGATGCTCATGATGTCAATCACTGGATTATCTGATCCAGACTCAATTTTTCACAGACCGCCGTCATATAGCTGGAATATTGCTGAGTGGGGCGTAAAACACACAAACCAACCAACCAATTGCGTGGATCGATGCTCATGATGTCAATCACTGGATTGTCTTATCCAGACTCAATTTTTCACAGGCCGCCGTGATATAGCTGGAATATTGCTGAGTGCGGCGTTAAACAACGAAGACAAAGACATGTGTGCGTGCACGCCGCTACAGGTGTATTAATCTTGAACGTGACATCTGCACCTCACGTAAACTACTACTACTTATGCTACTTCGATTTTTCAACTCTCAGAATCGCCCTTTTCATCCTCCTTTTAATTAGTTTGTGAGCTCCCCCGACCCTCCCTGCACACGCGCTCACACCCACTCTTGTGGTAAATATTCACTTTTGTCATTTTCCGCCCCCATTAAGCTTTTAAGGATATCGAGTGGTATCGTTGTGTGTTCGCCGCGCAAATCGAAGTGTCGTGTTTTGGGAGCCCTTCAAGGACTTATCTGAAGTCAATCTTCAAGTGATGAAACAGTTAATTATAGATCTAAAGTCAAAATCACATTCCAAACAATAATTGAACTAATTCCAAGCATACAATTACATGTTTAAGCATTTATCCGTTTAAATGTCTGCCACCATGACATGACAAGAGACAACGATGACTGATGACAAATATGCCTGTCCTGGGCTGATATTCAGTAAAAAGACATTGGCGTCATCAGTGCAGGAGGATTGAATTCCTCTTTCAGAAATATCGTAAAATGGTTTTCTGTCATATTCAATGTGTCTGCTTTGAGTACACAAGTCGCGCATGTGATATATTTTAAATCGATATCAGAAGTTCCCTTTTCCCTTAATCTTTGTCATACGGATGAAAGGATATTTGTTTATAAAGTAGGGCATATATGGACAACTGTATGTGGCGGTGTAAATGGAGTTGATGTTGTTGGAGTGGTTGGTTCATAAGGTTAAAAAGATCTGACCGTATCATGTTTAACCACATTTCACTGTAAAGACATGCACACGTGAATATCCGAGTTGTCTTGGTTGACGCATGTCATCGTATTCCAAATGCGTACATCGATGCTCATGGTGTCAATCACTGGATTGCCTGGTGTGTGGTGTGAGATTGGTTCAGACTTAATAGATGTTAGTGTGTGGTGTGGGTTGGCTCAGATTGATTAGATGTTGGTGTGTGGTGTTGGGGTGGTTCAGATTGATTAGATGTTGGTGTGTGGTGTGGGGGTGGTTCAGATTGATTAGATGTTGGCTTGTGGTGTGGGGTTTGTTCAGATTGATTAGATGTTGGCTTGTCGTGTTGGGTTTGTTCAGATTGATTAGATGTTGGTGTGTGGTGTGGGGGTGGTTCAGATTGATTAGATGTTGGCTTGTGGTGTGGGGTTTGTTCAGATTGATTAGATGTTGGCTTGTGGTGTTGGGTTTGTTCAGATTGATTAGATGTTGGTATGTTGTGTGGGGGTGGTTCAGATTGATTAGATGGTGGAGTGTGGTGTTGGGTTTGTTCAGATTGATTAGATGTTTGTATGTGGTGTGGGGGTGATTCAGATTGATAAGATGTTGCTGTATTGTGTGGAGTTGGTTCAGATTGATTAGGTATCGATGTGTGGTGCGGGGTAGTTCAGATTGATTAGATGTCGGAGTGTGGTATTGGCTTTGTTCAGATTGATTAGATGTTGGCATGTGGTGTGGGGGTGGTTCAGATTGATTAGATATTGGTCTGAGGTGTAAGGTTGGTTCAGGCTGATTAGACGTTGGTGTGTGGTGTGAGGTTGGTTCAGATTGATTAGATATTGGTGTGTGGTGTTAGTTGGTTCAGGTTGATTAGATGGTTGTATTTGGTCTGGGGTTGATTCAGATTGATTGGATGTTGTTGTCTTGTGTGGGGTTGGTTCAGGTTGATTAGATGTTGGTATGTGCTGTGGGGGTGATTCAGATTGATTAAATGTTGGTGTGTGGTGTGGGGGTGGTTCGGATTGATTAGATGTTGGTGTGTGGTGTGGGGGTGATTCAGATTGATTAGATGTTGATGTGTGGTGTGGGGGTGGTTCAGATTGATTAGATGTTGGTATGTGGTGTGGGGGTGATTCAGATTGATTAGATATTGGTGTGAGGTGTAAGGTTGGTTCAGGTTGATTAGACGTTGGAGTGTGGTGTGAGGTTGGTTCAGATTGATTAGATGTTGGTGTGTGGTGTGGGGGTGGTTCGGATTGATTAGACGCTGGTGTATGGTGTGGGTTGGTTCAGATTGATTAGATGATGGAGTGTGGTGTTGGATTTGTCCAGATTGATTAGATGTTGGTGTGTGGTATGAGTCTGATTCAGATTAATTAGACGCTGGTGTATGGTGTGGGTTGGTGCAGATTTATTAGATGATGTAGTGTGGTGTTGGGTTTGTTCAGATTGATTAGATGTTGGTGTGTGGTATGGGGTTGGTTCAGATTAATTAGATGTTGGAGTGTGGTGTTGGATTTGTCCAGATTGATTAGATGTTGGTGTGTGGTGTGGGTGTTGGTTCAGATTGATTAAATGATGGAGTGTGGCGTTGGGTTTGTTCAGATTGATTAGATGTTGGTGTGTGGTGTGGGGGTGGTTCAGATTGATTAGATGTTGGTGTGTGGTATGGGGTTGATTCAGATTAATTAGACGCTGGTGTATGGTGTGGGTTGGTGCAGATTGATTAGATGATGTAGTGTGGTGTGGGGGTGGTTCAGATTGATTAGATGTTGGTGTGTGGTATGGGGTTGATTCAGATTAATTAGACGCTGGTGTGTGGTGTGGGTTGGTTCAGATTGATTAGATGATGCAGTGTGGTGTTGAGTTTGTTTAGATTGATTAGATGTTGGTGTGTGGTATGGGATTGATTCAGATTAATTAGACGCTGGTGTATGGTGTGGATTGGTTCAGATTGATTAGATGATGGAGTGTGGTGTTTGTGTGGTTCAGATTGAATAGATGTTGGTGTGTGGTGTGGGGGTGGTTCAGATTAATTAGAGGCTGTTGTATGGTGTTGGTTGGTTCAGATTGATTAGATGTTGGAGTGTGGTGTTGGGTTTGTTCAGATTGATTAGATGTTGGTGTGTGGTGTGTGGTGTGTGGTGTGGGGGTGGGGATGGGGGTGGTTCAGATTGATTAGATGTTGGTGTGGGGGTGGTTCAGATTTATTGCACTCTGGTGTGTGATTGGATCTTTCGGACTGAATAACTGCTGATCCCCAGTGTTCAACGACATCGTGTGCTTCCATCACGGTCCTCTGCTCACACAGCAGATATAACCAATACAACTGAACACCAACGGTTTTTATCCTCTGGGAGTTGTTTTCAAATATGCTGAATATCCTGTTACAGTTGAACCGTCGTGTCAGATTGCATCGACAGCTTATGTTTTTGGACCCTTTGTCTGCGTCAACAATGCATCAATCGATCGCCGGAACATGTTCTGTAGAGTGACCGTGACATCAATTGTGCCACGGAACGTTGTGATAACGCGCACATGAACTCTGATTTGTTCTTAGTTGTTCAAAAGTGATTACTAGGCTGTTCATAACATAACATTTGAATTAGAAAAAAACAACAACATCTAGACGAACACGATTCATCAATACATGTCATCATTGTCATGATATTGCTAATCCATGGTATTTTTCTTACTTTCGAACCGCTCTGTAGCAGATATAGTTGTATGAAGCTTTGGGTCACGACATGCAGCGTTATTGTGATTGTGCACGGACTCAAAATGTGAAACATACAATCGCTTTGAAAACAAGCCATAAAACCACTAGCGATTAGGTAACCTTCCGGTAAAATCATTCGCTTATCACTCCGAATATCCGGCTTCCACTGCCTACGTCTTTACAATATGTTCAGCCCATCACTGGTAAAACACCCTTATATTCTGCTAATATCGATACTCCCTAAGGTTAGAATAGCCCCCTGCAATCTATTCTGGGCCTAGGAGGTCTTCAGATGGATCGAGTGGTCAGGTTCCTTGAATGTGTGTCATCGTACACCCACGCGTGGATCGTTGCTCACAATATCGATCACTAGTTTATCGGGTCCAGACTAGATTATTTACATGCGGTCGACATAATGCTGGAATAGGGTTGGATGTGTTGTTCAAAAAGGGAAAGCAAGAATCAAACAAACACCTGAAAGCGGCGTTAAACGGAACTCTGGCTTGCACCTGCAGCAGTGAACCTTTTTAAGAAAAAATCAATTGTCACAAGTATCCGGAATCGAGGTCTAGTTGACACTAGGTCCATGCCCAGTGCGCATTAGCGTCTCACAAACATTCACCATTCTCCCTGCCCACCACTGAATGGATTCATTTCCTACAGCAGGTGATGGTGCGAGACGGGCCCTATTGCTGTACCGATTTCCCATATAACTTTACAAGGAAGAGTCAGTGCGCTGTAAGCAAGGCAGAGGTGATGCTTTGGTGGGTAGTTCTGTGTTTGTTTTCGCTGTGTTGCTCAGAGTAACTAAATCAGGCACTTCATGATTAGGTAATAGATTACCTGTTTAATCAAGGTGATACCACATGGTGAATATGAGTGTTAATGTCATGTTTGTATGGAGGAAAGATGGGGTGGTTCGGTTGAAGTGTGTGGGTGTGTGGAGTGATGGTGTGTGGAAGGATGATGTGTGAAGTGATAGTGTGTGGAGTGATGGTGTGTGGAGTGATGATGTGTGGAGTGTTGATGTGTGCAGTGAAGGTGTGTGGAGTGATGGTGTGTGGAAGGATGATGTGTGAAGTAATGATGTGTGGAGTGATGGTGTGTGGAGTGATGGTGTGTGGAGTGATGGTGTGTGGAAGGATGATGTGTGGAGTGATGGTGTGTGGAGTGATGGTATATGGAGTGATGATGTGTGGAGTGATGGTGTGTGCAGTGATGGTGTGTGGAGTGATGGTGTGTGGAGTGATGGTGTGTGGAGTGATGGTGTGTTGGGTGATGGTGTGTGGAGTGATGGTGTGTGGAGTGATAATGTGTGAAGTGATGACGATGTGTGGAGAGACGGTGTGTGGAGTGATGATGGTGTGTTGAGGGATAATGTGTGAAGTGATGATGATGTGTGGAGAGACGGTGTGTGGAGTGATGATGTGTGGAGTGATGGTGTGTGGAGTGTTGATGTGTGGAGTGATGATGGTGTGTTGCGGGATAATGTGTGGAGTGATGGTGTGTGGAGTGATGGTATATGGAGAAATGATGTGTGGAGTGATGGTGTGTGGAGGGATGGTATGTGGAGTGGTGGTGTGTGGAGTGATGTTGTGTGGAGTGATTGTGTGTGGAGTGATGGTGTGTGCAGTGATGATGTGTGGAGTAATGATGTGTGGAGTAATGGTATATGGAGTGATGGTGTTTTGAGTAATTATGGTGTGTTGAGGGTTGATGGTGTGTGGAGTGATGGTGTGTGGAGTGATGGTATATGGAGTGATGATGTGTGGAGTAATTATGTGTGGAGTAATGGTATATGGAGTGATGGTGTGTGGTGTGATGGTGTGTGGAGTGATGATGCTGTGTGGAGTGATGATGTGCGGAGTGGTGGTGTGTGGAGTGATGATGTTCTGAGTGTTGGTGTGTGGAGTGATGGTGTGTGGAGTGATGGTGTGTGCAGTGATGGTGTGTGGAGTGATGATGTGTGGAGTGATGGTGTGTGGAGTGATGGTGTGTGGAGTGATGGTGTGTGGAGTGATGATGTGTGCAGTGATGGTGTGTACAGTGATGGTGTGTGGAGTGATGGTGTGTGGAGTGATGGTGTGTGCAGTGATGGTGTGTGCAGTGATGGTGTGTGCAGTGATGGTGTGTGCAGTGATGGTGTGTGGAGTGTTGGTTTCTGGAGTGATGGTGTGTAGAGTGATGGTGTGTGGAGTGTTGGTGTGTGCAGTGATGGTGTGTGGAGTGATGGTGTGTGCAGTGATGGTGTGTGCAGTGATGGTGTGTGCAGTGATGGTGTGTGGAGTGATGGTGTGTGCAGTGATGGTGTGTGCAGTGATGGTGTGTGCAGTGATGGTGTGTGCAGTGATGATGTGTGGAGTGATGGTGTGTGCAGTGATGGTGTGTGGATTGATCGTGTGTGGAGTGATGGTGTGTGCAGTGTTTGTGTGTGGAGTGATGATGTGTGTAGTGATGGTGTGTGCAGTGATGGTGTGTGCAGTGATGGTGTGTGCAGTGATGGTGTGTGGAGTGATGGTGTGTGCAGTGATAGTGTGTGGAGTGATGATGTGTGGAGTGTTGTTGTGTGGTGTGATGGTGTGTGGAGTGATGATGGTGTGTGGAGTGATGATGTGCGGAGTGGTGGTGTGTGGAGTGATGATGTGTGCAGTGATGGTGTGTACAGTGATGGTGTGTGGAGTGATGGTGTGTAAAGTGATGGTGTGTGGAGTGATGGTGTGTGGAGTGATGGTGTGTACAGTGATGGTGTGTACAGTGATGGTGTGTGGAGTGATGGTGTGTGGAGTGATGATGTGTGCAGTGATGGTGTGTGCAGTGATGGTGTGTACAGTGATGGTGTGTGGAGTGATGGTGTGTGGAGTGATGGTGTGTGGAGTGATGGTGTGTGGAGTGATGATGTGTGCAGTGATGGTGTGTGGTGTGATAGTGCATGGAGTGATGATGGTGTGGAAGGACCACACAACACTTCATTTATAGTACACTTTTAGGGGAATGATTGTAGACAACTTGTTTCTGCCAGGGGTAACGTATATTTTCATCTGTCCTGGTAGAATCCTGACGATCACAAGTGAAGACATCAGCTCATTCGTCATTCGCTTGTTTGCATTTTGTCACATACAATCTTCTTTGATTTCATGAGCAGTCGATGATATCATCCTCAAGTGTTGACGACACATTGTTACGGGCTACGCAAACAATGCAAGCAATGGAACAACTGTCGAGAACTACCGAATCAGCGAAAATCTGAAAACATATAGTATGAAGCTTAATGAGACTAACTCAACATGTGATACAAACAAACAGTGAATCCGGGATTTATGAAATAAAAGTAAAGGCATATGAAGAAAGAACTTTCAAGATTATTGCATGAACTCTGGATATAGGAGGCAGTAGCGTACATGAGCACAGTACGCGGTACAGGTACAATACATTGGCAGTAATGCACAGTTACGCGTCCAGTCTTGTTACGTGTTGTAACTGTACAGTCCAGCCTTGTCACGTGTTGTAACTGTACAGTCCAGCCTTGTCACGAGGTGTAACTGTACAGTGTTGCCTTGTCACGTGTTGTAACTGTACAGTGTTGCCTTGTCACGTGTTGTAACTGTACAGTCCAGCCTTGTCACGTGTTGTAAATGAACACTCCAGCCTTGTCACGTGTTGTAACTGTACACTCCAGCCTTGTCACGTGTTGTAACTGTACACTCCAGCCTTGTCACGTGTTGTAACTGTACATTCCAGCCTTGTCACGTGTTGTAACTGTACACTCCAGCCTTGTCACGTGTTGTAACTGTACAGTGTTGCCATGTCACGTGTTGTAACTGTACAGTCCAGCCTTGTCACGTGTTGTAACTGTACAGTGTTGCCTTGTCACGTGTTGTAACTGTACAGTCCAGCCTTGTCACGTGTTGTAAATGAACACTCCAGCCTTGTCACGTGTTGTAACTGAACACTCCAGCCTTGTCACGTGTTGTAACTGTACACTCCAGCCTTGTCACGGGTTGTAACTGTACAGTGTATCCTTGTCACGTGTTGTAACTGTACAGTGTATCCTTGTCACGTGTTATAACTGTACAGTGTTCTCTTGTGACGTGTTGTAACTGTACAGTGTACTCTTTACACGTCTTGTTACTGTACAGTGTAGCCTTGCTAAGTGTTGTAACTGTACTGTGTACTCTTGACACGTCTTGTTACTGTACAGTGTAGCCTTGTAAGGTGTTTTAACTTACAGTGTATCCTTGTCAAGTGTTGTAACTGTACAGTGTACTCTTGACACGTCTTGTTACTGTACAGTGTAGCCTTGTAAGGTGTTGTAACTGTACAGTGTACTCTTGACACGTCTTGTTACTGTACAGTGTAGCCTTGTCACGTGTTGTGACTGCACAGTGTACTCTTGACACGTCTTGTTACTGTAAAGTGTAGCCTTGTCAAGTGTTGAAACTGTACATTGTACTCGTGACACGTCTTGTTACTGTACAGTGTAGCCTTGTCACGTGTTGTAACTGTACAGTGTACTCTTGACACGTCTTGTTACTGTACTGTTTAGGCTTGACACGGAACTGTGCATAATAGCCTATGTGTTGTAACTGTACAGTATACTTTGACATGTGTTGTTTGACGTTATCGATGACTCGTTTATTTACAGACCACCATCATATAGCTTGAATATTGCTTAGCGTTAAACACCAAACAACAATAGCAACTATCATAATCCGAAGCATCTGACAATATATAATAGCTGCACCAAAATATCTTAATGGATGATCATAATAAAGTACTGGTACCCACTGTACAAATAAGGCAAGCTTACAAGATAACGTAAATTGCTTTTCCAGCCTACATACATTATATATATATATATATATATATATATATATATATATATATATATATATTAACCTCGCAGCGGGGAAGCGTTCTTATCTGATAACGCACTTTAGCTGCCTGTAAAGAGTGTTTTTTTACTGCTATCGCGATGTTATCTAATTTATACCAGACCTTATACCACATTAGTTGACATCCAACAGAGAGGAAATTAAAGCAAAAAACAATCACGATTACCAACTAACCAACTAAGACAATGCACATACCAACTAGGACCAATTCTAACCGGAGTGTTTGAAAACAGTTAGAGGTTATTATGGAGAAGATATGGGTAACTCCAATCTAAAGCGTCTTATAAAAAGCATACTCAACACGTTAAAACTCGAAGAGAAGTTCTCTTCTTGCGTTAATGTGCACCACGGATCGATAGGGGATAACTCATTTTATAGACATTGAAGTCAACATTAAATCAACTTAGTTTTGATTTATTCATATGTTTTAGTGTTATATCAAGATACAATCTGCAAGCGAAAGTAATGCTCCGTCGACCTTGGAGCCCATTGGCATTCCTTCCTCTTGCATTCTGATACGCGCTCACTCACACCATGACCAAACGTGCCTTGTCGATGAGATGCCCTCTTTAAGCCAGGGTCAATGGAAGGAGTGTAATGCGTTTAGTATCTGTCAGTAAGATTGTAATACCACACATACTGACGGACAGGCTGTGATCAGCTTAGTCTTTTCCCCATGCTGACATGAAATATCGCTCGGACGTTTCTTGGCAATGAATGAGCGCACTCGAAGTAATGAATGCCAATATGCATACACCAGGCGTCAGACTCTCAATGTGAGTTGCGTGGACAAACATGGATAAGCAAAACAATCCATTGGTTAACATTTTAACGAACAAACTGATGTCTTCATATCTGTTCATTTTGTTCAAGTTTCAGTTCTGTTATACATGTGAATGTAAAGTTTAACGCCGTCATTTTGATGAATGTTTACGTCTACAGTTTATGATCAACATCATCGTCTGGCAGTTTGAAAAAAATTCATGTCATCTTTAATTACTTTTCCTAGTTCATGTTCGCTACTAACTGCCTTGCTCTATCCATGGTCCAATAAATGAATAATCTTGAAAGCTTTTTCTTTATCTGTCTTTACTTTAATTTGATAAGTCCCGGACTCTCTGTTTGTTTTTGTCACATCTGTACATGGTTATCGTCGACATGTTCAGTTAGTCTCATTGAGCTTCTGATATTGTTTTAATTTTTTCTGGCGTTTTGTGTGTTGTAGCTGTACAGTGTAGCCTTTTGACGTGTTGTAACTGTACAGTGTTGCCTTGTCACGTGTTGTAACTGTACAGTGCAGCCTTGTCACGTGTTGTTACTTACAGTGTTGCCTTGTCACGTGTTGTAACTGTACAGAGTTGCCTTGTCACGTGTTGTAACTTACAGTGTTGCCTTGTGACGTGTTGTAACTGTACAGTGTTGCCTTGTCACGTGTTGTAACTGTACAGTGTTGCCTTGTCACGTGTTGTAACTGTACAGTGTAGCCTTGTCACGTGTTGTAACTGTACAGTGTTGCCTTGTCAAGTTAACACTGTACAGTTACAACACGGGACAAGGCTGTACACTACAGTAATTTGCTGCTGTTCGACACAACTGCTTTACACAAATGGTATGCAAGTGGTAGACGGTGTACACAAGGACGAACAGATACATAC
Organism: Haliotis rufescens; assembly: GCF_023055435.1. Classification (NCBI taxonomy): domain Eukaryota; kingdom Metazoa; phylum Mollusca; class Gastropoda; order Lepetellida; family Haliotidae; genus Haliotis; species Haliotis rufescens. The sequence goes on from NW_025963813.1 coordinate 31,421,928, forward strand.
GCAATCCGTTAAGGTACTGACAAATCTCAAGATTTGGACACAAGAAACAATAAACTATGATGTCATCTGACACGATGGTGTCTTAACTAATTCAAAGTTCATTGTCACTTATATTACGTCTTTTAAATCTTATTGGTCAACAGAGTGCTTGCAGTTGACCCACTGCTTGGACATTACAAATGTGATGATAAAGGAATATAGTTTTACGCCGCTTTTTGTAGTTGTATTCAAGCTACATCTTAGTGGGGAACACCACAAAATCTCTTTGACATGGCCAGCGATTGATTTAATTTCTCTGACACCCTTCCAATGAAATACGAATTTATCCATAAGGTTCGTCTGACATTTTATTGGTGGTATTCTTTTGCGTACCATATTCTGAATTGATGACGGTTCGTGGTTGTTACAATACACCTCCCACTCCCTAAAATGAATCCGAAAAGAGAAACGTCTGTGTTGTAATGGTATTCTCTTCACGTAGAAAATGGCTCCTTAACCATCACATCAAATGTAAATCGAACCAAAATATGGTGAAATGATTTCCCGCTATTGTCGAGATGAAATACGGATACAATGAGACATAATCACGTTGATTGGTAATGACGTTTCTCTCGGTATTGTTATTTCATCGCGTTCACGTAATTCAGCAAACTGATTGTCGCTTCGGGTCTTCTCTCGGATTGTATGCAATAATCATTTAGACCCTTTATAACTCAGAGTGTTTTCAACACATAACATCACGCTGTTCTGCCGTCCGGAGCTAAAGCATATTTGTGTTATGGTTAGAATGACTTTACAAAATTAATGATATTTGAATCAACCTCGAATGCTTGCAATGGGCGCCAGTATTTGTTTCATTGGTGTACGTCATGAAAAAGGGGGCACAGGTGACCCAGTCGTATTAATCGCTGTGTGCAGAGTCGCGTCCCTTTGGCACATCAGAAACCTATAATCGTGGGTTCGAACCCCGGTTCTCCCCAATGAAGTTTTAAGGTTTTCAGCGCCAAACCCGTGTTCGTGGGTTTCACCAAAGTGGTAAACGTCTAAGACCTGCACCACATCTGCGTTTCCTCCAAAATCAAGCTTACACGCCGTGATGTACTGTTCAAAGCTGTGTTAAACCTAACTCACTCACTAAACATGGCAGGTGTTTTCTTCGTTAACATCCTTGTTCATAACGTCCGCATTACGTTAACCGTGAAAGCTACAAATGTGCGTGAATGTTGTTTTAATCAAGTACGCGCACGTGTTTATGTGTGTGCGTGTGTGTATAGTTGTATACGAGTGTGCATATGTGGGAGACTGTGTATATGTGTGTGCGTGTGTGGGTATATGCGAGTGTGGGTATGTGTATGCATGTGTGGGTATATGTGTGTGCGTGTGTGTATATGTGTGTGCGTGTGCGGTTATATGGGAGTATGTATGTGTGTGTATGTGTGTGTATATGTGTGTGCGTGTGTGTATATGTGTGTGCGTGTGCGGTTATATGCGAGTGTGTGCGTGTGTGTATATGTGTGTACGTGTGCGGTTATATGCGAGTGTGGGTATGTGTGGGTATGTGTGGGTATATGTGTGTACGTGTGCGGTTATATGCGAATGTGTGTATGTGTGGGTATAGGTGTGTGCGTGTGTGTATATGTGTGTGCGTGTGCGGGTATATGCGAGTGTGTGTATGTGTGGGTATATGTGTGTGCGTGTGTGTATATGTGTGTACGTGTGCGGTTATATGCGAATGTGTGTATGTGTGGGTATAGGTGTGTACGTGTGTGTATATGTGTGTACGTGTGTGGGTATATGCGAGTGTGTGTATTGTGGGTATGTGTGGGTATATGTGTGTGCGTGTGTGTATATGTGCGTGCGTGTGTGTATATGTGTGTGCGTGTGTGGGTATATGCGAATGTGTGTATGTGTGGGTATAGGTGTGTGCGTGTGTGTATATGTGTGTACGTGTGCGGTTATACGCGAGTGTGTGTATGTGTGGGTATATGTGTGTGCGTGTGTGTATATGTGTGTGCGTGTCCGGGTATGTGTGTTTGATGTAATGTCGGTTTTATATGCTTGTCCACTGACATACCACGCCGCAGTTAAACATGCATACCACACTCACACACAATATACTGACTACGAGCCGACGAGTCCCTGTTTTATTCCCTCAATGGCGAGCGACAAGAAGGTAAACACCATGTACATCTGGATCTTTTAAAGTCTTTTGGTATCGAACCCCCGACATTCTGCTCTCTGGTCCTACACTCTGTACTCTAGACCACGGGGTGACCAGTACATGCTAAGAAAGACATGCATAACGGTTGACTGAATGGGCAATGATCCACACCCAAGTTTGATGATAGTGTAGTGTTAAGAATCCTTGAATTTCGTGGGATAATCTACATCAGGGGACGAAACAATGTTTCAATGATGACATAACATTATCAAACCTCGAAAACTGACTCGTCACGTGAACGATATTGACGAGTGGCATTTACGGTTCGCCTTCGTGCTTGGACGCAGGTAGCGCGTCATTCGTCACCACTCGTCCCTTTCCGTATCCTGCAAGAAGACTCGTCCCCCTATCGATGAATGTAATGTGCGAAAATACGACAAACCAATCAGAATGCGCGTATGATTTTAAGTCCTTCGTCAAAGAATCCCTCTGAAATAATGTTTGATTCTACATATGCCTTGCATCTAAAAATATACCCAAGAAACAGTTAAATGTGTTCAATCATACTGCATAATGCCCCACGTCCCGATGTCCTTTAAATTGCATCTGAAATATATATAATATATGGGGAAATAACATGTGAACCATTACGCAACGAGTTGACAATTGTTTTAGGTATGCCCGTTTGCGCTAAGACGGAACCCGGTCGCAAAAATGGCCATGAGAGGGGCACGAGTCGCTATTCGGCTTGTCCCGGAATAACACGAGTTGGCCACGAATGGCAGCGCGTAAACGGTTACGGGCATTCTGAGCAGCTGAGGGACTAAAACTAGAAATCTCCGTTGCAGTGTAGGTGGCAATGAGTGTCATGTTTCGAAGAGCCCGGATGTACATTCATCAATCGTGGACTGTTAAGGTGAAGCATGATCTCTCTGACCTTGGACGACCTCTAATGTTGCCTAAATCGTACCTATTCTGTCTTACAGACCCTGATACATTTATATCAACTACAGCCCATGCAAGTCTATAATGTTTGGCAAGTCTAGATTACTGCAGTATCTGAAAATGAAGAGAATCACTGGGCTCCCTTTTTATTAGATTTTTATTAAGATAACTGAACAACTGTTTTTTTCTGTGCGATATGTTCATTTCAGAGACTATATGTTAGTCTAAAATCGTGCCCTAAGTCAGGAAATCTTTCCCTCAGTAGCATTGAAATACCTTGCCACCGATGCTTGTGTACACCAGCGTCACGTCTACCAGTAAAGTTATTTCTTGCCTTATTATTGAGACTTAGATGGCGTTTTTCAAAATTCACTCCGTAGACTGACTGATTTGTGAAAATTTCACGTGTTAAAAACTTGGCCTGGAAACCCAGGACAACTTCCTTGCACTAGAAAATGCTTTTCAGTTGCCCAATATAACGATTAGACATCATGGATCAATCACCATCGCTACTTTTTTCATCAAATGCAATAAAACCATTGTTCAATAACAGTTGGTTGGTTGGTTGGTTGGTTGTTTAACGCCGCACTCAGCAATATAACAGCTATATGACGGCGGTCTGTAAATAATTGAGTCTGGACCAGACAGTCCAGTGATTGACATCATGAGTATCGGTCCACGTAATTGGGATCGATGACATGCATGAACCAAGCGAGCCTGACCACCCGATCCCGTTAGTCGCCTCTTACGACAAGCATAGTCGCCTTTTACGGCAAGCATTGGTTGCTGAAGACCTATTCTAGCCCGGAATCTTCACGGGTCGTTCAATAACAGAACAGTTCGACTTTATTTCTATGTAGCAGTGCAACTGCGAGTCCTTTCCATTCACGACATTTACTTTTGAAATAAAGTTACCACCCATGCGTTTCGTTTTGGGGAGCGCCGTGATATTACTGGAATATTGCTAAAAGCGGCGTAAAACCATACTCACTCACTCACTCGTTTTGGGGATAGTATATATAGCGTTCTCGGATATGAGCCAGTAGCTAAATTTAAATAAACCGAAGAATAAAAAAAAAAAAAACAGAATAATATACACGAATATCCGTCAAAACAAAAAAACAACATTCTGAACTTGCTCTATATACATGTACATGAATATGATTCTCTGATAACACTTATTTATGAGCTAAACGTCAATCGGGAGCAGGATAACACACACAAAACCAAGTATAACATACACAAATATCCGTTAACGCAAAACATAGTATTTACCTATTCACATGTATACAGCGTTCTTTGACATGATCAATAAATCGTTGGTTAACACACAAAAGAACCAGAATAATAATTATAAACAAATATACGTCAATGCAAACATAAGTCACCACTGTCGGTAGTTGCATGCGTATTTCCTTCTCTGCTGTAAGGTAATAGCTCAACATAAATAGGAATTTGAACGAAACAAAAGAAGTATAACATCAACGGACCTTCTTCAATACAGAAAGAGAATATTCACTAACATGACAGGGGTCTGAACGTCAATATAACCTCTGAGAAAGACATTATGTTCAACAAGGAACTGATATGTAATCGTAATTTCGAATGATGCGTACACACTCTTCTGAAAGATCATCACGATGCTAGCATCCCTTTCTTTTGTGTGGATGCTCGTTTAACCCCGAGATGCAGCGGGATTGACTGACATTTCAACAAAGTCCTGCACAGGCGTAGTATTGATTCTAGTGATGAAGTATTTTAATTGGGCTCGTGTCTTATAACAGTGGTTCATGAGCACAGTCGTGGTGGCATCGAAGCCAAAGTGCAGAACTAATTAGTGAAAAGTCACGAACCGTCAGAATCAATTTATGTTTATGTACATCGTCATATCTCTGATGTCAAATGTTCAACATTGTTTTTTTATGTTCAATTATTTTTCCGACACTTAAAAAAATACTGCGGCGGAGTTAAATAATTAATGCAGAACCAATGATATATCAACATTACATTATGTTAAACAAAACTTCTACAGACTATAAACATGTAGGAACGGGTCTTCACGTGATCCTTAGACCTTATTTTGTCGTTATTCTGAAGGCAGAAATAAATGAATAAATAAATAAAAAAACGAACGAATAAATACATACATAAATAAATAAATAAGTAAATATATAAACATACACATGAAAAAAATGATCTACATCAGGAATAAACACAATTGCACAGAGGGGATCCATGATAATAAAGTCGGGTTTGCACACCACCAAGTCACGAAAGAAAAAAACAACCAAAAAAACGATAAGTTGACTCGCCATTTGTATGAAAAAGGGGTGAACATGCATGCACGCACGCACGCACGCACGCACGCACGCACGCACGCACGCACCCCTCCTCTTGAATCTCCAGTGTTTCAAATTTATCTAAATTTATCTACATTTGAAAAACAAATAAATTTTGAGGCATCCCTTTGTTGTTTAATACAAAAGAATGTAACTATGTTCTTTTTGAAATCTCACATTACTCTATACTCAGCGACTCTCTTAGTCCTGCACCTTGACCGTGGAATATATTTATTTTATGAAAAAATAATAATCTAGAAATTCATGCAAAAGCAAGTCTAGCCAGCTCAAGCTAGCATAGGGAATTTTTTTTATTTTTAGAGTTAAGAAGGATATTGTGTAATATAAGATTTCAGAGACTAAATGTTAGTCTACGACTCTCTCACTTCCACACACTGTCTGATGTTGTCTCTCTGCTGCTGCATCTCCCCATCAGTCTTGACAGATGAGCGTTTCCCAGAAGTACATTTGACAAACAATGCTTTCTTGACTGCCACATCTAAACACCCAGCCAAACCAGAGGCTGCATCCATGAGCGCGTTAAACAATGGACACCAGTCCCTTCAAATCAGTGACAAGCAACAAGGCACGTGAAGATTAACACCGATACCAAATCCATACTGGTGACACTGCCACTTGGACTCAGCTATTGGTTGGCCTGAGACCAGCTCAGCAGGACGAAGATACGAAGCTACATATAACAGCCTGGCAGATCAATGCTTCACACAGCGGCACCTTGTGGCGACGTGCTTCTGAACCACAGAGACGGAGGTGCAGTCTCATCCCCAGGATCGTACCCAGTGTCCGGGAGATCAAACTTCCTACAACTTCGTTAGAGGCGACACGGTAAGTCGGCGGTATTTCTCCATGTGTATAAATTGGGCTGCTGATAACGTATTATGTGAGTCGTGAGTTAATCAAACTACTAGCAGCTGTCATAGTTTGTGTGTTACATCTGCAATATCGACCACATTAGCGTTGTTTATTGAATTTTCGATAAACGACATTGTCCTGTTCTGACAACTTGAACACAATGGAATGAATGTGTTATAATGACGAAATTGGGCGTTAAGGTGTTCACGTCACACAGTTATTGTCTCATGTGCCATATTTTTTTTTTGTACAGCGACATCGGCTGTTTTCTATTTTCTCCTTGGCTATCCCACGTGGGTGAGGATTATTCTGACTAAATTTGTTATGCACCCATGTAGTTGTATTTTATGCTAACTATCTTGGACAAACAGTTGTGTGGTCTTTAAGATTTTAGAGCTATACATATTATGCAGGTACTACAGTGACGTGACATTGTGTTGATTACATCGATAACAGACATACAGTGACGTGACATACACATGTGTCTTGTGTTGCTTGTATCGATGTCCGACATACAGTGACGTGACATACATGTGCGTCTTCTGTGGATTATATCGATATCAGACATACAATGACGTGACATACACATGTGTCTTGTGTTTATTCTATCGATATCCAACATACAGTGGCATGACGTACACGTGTCTTGTTTTGATTACATCGATGTCCGACATACAGTGACGTGACATACACATGTGTCTTGTGTTGATTATATCGATAACAGACATACAGTGGCGTGACATACACATGTGTCTTGTGCGGATTATATCGATAACAGACATACAGTGGCGTGACATACACATGTCTTATGTGGATTAATCGATAACAGACATATAGTGACGTGACATACACATGTGTCTTGTGTTGCTTATATCGATAACAGACATACAGAGACGTGACATACACGTGTGTCTTCTGTTGATTATATCGATATCCGACATGCAGTGACGTGACGTGCACATGTGTCTTCTGTTGATAACATCGATATCAGACATACAGTGACGTGACATACACATGCGTCTTGTGCTGGTTACATGGGTATCCGACATACAATTTTCAGTTCTACCGGCCTTTGTAATTTCGATCTTATGAGTGAGTGAGTGAGTGAGTGAGTATGGTTTTACGCCGTTTTTAGCAATATTCCAGCAATATCACGGCGGGGGACACAAGGAATGGGCTTCACACATTGTACCAATGTCGGGAATCGAACCCGGGTCTTCGGCGTGACGAGCGAACGCTTTAATCACTAGGCTACCCGTCCACCCCGATCTTATGAATACAGGTATTTGTATACAATCATCCAGGTTCCAATAAGATTACAGGAAATGACAAAATAGATCTAAGAACTTGATGTGTTTGACTAGTATGAATAACACTTTATACAAAGACTAACTTCAATTTGAATCTTTGGCGATAAGATCGTGCGTCTTGGGTCATTACAAATACATAAAAATCATAAAATTTATTATTTTGTCAAACATGTTTTTCTAATCTTGTGGTCATGTTATGTGGTTGTGCTACTCAAAGAATACTACAATTGTTATGTCGCTCGATGAATAACAAAACATAATTTCCAAACCATTTCTTCTACATACAATCATAAAGTTAACGTTATAGAGCACTGATAAATTGGTCTTTGTCCTTTAACTTCAACGAGGTTCTCGCCTTCGTTCCGTGTGCCCATATGGGAGGCAACATTTTTTGGCATTGTGGTGATAAGCCTCCGGTTTTATGTTTGCATATTAAATTGGTCACCTCACGTCCTTTCTTCTTTTTAACATTTCGGAAAGCGTATCGACCAAGAAAATGACTTATACATGCGACTTCAGAAATAGCTCCGGTAGCTACATATTAATAATACACAGGAAACCAATATAGCTTAAAGACTTGTTTGACAAAGACAGTCAGTCCTTATGGAAATAAATGTTATGCCTTGAAATGATTCACTTTGCCCCTTTTCCCCTTGTTTGTCCTAAAAGAACAAGAGCGACAAATAGCTTTGAAATAATTTGTAAATTCTTTCGCATTTCAATGACTTGAAGCTTGACACATAGAACAAGAATATAATCTTCAGTGCGAAATCGATGATCATACCATTTATCCTTGTATTCCAAAATAATACGCGTCCATATAACTTTCAGAAAACGTTTGGAGAGGAAACATTTTCCCTTTGTATTAAACAACAATAAGCTGTGGACGAAGTCAATTACTTGTATAAGAGTAAAGAGGCGAAGCAGGTTTAAGATCGAAAGCCAATTCATATGATAATTCCGAACAGAATCGTCCGTTATTGACTCGATTTCTGTGGCTAATTCAATAGAAAGCTTTGACAATCCCCAACGATGTACGGTAAAGTCGATTGTAGCCAGTCAGCGAAAAATTGGTAAAAAGATGTGTGTCACTTGGGACAATGGAAAAATTAATTTCCACAGACACATTCGCGCTTTTCGACAACGAATACCTTAGGCGCCATGTTGGGTACAATGCTTGACAGGAAATATTCAGAACATATCGGTAAGGATATATATAAAGGTATGGTATATAACCGACCAAATCAGATTCTGGGTTAGAATTGGTCTTCAGCAACCCATGCTTGTCGTAAAAGGTGACTATGCTTGTCGTAAGAGGCGACTAACGGGGTCCGGTGGTCAGGCCCGCTGAATTGGTTGATGCATGTCATCGTATCCCAATTGCGTGGATCGATGCTCATTATATTAATCACTGGATTGTCTGTCCAGACTTGATTATTTACAGACCGCCGTCATATAGCTGGAATATTGCTGAGTGCGGCGTTAAACAACAAACCAACCAACCAAAATCAGAAGACATTTCTGCTTCGAGCAGAGTCCATTACACTATTCCGATGATATAATAAACCTGTGTTTGTGGATCACTCACCATCAATGAGTCTGGAAAATGTAGTAACTGTTATAAAAGTGACATTACTCTCACATGGGTTTGTGATAACAACAAATTAAAGCAAATGAATACAATTTTACTGAGTATGTCCGATTTTAGCTATTGTGTCCTGATATATTTTTCCTTTGTCGAATCCATGCACTGGCGTGACAAGAGTAATCCCCATTCTGTCATTTGTTATTCGCGACTGTCGTTATGTTTTTGGGTTAATGAAGAGTGAAATCATGACATCTTAGTTGCGGAATCACAACAGTGAAGTTCCCCGAAGAAGGCAGGTTAAAAAGTGGCATTACTATCTTGCTATGGTCGTGATGCATATGATATCCATGGACTACACAAGGAAACATATTTACTCGGGAGAAATAACACGTGCCCGCAGTTGCTGAGCTGTGAATAAGGGTCTCACATTCAGACCTTTGCGTGTATGCTGTACATTCATAATGGCCTCACACTCTTCCAGCACAGGGCGGTCGGGTAGCCTAGTGGTTAAAGCGTTCGCTCGTCACGCTGAAGATCCGGGTTCGAATCCCGACATGGGTACAATGTGTGAAGCCCATTTCTGGTGTCCCCCGCCGTGATATTGCTGGAATATTGCTAAAAGCGGCGTAAAACCAAACTCACTCACTCACTCACTCTTCCAGCACAGCGCTCGTAAATATTGGAAATGGCTGTGTCAAAGCATGCCTCAGCAATGTCCGTCGGAAATAACCAAGTAGGCATGGCAGTCTTTCATACCAGCATTGCCGAGGCTACGGGGAATTGTTGTACCAATATTTATGGATGGTGTATTAGCAGATAGGGCGAGGGGAGTAATGTCTTTCTGTTGTACCGTTATAACAAATTATCTCTGTGGAACTCGGCAACTCAAACTTGGTTGTACAGGTTAGGCGCCATGCCGAACGCATGATTACAGGTTGAGGGAAACACCTACAGTATACTGACACTGTTTTACATAATAAATAATTTCTCTCTTGTTTGTGATTCTCAAAGATTTAACTAATGTTTTCTTTTCATGCCAGAAGGACATTCCTTCCTACTGGAATCGTACATTACATTGTCGTTGCTGTACAACAATACGCGAATGTCGTATATATATCAATAATGCAGTGACTTGTTTGATAGGCATTACTTAGAAGTTGGCGGATTGTGTCTATCTTGTAATAATGCAGTGGTAGGGTTAGTCGTGTTTATTTTGTCTTGTCAAAAAATATTTCAGATAATGTCGATAATAGTGGTGTGTTAGCCGACTTGATACAAATATACTGAAACGTCTCACGTACATATTGGCTTTTAGAAAATAAGGTACTTTTCGAACATACACACACATGAGCATTTAACGTGCTAAAGACAAAATCTCAGACACGTTCTCTACTAAACCATATGCTACTAAATGCTGGAATACCTCAACAACGTTTCCTCTATCTTGTCCTCTGATAATTCATATTTGAAATATATATCTTTGGGACAATTTTTATTCTGTTAAATCGATACCTGAATTGCTTTGTTTTACGTACCATATTTCATGGTGATAGCGGCTGTTACCGTCATAGGGACATTTGAATTACTAATGTACGTCTTCGTCAGGACATCATGACAGTCTCCCAATCACTAGGGATTAAATTACGACGTAAACCCAACTCAAGTCTAGAAAAATTGGTAAATCACGATTGCGCAAGGCCTGAAATCAAGCATTGTTCTCGTTTCCATTTCGTTTAATGTACATATTTTGTAGATATATTTTCACTTTTTGTTATAAATAAGATAGCATTATTTCCGGGACTAAATATAAGTCTAATCATGCCAATGAGATAGTATATCAAGGTTCTGAACATTAGTCATAATTATTCAATACAATCTGTATATTCAGTTTGATATGTCTCATGTGACTAAACAAATTAATCATTTTGTATTCTCGCCCTGAATTTCTTTTTAAATATTTCAAAACAGGCTATTTTGTATGCAACGAATTCCAAAGCTCCAATGCACACCGTCTGTACCTTTTTATACCCTATTGTTCCAGTGTATAGTATGGAGATGTATGCTGGAGTTGAGTCATCTCTTACAAAGGCAGACTCACAGTTCAAACGGCAGTTACTCAGTATTATCATACACGCATCAAATGTACAAAAGGCAAATCCATTTATCGAAAAGACAATTACCATACTTTGCAATTCATGAAATGTAAATTTGTTGATTGGCTCGTTGTGTTCATATCTGATATTTGGGGGCAACTGCTATCAGAACACTAATGACATAATCTCACACACTCACACTCATCCATATTATCCCTCAATGCGATTAGTTCCTCTGCAGTGAAGACTTTACTTAGGTCTACGCCCTAACTGATTCCTATCAAATTCCAATTTTTACCGTGGAAGACTAGCCTCTACCCCAAGTCCCACATCGTCGTCTCATTGTCTGAGAATGTCTAGTAAATCTCAACTATAAGATAAGATTTACGGGCTCATTTGCAGACGGCTTTCATGGCATCAAAGACCAGCTTGCACTATGTATTTTAATTACATAACCTTTCAGCACAGAATGGACAATGATTCTGTCTATAGTTGATATAAATATTTATGGCGATATCAGTTGGCTGTTGTGAGATGGTCATTTCCGTGTTGCTATCTCTAATTGGGAAATATAAACCCAGGGTCTTTGTCAGAAACCTTGAGGACGACGAGTCAGAATGGAACATGTGATATAATACGTTTTCCAGTCAAGCATTTTAAAGATTCCGTAATGTTATTGCCAAAATTAAGTCCGTCATTTGAAATGCACTATATCGTGTCTTCTTCCTGTCGTTCCTGTGATAACGTTCAAGTGTGCAGTACATGTAAAAATGCAATTATGAAAGCTTTAATTACGGGTTTCATTAGCATTGCGGACAATTTATTCTGTTTCCTTGATTTTGATTCTGTAAGGAAAATGTAATTGAATTTGGTAATGGATTACATTTCATATTCTCATATTCTCCAAAACCAGTCATGCACTTTCGACTGCACGGAAATAACATATCACATATCTTAAATAATTTACATACTTAAATTGACGTTCTGTTCACAGCTCTGTGACCAAGGTAACACGAATTAATGTTGGTTTAAATACAAGAGGAAACAACATTCCAGCTACATCACGGTAGCGCCTGAATCTTGGCCAGGTAAACCGGGTTGTGATCAGACAAGCTACCCATGTCGTTGAGGTGCGACATATACCAGCCAGGTTATATACTGTAATAATCCACTCCTTATATCAGTTGGCCCTTGCGGTAGGCATGTAGGGTACAGGGGCCATATTCTGCCTGTAACATTCACATAGATCACATAGATCACGGTAATTAAAGAACGTCAGGCACAGATTGAAGTAGAAGCAACAAAACCCTTTCAATATTCATAAGAAATATCTGCCAAAAGCAGAATGAATTGCACAATTACGACTATATCATAATCATGTGTTTGTAAATCACTTTTAAAAAAGATGATACCAAGTGTTCGCGAAAGGGTGAGCGTGCCCTGTCTCACTTGTGGCACCCGTTACAAAGACATGCAAAGCCAAGTCAACTGTTCAACTAAAAAAAACACGGAAACACATAGTTCAAGTCAAAATAGGAATCATCGGATATCATATTTCGTAACTGATCCGTCGAATTTGGAAATGTCCTTCGCGTAACGACCAAACCAAGAACACAACAATATCATGGGTACCTTCTGCAAGTGTTTTGTTTGTTTGTTTGTTGTTTAACGCCGCACTCAGTAATATTCCAGCTATATGACGGCGGTCTGTAAATAATCGAGTCTGGACCAGACAATCCAGTGATTAATATCATGAGCATCGATCCACGCAATTGGGATCGATGACATGCATCAACCACGTTAGCGAACCTGACCACCCGATCCCGTTAGTCGCCTCTTACGACAAGCATAGTCGCCTTTTACGACAAGCATAGGTTGCTGAAGACCTATTCTACCCCGGATCTTCACGGGTCTCATGCAAGTGCCTCTGCGCTACAATTACCCAATAAATATGCAAAACAAACATATGAGGAACATATTTACAAAATTGCAAACTTTCAATGAAAGGTACATCGTATTTATGGTTTCCAGAAGGAGTGCCCGACGCATTGTCTTCTGGCATGATGTCCTCAAACTGCGTAAACGTTGTCCTGAGCGAGGCACACATTAGTATCAAGTGCTTTTATCGATTTTACAAAGTAACATACACACGAATCTATGTCTAGAATCTATGCACTGGCATGATAAGATTAATCTGTCATTTTTTATTCACGAGGGCCGTTATGTTTTTGTCTTAGTGTTCATGCAGAATGACACATCTGAGTTTTCACGATGCACTGGTTGTGGTCCAAATGCATGAGTGTGAGTGAGCTGGGATTATAAAAGCGACAACACTGTCTCCATAATCATAAGAAATCAATGTTAAAATCATAACCCTTTGTAAGATTCCGACTGTATCATTAGTACTTATTGAGGAACGACAACGACCAGGAATTCGCGAACACCGTCTTCTACATTAGTGTCGTTATATCACGGGGTTCACACACAAAAGACCATTGTCAGTCAACCTCAGGAGATACATTAGCAGATACCGTTCGGAACACTGAAACCGTCGTTCTTAGTTTTGTACACATCGGCTTGATATTCGTTTGTTCGTTTGAATTATCTGATTCATGTGATGCTCTACATCTCCTCATCCCAAATGGATACACAACCCGAGGCGGAAGTACCATACTTGGGACCACTTCTAACTCATCATATCAATACTTGTCACAAAAACTGAAAAAAATGGTTCGATGATACTACCATCCGTTTGTCTTTGATGAAGTGACCGTTGCTGCCATAGAGATAGCATCATCCAATACCCGCGCTCCTCACATTCGCAATACGTACGATGCCTTAGCGTTGTAGTCGCAATTACCGTTACTCTCACTCAGTGGTTCGATCATTAGTATATCACAACCGTTTGATCATTGTTATTAATCGATAACTGTCGTCGTTTTGGCACTATGGTACTGATCCACTTAACACAATTTGCTTTGCATTCGCGTTATTTGTTTTGCACGACATCCTTTCTGAATGAAAACAGAACCACGAAAGGCGTTTGTGTGACAGAATCATATTAAGACAGGAGAGTTGTTTTCAGTTATTTTGAGGCGATCTTTTGGTGCATTTATCATTAGCTACCTACCTTGTATAAGTGGTCTGATGTGTAAGTTTGGCTCAAACGCCACTCATAAGAGTATTAGAGTGAGTAAGTGAGTGAGTGGTTCTGATTTTACGCCGTTTTTTTAGCAATACTCCAGCATTATCACGGCGGGGGAGACCAGAAATGGGCTTCACACATTGTACCCATGTCGCGAATCTTGGGCGTGACGAGCGAACGCTTTAACCACTAGGCTACCCGACCGCCTCATGACAGAATTAGAGAATTTACCTTGTTATGTTAGAGGAAATACCAAAGAAATGCCAATGGCAGACCTTGGGGTATGAATATATAATGCTGTACAACCAAGACTTTTAATCAAGGCGAATATGGGATTTGAACCATACAATGATCGGATCAGCATGACTATAGTACTAAAGTTTAAGGGCCACCTGCGTCTCCTTATCAAGAGATGCCTCCATGTTTGTGCGTTTTACCCTGGCATCGCGTTTCCACTCGCCTAGATTTTGGCACCTTCGATACCAGTGTTATTTAGAGAGACCGTGTGTGCACGTGTGCGTTTGAGTGTGCATGTGCGTGTGTGATATTATGTATCTCGATCCGCAGAGTTAGGATGCTCCCTGTGCGGTTTGGATTGACAGGGTGGATTTACTGCAAGCTTTTGTACAAATTGTACCAGCATGCTGGTATTCGCATGATGCTCATCCTCACAGTGCGCGCGTGTGTGTTAAGTAGTATTTTTGTAGCTTTTACTATTGAGCTAATCTTTCTGACCATCGCTAGTAGCCAGAGGGATGGTGTAAATCCTGCTGGGGTACCGTGCAGGTAGCAGATGTACCGTAAGTCCCCATGGTCCCTGTTATGGTGGCCTAACTTTGGTTGCTGGTAATCTATAGCTCATTTTTATATTGTATTGTGACATATAGTGATATTTTTTTATGGTTGTATACTAGTTTTAACAATTAATCTGTGTCATGCCATAGTATGATTTGGCATTGCAAGGCAAAGATTTGAGTTTTCCCGAGGAAACCTACCATGGATCTAGGTTGCGGTGATACATATATAATGCACTACGTGGGCAAAATTAGAAAACCTCGAATAAATAAAACATTAATTGTACATGGAACATAAATTGTACATAACAAATAGTCAATTAATGCCACTGAAATGGCGAAAAAAATTGCAAAACCTTATCCAAAATAAATATTGATCTTGCCACTGTGGAAAGATTGTCATTATATCTTCGCAAATAATTAATGAAACGTCTTGGTTTACAAAATCTGACTCTGGTAACGGAAGGTTCAGTAACAGCGTAGAATCATTCTTGCTACTAGTTTCATGTGAAGCTCGTCACGTTATTAATCCTATTCTATTTATCATCGACGTTATCAAACAACCGAGTACATAAAAACCCTGTGTTGCACACGTGTAATAATTGAGAGTGAGTTGGGTTTAACGCCGATCTTAACAGTATTCCAGTTATGTCGCGGCATGTCAGCTTAATGTGGGAGGAAAGCCCGAAGTAATGCAGGTCTCAGACGTTTACCAGTTCAGTGAAAGCCACGAGCACGGGTATGGTGCTGATAAACCTAGAAACATGATCGGCAAAAAGCAAATACTTTATCTGATTATCATTTTGTTGTTTATGCAAGTGCACCGAACTCGATGCGCTAACTGTGTGATTTACGTAGTCCGAATAAAGTTTGGGTTTCTCCTTACTTATTTTTTGTGAGTGAATTTATTGTGAGTGATGATGTTGGACGAAGGCCCGAAGTGATGCAGGTCTCAGACGTTTGCCACTTTGGTTAAAGCTACGAGCACGGGTATGGTGCTGACAAACCCAGAAACATAATCAGGCGAGCCGGGATTCGCAGCCACGGCCATGGGCTATTGGCTTTCCCAAGGGGCGCAACTCTGCACAGCGAATTGCGGCATCTCAGATGACTTGGCCACCCTTGCCACCTTTACTCACGAGTTACCAGATTCTTGTTTTGGGAGGTAACACACATTTTTTGCACATGTGAACACTTGGTGAGTGTTAATATTTTGAATCAGGACAACACTGAACACATGTCCAACATGAAGACATGAGATGGAAAAGGGCAAAGTTCAAGGTCATGAGAGCTCGTGTGTCCACAAGAATTTCGTGTATCTACCAGTAACGTCAAGCATTGCTTGCTTATAACCATGTGAGTGAGTGAGTGAGTGAGTATGGTTTTACGCCGCTTTAAGCAATATTCCAGCAATATCACGGCGGAAACGGGCTTCACACATTGTACCCATGTCGGGAATCGAACCCGGGTCTTCGGCGTGACGAGCGAACGCTTTAACCACAAGGCTACCCGACCGCCCCGCTTATAACCATGGGCGAAATGAGAGTACGGGTCACACATTAGGAAATGTTATCCTACTTGGCCTGTAGCGCCTGTTGTGTTTGTGGTTCGATCTGACCCTGTTTTACACGGCGACCCAACTCGTCCCATAAGTGTTCTATAGTTTTCAAATCTGACGATTTAGGGGCCAACAGAGGACCTTACATCGTGGTTCCATGGCAATGCTGCTGTTACAGATGCTTTAATCGGACAAACATTGTTCAAAGATAACGTTATCGTGGTTCATAATGGGAACGTGCGGCTTGTAAGATTTTATCACAATAGTTTCAGGCAGTAAAGTTGTTCATCCAGCGCCAGTTATGTCGACCTCCCGTACGAGGCTGGCGTCAAAACCTTCATAACGGCGTCGGTACTCCCTCGCTCTTCATCAGGTCGATGCAGCAGAAACCTTGACTTGTTGCTGAGACAAACAGTTCTCCATCCTCGATTAGACCCTGTTTTTCGAGTTTGACACTACTGAGCACATATGCGTTTCGCCAAGATTGCACCTATGCGTTTCGTCAAGATTGCACCCGAGTCGGTTTCGATGTGTTTTGACTTTTAAAATTAACCTTTTCTAAATCAGGAACTTATGAAATATTTACAGTTTAACCTTTAAGGAAACAGTCAAGTTTGTGCATTAATAAAATATAACACAAGAATGTCAGAGTACTTATGAGTTAAACTGTAGAAACGGGAAGATCTGTTTCAGGTAAGTGCGTGAAGTCTGATCTTGTCGTAGGGACGTAAAACCAGTCTGTCACGGTCTACTGACCATGCCGTTTCTCTCTTTTAATTATTTACTCACATGACACAATATAACGTAACGGCAGTCGCGAACCTGACATGACAGTTCAATTATATTTATTTCCGTTTTTCTTTGTCTTCCGTTCAAGGTAAACACCAAATTTCTTTTAGGCACATAATATGTCGGTCTTCACTGACGGCTGTCATTTTATACGATATATGTGCGGTGATCTTTGGTTGTCAAGAATAGAATTCATAGATTTTGTCCCAGCACTAATACATTGATAAATATGTATGTCTCTTTGGATGTCATCTTTGACAATAATTTCAAGGCGCAAATGAGGCGCCATGAAAGTCTCAGTATCATAACCTGACGTGTGATTGGATTTGCAGTTAATCATTTATTCATATTTGTAGAAAGAAGGCGATACCACACGTGTAGCTATTACTCCAAACAAAAATATCCAGATGCGTTCCAGTAAAAGTGAGTAAAAGTGCAAATCGATTCAAAACATGAAAGAAGACCACAGTCAAATATTCTGAAATTAATTCTATAAAATACCCAAGGTATTACATCTAAACATCAGCCAGAATACACTTCTGAATTTATGACGTATTTCGGAAATGATTAAAGTCAATAAAAAAATGATGACAGATAGATCCATGAAATGTTATTGTGATGCATATACAATGAAGCGCGTGCACTTCATCTAAATTCAAACATTCACTAAAGATGGTTCCACGAAATGCTTGTCGTAAGAGGCGACTAACGGGATCGGGTGGTCAGGCTCGCTGACTTGGTCGATGCATGCAATTGCGAGGATCGATGTTCACGATGTCGGTCACTGGATTGTCTGGGCCAGACACGATTATTTACAGACCACCGTTATACAGCTTGAATATTGCTTAGTGTGGCGTTAAACAACAAACAAAACAAACCCATTACCGTGAATTCCGCTAGTCCCAAGCTATGAGTGAGTTATGAGTGAGTGAGTGAGTTATGAGTGAGTGAGTGAGTTAGGATTTACTCCGCACATTATCCCAGCTATAACGCGGCGGGGTTAACTCGATATACTTTTTATGGCCTTCGGGTTAGCGAGGACCGTCTGTAACCAAACGACGTCTATACATAGCATTGCTGTAATATTAGCTGCATGCAACGAGCAGTTTTTGACAATGGCCATGGGGAGTGGCGTTTTGTGTTCAGCGATGGCATTGATGGAGATGCTGCTACTCGTCCCCTTATATTATCCTTCAGAAAAAACACACAGTTATTTTTGTTTAAGTGACCGATCGCCGAGAATGGCTTGCGTGTATTTAACAATGTCATTGATTTCAGTTCTTGAAATAGGTATTTTTGTACAACAAAATATTGATTTAACCGCAAATTGCATTGGAAGGAATAGCATATGATAGACTGTTTTGGATAAGTGTCAATAATGGGCTTCATTAAACAAAAATCATTATGTACGTTTATAGGTAATATGTGTTTGTTTAAACCAGTTGTGATTAATCCAGCAATCAACTGCGCGACATAAATAATTATGTATTACTGTCAGTTACAACCCGCGAAGATCCAGTCAGTACTGGTCTTCAGCAACCCCTTCTTGTCGTGACGGCGACTAACGGGATCGGATAGTCACGCTCACTGACTTGGTCGATGCATGTCATCGTATCCTAATTGCGTAGATTGATGCGCATGATGTTAATCACTGGATTGTCTGAACCGGACTCGATTATTTACAGATTACGTCATATATTTGGAATATTGCAGTGTGCGGCGTTTAACAACATACAAACCAACTTTAAGAAAATTAAATTCCTTCAACATTTGACATAAGCATGGCCGCATCACATGCAACCATCAAGGAAGTGGATCCATATCACTTGGTCTGTAACCCGTGAAGATCCGGGGTAGAATAGGCCTTCAGCTACCCATGCTTGCTGTAAAAGGCGACTATGCTTATCGTAAAAGGCGACTAACGGGATCGGGTGGTCAGGCTCGCTGACTTGGTTGATACATGTCATCGATCCCAATTGCGTGGATCGATGCTCATGATGTCAATCACTGGATTGTCTGGTCCAGACTCGATTATTTTACAGACCGCCGTCATATAGATGGAATATTGCTGAGTGCGGTGTTAAACAACAAACAAACAAACAAAAAATCTATTGCGGGCGTCCATGTTGAAATCGGCCACACCTCGCGTCCCTTTGAAGGTGGCGTCATGCCAAAATGCGGTCCTGCTTCCGACTCCAAATCCACCTCATTCACTCGGTAAAGCGCTTTCAAAATATAATATTTTAACAACAACAAATCCTTTTTCAGAACGTTCAGCGATTCCCGTATGAGATATTTTATTGATATAATCTGAGGACAATTACTATTACTGGTACAGGTCATGTTATCCTATTCCCGGCACCAGACACGTCACATTGAAAGAATGGCGAGAAAAAAACAGACCATGAAACCGCTGATGCTTTTATGAAACATTCACATGTTCTTGTTATTGTTCTCGCCCTCGCTGTGACAACCCGACACTTAAAGGCATTTAGCCTTTTGTGCCAATACTGGCCATTTCGTTACTGCCTACCTATTCACATAACGCACTAAAACGTTTTGAAAACAACAAATGGCACTGCCAGTGAACTTGAACAACGCATAAGGACGTGTGTTCATCTTTTAATATTTCTAACGGTATTATATAAGAAGCAAATTTATAACCTAGTGCGCTCGGGCAGACATAAGTTGAACGATGCACTTACCTAAAAGCTTTTCGGTAGTTCACTTTTATCAGAAAATCAATGTTTCAGCTAATAGAATAACACGCAAGTCGTTTCGGCTATTGTTCACGGGCTGGCGTCGACCGTGTTCCCGGTTTGTGAAGACAGATAAAATTACGCCCAGTTTCAAAGTGATAGCATTAATTTCCTCTGTGTGTCTTTACCGGGAAATAAGGCCGAAATGCTGATGGGTTGATGGAAATTAACGCTTTAGATCCAAATATATATTTTCCCATTTCTTCATTTACACCGTTCAATCGTACTTTGTTGTTTTGCTTTAGAGGATTATCATTGCAAGACCAGGATATTGAAATGTGATGTTTCATGCAGTCGTGATATAGTTATCCTGCTACCGCGTTTGGATTCCTGGTTCAGAATAGGTACCCATTAGCCCACACTGTTCGTAAATGATGATTAACATATGGCTGGGAGAGCCATGGTGTCCTGTTCGATTTGCCTGTGTTGTTGCTTGCGCTATCGACCTCCGGTTTATCTGGTGAGGTGAGGTGAAATGAGGTTTAACGTCGCGTTCAAGATTATTACACTTATATAGCGACGTGCATGCACCCGTGTGTATAGCTCGGAATAATGCCGGTTTTATAGTGCTAGCCCAGAAAGATACCATGTCGCAGTTTGACATGAATACCCCGCTCAGTTGATGACGCCAACCAGTGACAACAAGTACTATTTGTTCACGTTTGTTTTGGTTTGACGCGGCCGGCGATCGAACTACTACCTTTTATGCAAAACTGACTGGGACTGTAACAATAATATTGCAGTTGATTCTTAGGCTACCCATTTATATACAAACGCCTCTATCTTTCCCTATCTTAATTATGGCCGGTCGGCCATGGAAGCCCGATTGATATGTGCCAGAAACAGACCATTGTGCTTTGACAAGACCATTGTGGCAGGATCGGGTAATTGTGCTTGAACCAGATCGTGGAGGTTAAACCAGACTGTTCAGGACATATCTATGTGCCAGGACCAGATCATTGTACCAAGAGCCGATCATTGTCCTTGGACTAGATCGTTAAACCTGGACTCGACCGCTGTGTCAGGACCAGATCATTGTTCGAGGACCACACTTTAGTACAAGGACCAGATCATTGTGTCAGGACGAGACATTGTGTCAGGACTAGATCATTGTGCTTGGACCAGATCAGTGTGTCGGGACTAGATCAGTGGCCAGGACCAGATAATTGTGCCAGGACCAGACCGTTGTGTCAGGACCAGATCATTGTGTCAGGACCAGACCGTTGTGCCAGGATAAGATCATTGTGTCAGGACCAGATCATTGTGCCAGGACCAGATCATTGTGCAAGGACCACATCATTGTGCCAGGACCAGACCGTTGTGCCAGGACAGATCATTGTGTCAGGACCAGATCATTGTGTCAGGACCAGATGAGTGTGCCAGGATCAGATCATTGTTTCAAGACCAGACCGTTGTGCTAGAACCAGACCGCTGTATCAGGACTAGATCATTGTGCCAGGACCAGATCATTGTGCCAGGATCAGATCATTGTGCCAGGACCAGATCATTGTGACAGGACCAGATCATTGTGCCAGGACCAGACCCTTGTGCGAGGACAGATCATTGTGCCAGGGTCAGATCATTGTGCCAGGACCAGATCATTGTGTCAGGACCAGATCATTGTGCCAGGACCAGACCCTTGTGCCAGGACAGATCATTGTGTCAGGACCAGATCATTGTGTCATGACCAGATCACTGTATCAGGACTAGATCATTGTGCCAGGACCAGATCATTGTGCCAGGATCAGATCATTGTGTCAGGACCAGATCATTGTGCCAGGATCAGATCATTGTGTCAGGACCAGATCATTGTGTCAGGACCAGATCATTGTTCCAGGATCAGATCATTGTGCCAGGTCCAGACCGTTGTGTCAGGACCAGATCATTGTGTCAGGACCAGATCATTGTGTCAGGACCAGATCATTGTGCCAGGACTAGATCAGTGTGCCAGGACCAGATCATTGTGTCAGAACCAGATCATTGTGCCAGGACCAGATCATTGTGCCAGTACCAGACCGTTGTGTCAGGACCAGATCATTGTGCCAGGGCCAGATCATTGTGCCAGGACCAGACCGTTGTGTCAGGACCAGACCGTTGTGTCAGGACCAGATCATTGTGTCAGAACCAGATCATTGTGCCAGGACCAGATCATTGTGCCAGGACCAGATCATTGTGCCAGGATCAGACCGTTGTGTCAGGACCAGATCATTGTGTCACCTTTTGGTCGGGTTAGAATACACCACCGGCAAGTCATTGTTTGTGGTAAGAGACGACTTAATAGGATCAGTTGGTCAGGCTCGATTACTTGGCTCTATGCAAGACGGCGTGGCACGTTGCTGACAAACAATGCCAATCGTTGGTGTTTCTGGCCAAGATTTGATTAAATACAGGCCTTCGTGATACAGCTGGACTATTGCTAAAAGCAGCACGCGACCTTATACAAAGGATGTCCGATACACAGGCACACACAAAATATTGCATACAGCAAGAGTTCCCATTCCAAAAGAGAAAGGGTGTCCGAATACACAGAGGCTAGTTTATAGAGAGGTAACAGCACATGACAACGATACCCATTCCAATATAGACAGGGCGTCCGAATACACATGGGCTAGTTTACAAAGGGTTATCATATATCGTTATTTTAATAATAAATGCCGCGAAATCGCCAATCCAACCTCCTTGAAGGGACATTGTCATCTGTTAAACATATATCAGCATGTACTTGTAACGGCAAAGTTTATATTTCATTTGTTCTATTACACACAATGTTTTAACATTTGTCTATAGGTTCAGCTTTGGCTACGTCTTGAAAGCAGCAAATCCAACCAATAACCTTGCACTGCCAAGACGTTGCTGCTGAGTGTGTGAAGTCAGAGACCTTCATAGGAGTGTTTGGGGCGTAGCATAGCTCAGTGTGTGTGAGTGTGTGTGTGTTGGTGGGGGGGGGGGGGGGGGGGGGGGGGGGGGGGCGATTTGCTTGTGTTGTTTATGCTATCGACCATGGAGAGGAGGAGGCAGTTTCTTTGCCAAATGTCATCAATGACACTGAATCTTCACGCATCAAAGACAAAACTAAAAGGCATACATTATCAGCTCTTAGGGTATGACCATAACCTTAAAATCATTCTGAAATCGGTTTCAACATACTCTGTATACATGTGCATGTAAGCCAGTAGCCTAAGCAGGTTGTTGAGCAAATAGTCTCCTTGTACAAAATTACGGGCCTGGAAGTGTGTTCTGGAACTCTAAATACGTAATTACATGGACGTTCGATGATGCTAAACGTCTGGCTTTGAACCAACCAGGAGCACATCTTTCAGGATGATCACTGCTGACACTGGCGGAAAAGGTCAGGCTGACCCGGTGGACAGGATTTGAGAAATCCACGTAAAACAACTGGCCTGTATTCGTAAGCTGTGTACTCTAGTGTCTGGCTGTCTTTGCAATAGCACTTGTGTTGATCTGTCCTTCTTGTTCCGTCTCCTTGTGGGAATATAAAAAAACATGATATGCCTGAAGTGCCACTGATAAACTCAATCACAATACACGAAAGTCGAACAAGGCGATTATGGCGTTTCAGGGTTGCGTTGTATTGATAGCCATCGGCTGTGTCATCAATGAATGTGATAAGGTTTTGTCGGGATATTTTTATCAAGCTCCTAGATCTACATCGAGAGAGAGAGAGAGAGAGAGCTTTCCGCAATATTCCAACAACACAATATTGCGGTTCCTACATTGATTGTACCCATGAACTGAACCTAGGCTTTCGAATTTGGTATGACGAGTGAACCCACCACCTCGCATTATCCAATAAAACAGGACTATTATGTGTATCGTGTGGTTACAATGGTTGATTTGTTTGGATTAAACAACTCTCAAGTTTGACGATCGACAATTCGTTTATTTGTTATTTCGATATTAATGCATACGTTGCGTGTTATCCCAATCATTAATTCTCTCACTCATACCCTAAGCAGAACAGAAGTTAGAAGCGAAGATTGATGTGGCATCAGATGACAAAAATCAGGCTGTATGAATTCAGGGATCCATGACTGTCGTTTTTTGGTAGATGTACGTTTGCTTTCTGATACCGAAGCCATAATTTTCATCATAATACGTAAATAACTTCATTGTGAGAAAATATAATCACCTAGCGCCGCTACCATGTAAATTATTCAAATGGTCTTTCCTGACCGACCTTATGCTTGTCGTAAGAGGCAACTTACGGGATCGGGTGGTCAGGCTCGCTTGCCTTGGTAGAAGCAGGTCATCGTATCCCAATTACAATGCTCATGATGTCAGCAACTTGATTGTCTAGTCTAGTTGTGAGTATCTACAGTGATTATCAATTTGCTGAGTGCGTCGTTAAACAACAAGGAAGCAAATATCGAGCGTTTATTTTTTATGTTCTACAGACAGAAAGTCCAATCACGGAGTAGGGCCAAATTGCAAATTGCTTTGAAATTCAATCTACTCTTATTTATTCATTTATTTCTAAAATATATTGCCACACTTACTACAGGTAGTCTATAACGCAATGGTGTATTTTGGAAGGTAATCAGTATTTGAAATTGCCTACCGCTCGCCATGGCAAGAAGTGCTTTCAACGAACTATTTTCATTCGCGATGATGCCGTCATCAGCAATAACATGGTCAAGTGCAGAATCGATACTTCTTGCGGGGAAATCGGAATGGAGGATGCTTAAATGGCATGGCAGCATCATCTTTCCTCTTATTTACCCGTTCCTGTAACAGTTTTTGCAATAGGCATTAGGAACATATGACCTCATATGCATGACGTCATAAATGGCATGACTTTATTGAAATATGCGTTTGACATCCCTTCTACTGTCAACTAAGGATGTTGATGGAGATGTGGAGTAAATAATCTTCTCAGGAAAAAGAAATAATAAAAATACATTTATATGTAATTGTGTTCACTTTGCTCGAAATCTTGTGATAAATTTGCAAGACATGTTGATTTAAGTCATGATTTTCTCTGTCGATCAGTGGAATTACTGGATATACCCAGACACAGCAATTAGATCCCGATGCCAGATCCAGAGCGATGCAGTTTATTAGAACTCGGGATAAGACAAATTAGTCCCGCTAAATTATGTTAGGTTCGACATGTCCTCTAAATAACAGTGTTGTCTCCCAATCCGGAACGACCAAAAAAAGCCCAAATCTAATTACCGGCCAACTGTGTGTCAGAAGGGTTAACAAAACTCAAACACACATCAGCCCTGTCCAAACAAACCCTGTCATAAGAACGTGCTAAAGTGTTATCGGTGATGAAAATCGGAAATGAAAGAGAAGACGAACGATTGGGCGACGGACTCTGATACGCGCGTTACATAATACAATTATAGGCATAGCAAAGCGACAAGATTTCCTCAGATCTGACTGGATCAATATTTTGCGCACCCAGAAGTTTGAGTCTACGTCCCTGGGCCAAAGTAAGATTGAATTATCGTTCGATTCCCAGTTGATATGAAGGTATCAACTTGTAGGAAGTCGATTATGGTTTAACGAAGTGTTTTTTCACCTCGAATGGTTGCATTGAAAATAGATAGAATATTGTGTGTAATTGATTTCATGGTAGCCTTTGTTCTCTAATGGAGTCTCCATACCAATGACTACATAGTTGGAGTATGATATCTGAGTTTATCTGAAAAAAACAATAAGCAAATGTGTATTGAGACTCACAACATCAGCCTAACACACTGATGTAGAGTTAAGTTACACATATGCATGTCATTATTTCTTGTGATACCACGGATTGCAGTGTAATACTATCGCCGATAGCTAATGAGAATTGATCTGCCCATGTTAGTGTGAACCCATCCGAGTCTAATCCGGTCTCAATTGTGTTTATCATTTGAGAACCTTCTCAATGCTTTCAGAAACGTTCTGAACCATTCATAACCCACAGTTAGGACAGGGCATGTTCGAAAACTTCACATAAAGCGTGTTGATGTTGGCTAGTGTTAGTTAAGTAACTGTTTAGGATGGTTTTTATGTTCACACAAAATATCAATTGTAGTGAGGTGTACCTAATGGCATAGAATGTCATATAGATACACATTAGTCACGCTGGTTTGTTTGTTGTTTAACGCCGCGCTCAGCGATATTGCAGCTGTGTGGCGGCGGTCTGTAAATAATCGAGTCTGGACCAGTCAATCAAATGATTGATGTCATAAGCATCGATCCACGCATTTGGGATACGATGACATGCATTAACCAAGTCAGTGAGCCTGGCCACCCGATCCCGTTATTCGCCTCCTACGATTACTTGTGGGTCTATCCATGAGGTGTCTGTGGTAGAATAGGTCCCCAGGATTACATGTGGGTCTATCCATGAGGTGTCTGTGGTAGAATAGGTCCCCAGGGTTACATTTGGGTCTATCCATGAGGTGTCTGTGGTAGAATAGGTCCCCAGGGTTACATTTGGGTCTATCCATGAGGTGTCTGTGGTAGAATAGGTCCCCAGGGTTACATTTGGGTCTATCCATGAGGTGTCTGTGGTAGAATAGGTCCCCAGGATTACATGTGGGTCTATCCATGAGGTGTCTGTGGTAGAATAGGTCCCCAGGGTTACATGTGGGTCTATCCATGAGGTTTCTGTGGTAGAATAGGTCCCCAGGATTACATGTGGGTCTATCCATGAGGTGTCTGTGGTAGAATAGGTCCCAAGGATTACATGTGGGTCTATCCATGAGGTGTCTGTGGTAGAATAGGTCCCCAGGGTTACATGTGGGTCTATCCATGAGGTGTCTGTGGTAGAATAGGTCCCCAGGATTACATGTGGGTCTATCCATGAGGTGTCTGGGGTAGAATAGGTCCCCAGGATTACATGTGGGTCTATCCATGAGGTGTTTGGGGTAGAATAGGTCCCCAGGGTTACATGTGGGTCTATCCATGAGGTGTCTGTGGTAGAATAGGTCCCCAGGATTACATGTGGGTCTATCCATGAGGTGTCTGGGGTAGAATAGGTCCCAAGGATTACATGTGGGTCTATCCATGAGGTGTCTGTGGTAGAATAGGTCCCCAGGATTACATGTGGGTCTATCCATGAGGTGTCTGGGGTAGAATAGGTCCCAAGGATTTCATGTGGGTCTATCGAAGAGGTGTCTGTGGTAGAATGGGTCCCCAGGATTACATTTTGGTCTATCCATGAGGTGTCTGTGGTAGAATAGGTCCCCAGGATTACATGTGGGTCTATCCATGAGGTGTCTGGGGTAGAATAGGTCCCAAGGATTACATGTGGGTCTATCCATGAGGTGTCTGTGGTAGAATAGGTCCCCAGGGTTACATGTGGGTCTATCCATGAGGTGTCTGTGGTAGAATAGGTCCCCAGGGTTACATGTGGGTCTATCCATGAGGTGTCTGGGGTAGAATAGGTCCCCAGGATTACATGTGGGTCTATCCATGAGGTGTCTGTGGTAGAATAGGTCCCCAGGGTTACATGTGGGTCTATCCATGAGGTGTCTGTGGTAGAATAGGTCCCCAGGATTACATGTGGATCTATCCATGAGGTGTCTGTGGTAGAATAGGTCCCCAGGATTACATGTGGATCTATCCATGAGGTGTCTGTGGTAGAATAGGTCCCCAGGATTACATGTGGGTCTATCCATGAGGTGCCTGTGGTAGAATAGGTCCCCAGGGTTACATGTGGATCTATCCATGAGGTGTCTGTGGTAGAATAGGTCCCCAGGATTACATGTGGGTCTATCCATGAGGTGTCTGTGGTAGAATAGGTCCCAAGGATTACATGTGGGTCTATCCATGAGGTGATGGAGTAGAATAGATCCAAAGTATCTCTTACTGTGCCTGCCTACGAATTGGTTCTTTCACAATTATCAAAACGACTGAACAGTATATCCGATAACAACGTGACAGCTAAATACGGGACGAAAGACCGACATGAGACATGTCTTAGACATTTACCACTTTCATGAAACCAACGAGCACGGGGCAACCCGTGAAGATCAGGGTTAGAATGGGTTTTCAGCAACCCAGGTCTTAGGCGACTAACGGGATCGGGTTGTGAGGCTAGCTAACTTGGTTGATGCATGTCATCGTATCCCAATTGCGTGGATCGATGCTCATGATGTCAGTCACTTGATTGTCTGGTCCAGACTCGATTATTTACAGACCGCCATCATAAAGCTGGATTATTGCTGAGAGCGGCGCTAAACAACAAACAAACAAACAAGATCATCATATTTATTCTTTAACCTTCTCCTACCAACCTTAAAAAATAATGGACGAGTGAATACCATTTAATTTAAGTGCTATTTTAAAAAGAGAGGTTTCTAATAATTCATTGAAAGCAGCCCCTGTTGAGAAACCAAGGGCTACAGATACGTCAAATATAGGATTCGAACCAGGGAACTTAAGACTCACCCCTTTACAGCGAGTAAGAGCAGTCAACCCACGCCTCTCAATCCAAAGGAACTCGGAACGCCCCACCAACCTCATTTTACAGCTATAACCATCCAGGAAGGTCTCCTAGAATTCTGGAACAAGATTCTCCCAATGGACGCCGGCGAGTGCCGAATATAGATCATATGAAGGCGTGATGACAATGATAGTACTTATGGCTTTATACACTCCGTCACCTATTACGTCCCCAAGCCTGGTAGCTTCCTGCAATTACCCTGGCTTAAGGGAGCACACACGTGCTTATCTCACTTTTACCCAAATACATATGGATAAGAGGAAATAGGAAGAAAACACCTCAAGCGATTAAGCTCGTGACAAAAGACTGACATTTAAGCATTATAACCAAACTACGGTTATCGACAGTGCAAGTGTGATCATTCTGCTTGATGTGGACGCTGCATGTGAACGGCATGATACATGATAATAGGTGCAGTGACAGAACCAGGCATACTTTCAGTTGTTTACGTCTGACCATTATTACTGAAGAACTCGATCGTGTGGGAATTCCAATTGAAAAATATTCCTGAACGTTTATTATCAGCGATATTGGGTTGTAGTGCGTGTTACACAAAGAAGATTATTCTTTTATTCATGAGATCAGCTATGCCAATGATATATGCATGTGTTTTAAAGGTATTGGTTTACGGTGTTTAAAGAGAGTCTATCATTTAGATCTTTTTTTCTTAAAACGGTTTAGAAAGCACGCAGTCAAAATGAATTATTTATAAACTATTGAACTATTTTCAAGACTGAAGGTGTTTCTTTGTGAACAAATCCTTTGTTCTCTGGGTAATCAAAGCATATATGTGACTATAAGTGACGCAAAACGTATATTAGGTGGATAATGTTTTGTCCAAAGTGTATAAAAATGCTTCTATTAATCATAGGAATTAAAAACTTAAAACGATTTTGAAGCACAGTACATGTAAAGGCACTTCCACCACACGAAACCGCCTCCGTGGTCTAGTGGGAGAGCGTCCGCCCGGAGAGCGGAAGGTCCGGGGTTCGATCCCCGGCCGCGTCATACCAAAAGACGTTAAAAGATGGTATTTGTTGTTACCCTGTCTGGCGCTCGGCATTAAGGGGCTAAAACAAGGACTGGTCGGCTCGGAGTCAGTATACTGTGTCTGAGTGGGGTATTCATGTTAAACTGCGGCATGGTATCTCAGTGGGCTAGCACTATAAATCGGCATCAGTCCGGACTAGTACAAG
Organism: Haliotis rufescens; assembly: GCF_023055435.1. Classification (NCBI taxonomy): domain Eukaryota; kingdom Metazoa; phylum Mollusca; class Gastropoda; order Lepetellida; family Haliotidae; genus Haliotis; species Haliotis rufescens. The sequence goes on from NW_025963813.1 coordinate 31,451,942, forward strand.
ATGCCACACAAACACACGCTAAATAAGTGCAATAATCTTGGACGCGACGTTAAACCCAATGTCACCTCACCTCACCTCCACCACTTGAACACTCTCCACGGTGATCCGTTCATGTAATTGTCACCGCTACTTTGTCCTGTTATGCCCAGTGGAATGTCTTGCTGCGGATAATCGAGACTATATAAATGCAACATGTAATTAAACCGATTTCAGTTTGCAAATACAGTGAAACCCTCTTCATTTAATGCGTAAAATGCGTAAAATGTTCTTATATCAATTTGGAATGTCGAGGTTAAGGGGTTTCGCTGTAGGTATACTAGTACATCATAATTTCTTTTCCGTTATACAAGCATTGAGTGATGTCAAAGGCAACACGATCGAGCAGCGCTTCGTGTATAAACCCCATCTCAATTTTCACAAATTGTCTTTTTATTGCAAATTGACTGTGTGGCAATTCAACTAAATACCCGTAGCAATGAACCTATAACGTACGCGACCAGAAACTCACAATATATGGACCATTCGGACGCGGCACCATATGACTCAGACTAATCTGCAAGTAGAACTCCTGGTAAAAACACTTGGAAGGAAAGTGATCACCAGGTTATCAGAAGCTCAGATTACCATCGCATCCAGGACATCTAAACGGTTCTGGCAGTCCTATTATTGTAGCTTCAGGTCGTATCGAGGCGAATATGGTCACGAGTGTGTGTGCTATTGCGTTTATTGGACCACATCCTGAGGAGCAAGACGTAAGAGCGTGGATTGATTATCTGACAAGTGCAGCTGTCCTACTGGTGCCGTTAGTAGAGAAATTTTGCTAATATTCACCATTATATTCAGCGCACGGATTCGGAGGCCTAAGTGTCACAGCTTTGGCAGTTATGTAATTGTCAATGTAATCAAAAATGTCTCTGTGATATGAATTGGTTTGCCATGGTCATTTAACCAATACATTTGGAACGTAATATTTATCTTAAGAAGATATTATAGTTCGTTTTTGATGTTTGTTAATGCCATGTATATACATGCACGTTCGTATTCTTAAGTACATATGTAATAAATTGAATGTGCACAGTGTCACGGGAAATTTAAGGAATAAGACAAAGTCGAAAAGCATTATGTAAATGTTCTTAATAAAACAAACAACTTCAGGGGAAGTTTATTTGTCTTGGAGAGCACGTCACGGAAGGGGTCTTTGCCTTTCTGATTCTAACAGCTCTCTTGGAACCTAGTAATACACATCTTGTGGCGGGATTCTCAGATGATTTAATCACAACATTAACGATTTACAAGAGAACATCGCGTGCCAAGGCGCATGTGATTTCCTGGTTGATAATGTGAATTTAGACCAATGTTCAGAGATGGGGATGTTCTCTGAAGCAACTTAAAGATGTTGAGGGACATGTAGAAATTAATGGCCTTCTTCGGGTCATTATGAAGAAGATTGAATCAGATTATATCACTGACCTTGCAATCGTTTCGGTACACTTAGTCATATGATGAAAAAAACAACAACTGACGATCTCTAAACGCAACATTGGAGCGAAAACATGTGAATGTCCACGGAACACACGGAGGGCAATCGATATGCCAGCTTACTTATTAGCTTCATATTATCACAGTGTAATAAACACTACCATGATCAAGGGACATGTTGAAGGTTGAGCTCATATTCAGTGATGGGGACCCAATTTTCAAGCTCGATCATCTGGTGTTTTTGTAATCTCGTTGTAACCACGTGTAATAGCGAATGAACGTTGACACTGACCCTGACCCTGACCCTGACCCTGACCTTCACACATAGCCATTGTTGTGTATATGATACGGCATGACAAACTCACAATTATTGGCTTATGTGCTTGTATTCATTCCCATTTGGATTTGACATATTGTATTTATTGTTAAACTGCTATACTTTCCTTCTATTTTTGTTTACGGGGGCACGGGTTGCCCAGTCGTCTTAGGCGCCGCGATTCGCTGGGCAGAGTTGCGCCCCTTGGGCACGCCAGAAACCTATGATTATGGGTTCGAATCCCGGTTCGCCCCAATTATGGTTCTAGGTTTGTCAGCACCATACCCGTGCTCGTGGGTTTCACCGAAGTGGTAAACGTCTGAGACCTGCATCACTTCGGGCTTTCCTCCCACATTAAGCTGACACGCCGTGATATAACTGGAATACTGTTAAAAGCGGCGTTAAACCCAACTCACTCACTCACTCACTTTTGTACAAGTAGCACGCACATCACGAACTCCACACAGTGCCGCCAGGCACGGTCTACCTAAGAGCAGGTGCGTGCTTTTGGTCGCATTTTTTTCATGATGTGCATGGTCCTAAAACATGCACCCTCTGTAACAGGGCATTATTGTTCAGTTGGCTGGAGATCAATTTATTTAACAGACACTTCATGACAGGGTGCTTCATCCACTGGTAAGATAGAGGGCAGATCATTTGAATCACGTGACGAGCCTCCATTGAGGTCGGTAGTAAAAATCAAGATCAATAGCATCGATTTTAATCAACTCCCAGCAGGCAATTACATTCATTCATTAGCCTTTTAAGATGAAGTGACAGTTAACAAGGGTTATGAAGCGTGAATATATATCTGATCACCTCCATTGTATTATGGCCCGATCGAATCCGTGTCGGCGGATTATCGAGACTGATTATTCCCTGGAGATTACTTAGAATATATAATGGCAAACATGGATGGGTGAGTATCATTTTACGCCGCTTTTTAGCAATATTCCAACAATGTCCAGGCGGGGGACACCAGAAATGGGCTTGACAGATTGTACCCATGTGGGGTGTTGAAATCGGGAATATATATATTGCTAAAAAGCGGCGTAAAATTATACTCACTCATCCATGTTGCCATTTCTGCCAAATGCTACCCAGAACAAGTTATCACTGAATTTCTATATTCATATAATTTGCACCATTATTTTCACCTTTACGCCCATGGTTTGTTGTTTGTTTGTTATTTGTTGCAATATTCCAGCTACGTGACGGCCGTCTGTAAATAATCGAGTCTGGACCAGACAATCCAGTGATTAATGTCATGAGCATCGATCCACGACATTGGAATATGAGGGGATCGATGACATGCGGTAACAAAGTCAGCGAGCCTGACCACCCGATCTCGTTAGTCGCCTTTTTCGACAAGCATAATCGCCTTTTACGGCAAGCATGGGTTGCTGAAGACCTATTTTACCTCGGATCTTCACGGGTCTACGCCAATGTTTGGAAAGATTATCGAAACGAATTAATCCTTTTATTTATGTTTTATGGATGTAAAAAAGTTAAACCAGTGATGACTGCTGATCGTGTTTTCGAACTTCAAACCTGATCAGGGGCGGTCGGGTAGCCCAGTGGTTAAAGCGTTCGCTCGTCACGCCGAAGACGCGGGTTCGATACCCGACATGGGTACAATGTGTGAAGTCATTTCTGGTGTCCCCCGCCGTGATATTGCTGGAATATTGCTAAAAGCGGCGTAAAATCAAAACTCGAACCTGATTATGATCCGTGGCTTTCAACACCACACCTGTGATCATGGGTGAGACCACACTACATATCTGCGATCTATGTCCACATCTGCTTCTTTCAAATAAAGGTTTGACATCGTCAGTTGAAATTGTAGTTAAAGAATCTAGCTATCTGTTTGTGCAGTCATTGTCCTGCAAGAACCCACACAAGTCGGCTGGGCCTCCCACATCGATCTCTAGTAATGTTTGATGTGACGTCGCTTGCTTTGTCACTAGCGGGGTGTACGATGTGGGAATATTCCAGCAATATCACGGCGGGGGACACCATTAATGGGCTTCACACATTGTACCCATGTCGGGAATCGAACGACCGTTGAGGAACACCCATCGACATTCTGTGTCACGGTGAATGAGTGAGTGAGTGAGTTTGGTTTAACGCCGCTTTTAACAGTATTCCAGTTATATCACGGCGTGTCAGCTTAATGTGGGAGGAAAGCCCGAAGTGATGCAGGACTCAGGCGTTTACCACTTCGGTGAAACCCAAGAGCACGGGTATGGTGCTGACAAACCTAGAAACATAATCGGGGCGAACCGGGATTCGCACCCACAATCATAGGTTTCTGGCGGCCCAAGGGACGCAACTCTGCACAGCGAGTCGCGGCGCCTTAGACGACTGGGCCTGCCGTGCCCCCTCGTAACTATGCACCAAAAGGTTTTTATTACTAGTCAACATTATAAAGTGTGGGTAGGTACATGAACGTTTAAATCAGAAAAAAAGATGGCATAAATCAGATATTCATCTTACTTTTGAAGACGAATAGCATATCATGGTTTTTTTTTCAGTAAAAATATCTTTAGTAGACTGTGGTTTTGAACTCTATACCGCTGCTTAAGTTTGGGCTATAAAAAGAACCAATTCGGTTTACGATCCGTCATCATTGCCGTTTCAGTGTCTGATTTAGGGAAAGGTGATTCATTACCAGGCTAACTTTACATGCAAAAACACGGAATTGAGACATGCAATCGATCTTTATTGGCTCAATGACGTGAATACCCCCTACTGCAGTAATTCAGTGAAGTAAAACAAAATCACCAAGTCTCCTTTGTTTTGCCAAGATCTTCATATTAGGTCAAGTCCTTCACTCTGGCCTTGCCTCCAAGTACCAGTTTTCCACTGCGACAAAATGTTACTTACAAGTATGTATATGCATTTACGTCAAACTAGGTTAAATGATATTTCTTCAATTAACCATAATATAAACCTTAAAGGGGCGGTCGGGTAGCCCAGTGGTTGAAATATTAGCTCGTCACGTCGAAGACCCGGGTTCGATTCCCAACATGGGAACAATGTGTGAAGCCGATTTCTGGTGTCCCGCGCCGTGATATTGCTGGGATATTGCTGAAAACGTGCTAAAAGCATTCTCACTCACTCACTCACTCACTCACTCACTCACTCACTCACTCACTCACCCACCCACCCACTCACTCACTCACTCACTCACTCACTCAAACGCCTGCAACGTGAAACAGACAAACCAAAAAGCTTCGTCATCAACAGTTCAATAAAACCCATTCAGTGCTTTAACATGCGGTGTGATTTTGTTAATCTAGTTGATATTAAGAAATAAATTTAGATTTTAAAAGATTTAGGGTCCACTTAAAAGGCCAACTTCGGAGGCCAACTAATTATTTCTATTTCACAAATGTTTTCTGAGATGATGACAGAGTCAATAATTGTTAAAATGCGACCATGTCATCACCTATTTCGAGAACACTTAGTATAATGATAGTCATTGACATAAAACAATTCGGAAGTGACGGTAGAAATGTGTCCCTTTCCTGTTTGTTGAAGGCTTTCAAATGTAGGGATAATAGCAGATTAAATAAATCGCCTTAAATAACTGGTTTAAGGTAAAGTCCTTTAAGCACTTTGAAAATGTCTCAATCCTTAGATAACTTTAGGAGGAAATTGAACTTGGATGGTTGCTGACTATGTCTTGTGGCAGTGACCTTGACATTCATTATCTCACGACGGCTGCTTCCGGTTTGTTTGCTTGTGTGATTGATTGGTTGTTTAACGCAGCATCCAGCTTTATTGCAGCTTTATGATGACTACCTGTAAATTACCGCGTCTGGACCAGGTAATTAGTCACCGGCAATTAATATGTCAGCATCGTACGCTGTCGGGGAACGACGAGATTGAAACAACTAACTCACAACCTAACCACCCGATTCATTATGCCGTCTCTCCATTCCTATTCATGGGAACTATAGTCACCATGAATGCTCGGGTACGGCAGGATACGCTCACCAATTTCGCGAACACCCCGTCATGGGCGGATACAGCATTTTTGAAAAGGGGGGGTGCACAATTAAGATCTATTTATTGTCTTTGGTGGTAATTTATACGCACCCCCCCCCCCCCCCCCCCCCCCCGGATCCGCCCATGCCCATGCCATCTTTATTTACCACTTCCGTTTTTGTAATTCATGGCAGATGCTTCTTTTACGTCGTCGCGATGTGGCTGTGACTCAAAGGGACCACTCAGTTTAGTTCGATATAACCGTAGTTCATTATAAGCATATATACAGGATATATACATCAAATGCCCGGGAAAAAAATACTTCGTATCTGTCAGTTTGTTTTAAACGTAGTTTACTGTATATATAGTACCTTGGTTAAACTTGTTAGTGATGAAAATGTTAAGGGTTTATAGTCTTTCCTGTGACCTATTACGTACGTGGGGCGGTCGGGTAGCCTAGTGGCTAAAGCGTTTGCTCGTCACGACGAAGTCCCGGGTTCGATTCCCGACATGGGTGCAATGTGTGAACCCCATTTCTGGTGTCCCCCGCCGTGATATTGCTGGAATATTGCTAAAAGCGGCGTTAAACCATACTCACTCACTCACTCACTCACTATTACGTACGTGAGTTATGACCGCGATACGCAACACACAAACGCTGCGGTAATGTTACTGACTTCGGGGAATTGGTGAGTCAGTTCGGTTTACACTCGCTATGAACAGAGAGAGACAGACAGTCACACAGACAGACAGAAGTACAGAAAGAGACAAAGAGAACAGAATTATACACTTCTGAGTATGATTTAATGAAGCCTTTTATCTTTTATATATATATATATATGTTCGCATCTCCTTGAAGTGGTAATACAATAATCTTCAAACGAGAGTTATTTTAAAATGAGGGGATAAATGTCGCTTCGTTGATGATTAAAGGACATTAGTATTCTCTTGAAACAATCTCGATGGCGCTATTGTGAGGTTATTAGACCTCGTGTGGCTCCTGTTACTTGTTGTATTGGTAATGTCCTTTGAATCATTGAATATCATGGCCACGGAGCCTCCAGGCCATACCACCATATTGGTTATGGAGTTGACAACTGAGCTGATAGCATCGGATATCTTATAAACTGTGGCTTATTATTGGGGACAGCGAGTGTTACAAACAATATTTGGATACTATTGCAAAATTAATGAACCTATTGCATTAACTATTTGATGGTTAGGTGACCACATTAACCTTCCCACAATGTAGATTTATCTTTGGATTGCAGTATTGATGACATATGCTTTCAGGAACAGTTGCTACAGGGTGAAGTTAATTGGTTCTGGTTATTGTCTTACATAAATAGTTTAATAGTAAACGTCTGAGACCCGAATCACCGCGGGCCTTCCTCCTACATGATCCGCCGTGAGTGAGTGAGTGAGTATGGTTTTACGCCGCTTTTAGCAATATTCCAGCAATATCACGGCGGGGGACACCAGAAATGGGCTTCACACATTGTACCCATGTCGGGAATCGAACCCGGGTCTCTGGCGTGACGAGCGAACGCTTTAACCACTAGGCTACCCGACCGCCCCTGATCCGCCGTGATATAACTGGAATACAGTTCATAGCGATATTAAACCCAACTCACTCACTCCCTGAATGAATGTCCAAGTGTCTTTTTAAACAAAGTGTATCAACGATCCGATAAATTAATGATATTTGTGACAATTCTTGGTTTGTGTTGTGTCTTCTGTATTAGTTGGTTGTTGTTGGTTGGTTTGTTGTTTAACGCCGCACTCAGCAATATTCCAGCTATATGACGGCGGTCTGTAAAATAATCGAGTCTCGACCAAACAATCCAGTGATTAATATCATGAACATCGATCCACGCAATTGGGATCAATGACATACATCAACCAAGTCAGCGAGCCTGACCACCCGATCCCGTTAGTCGCCTTTTACGACAAGCATAGTCACCTTTTACGGCAAGCATGGGTTGATGAAGACCTATTCTACCCCGGATCTTCACGGGTCTCTCCCCTATTAAGTTGACACATCGTGATACAACACACTTTATTAGTCGCAAACATGTCTAATTCCATGACTCACATTCTCATGCCAAATCTTTACCTCCCATGAGTGTAGATATACCACAGCGTTAACACAGTGAATAACATTTGAATTCATATTTCACACCTTTTGGTAAAACGTCCAATAGTATTGTCTGATTGCACAGTTGGCGAGCTTCATTCGACCAATACTGTAAACCTTGATGTGGAATATATTTATGCAAAGTTTTCATATTCCACATCCAGTGTACATGTTTTACTGATTTTGATATATCACTCAACATTAGGGGTCACGGAAGGCACAGTCGTCCAAGGCGCCGCGATTCGCTGGGCAGAGTTGCGTCCCTTGGGTACACCAGAAACCTATGATTGTGGGTTCGAATCCCGGTTCGCCCCGATTATGTTTCTAGGTTTGTCAGCACGATACCCGTGCTCGTGGGTTTCACTGAAGAGGTAAACGTCTGAGACCTGCATCACTTCGGGCTTTCCTCCCACATGACACGCCGCGATATAACTGGAATACTGTTATAAGTGGCGTTAAACTCAATTCACTCACTCACTCACACACTCATTCAACACCACACGTTAAGTATGACGGTTTAATTCGTAATCTTGATAAACCTATCGGTGCCAATATTGTAACCATCTTCAGTGAATGCTTCCGCATTTAAATCTCATGCCAGAGACATGCACGTTTCGAAAGTGATCAATCCATGTAATTTTCACCATGCCTTTTGCGCCCCTGGAATGTGGATGTCGGTGGATGATCAAGACTGATTGTTCCCTGCCGTTGACGTTTTGATAAAAAAAATTATTTATATTTGATATAAGCACATGATTCTCCCTGTTTAAAGGATTATAAAATGACAGAACGTTTTAGCCACGATGCATTAACTTGTGTTCAGCATCGAGCAGTGTTTACAACAACTATTTCAGTAGCTGTAAAAGGATTTATAGTCATTATCTATAATACATTGTGAAATCTTTTTTTGCAAAGAGTCTGTTTATCCCCTGCCTGGATCTCCATCTAAAACACACTTTTCAAATCTTTTCCGGGACAAAGCGGAAGCAACCACAAGAAGCAGGTGGCGTGCTTGACGGAAACCGGATCTTCCCTGACATGAACGAGTAATCTCCCTTTATAAAATCGATATTGTCGTAAAAGGATGGATTACTGTAAAGATGAAGGACATTAGGCGTACCTAGTGTAGGTTTCCGCTAGTCGTTGAAGATAATCCCTGCTCTCCATCAATCTTGGATTCAGCGTCTGTATGCTGTGCTGTTATCCTTATGTCATTATCTGTTTTATGTCAACTAATCCTTATATTATTTCTGTCCTCCCCAAATATAATGTCATGACAGCAATCCTTATGTTCTTTTGCAAGATGAATCAGAGACCGCATTTCCAAGTCGTATGGCACTTTTTTTTGCATATCTGAATAAGTCAGGAAAGTTTAGCACTTGCCCGTGCATATTTTATGTCACTAACTTGTATATAATATTCTTTTGGAGTGAGTAAGATTGGGTTTAACGCCGCTTTTAACAGTATTCCAGTTATATCACGGCGTGTCAGCTTAATGTGGGAGGAAAGCCCGAAGTGATGTAGGTCTTAGACGTTTACCACTTCGGCGAAACCCAAGAGCACGGGTATGGTGCTGACAAACCTAGACACATAATCGGGGCGAACCAGGATTCGAACCCACAATCATAGGTTTCTGGCTTGCCCAAAGACCTAGCTGCATAAGGCGCTGGAATTCGCTGCGGAGAGTTACGTCCATTGGGCACGCCAGACACAGATTTTTGTGATTTCGAATCCCGGTTCGACGCGATGATGTTTCTAGGTTTGTCAGAACCATACCATGCACGTGGGTTGGAAACCAAAGACATTAGTGGTCAACGTCAAAGACCTGCATCACTTCGGGCTTTTCTCCCTCATTAACCCGACACGCCGTGATATGACTGGAACAAATGTTTAGGGGGGTGTTAAACCCTGCTCCCTCGTTCACTCACTGTCCAAGATAACTGCTGGATATTGGTACACGAACACTGTCTGTTTCGTGCGGGGTCATATCATAGGATGCAATGAAGCAATTGGAAGGATATTTAAATAACCATTGCTAAGAAACAGTTGCAAAATCTGTTTAAAGGTGTATACGTTTGTACACTGCTGTCGGATTAGTAATACAGACAGCATATTGATTTTTGTTTTTGTACATGTTTACACATTTTAGATATAGAAGGACAACGGAGAAAAGGGAGATCGTAGGCGGTTACCACTTTGATTAAATCCACTCTCATGAACACGGTGCTAAAAACAATAAATCATAACGAGGGAGAATTTGGGGTTCGAACCGCGGATAAACGGTTGTAATTTCTTTACCTCAATTAATTCTTAACATGTTTGTTTGTTGTTTAAGTTATAACGTCGCACTCAGCAATATTCAAGCTATATGACGGCGGTCTGTACATAATCGCGTTTGGACCAGACAATCCAGTGATTGATATCATGAGCATCGATCCACGCAATTGGGATCGGTGACATGCATCAAACAAGTCAGCAAGACTGACCATCCGATCCCGTAAGTCGCCTCTCACGACAAGCATAGTCACCTTTTACGACAAGCATGGCTTGCTGATCATGAAGACCTATTCTACCCCGGATCTTCACGGGTCTCCTTAAGATTTAATACTGTGATCACGGTAGGTAAGATGAAACTTTTAAAACCCAAAGTTAACAAATAAACTAAAGAAAGTAATCTGTTTACTGAGGGATTCCTTTCGAACTTTGAAAACACGGAGCCAAACACTGTAGGTAACGTATCATATTTCAAACTTTAACCTCTCAATTTTTCCAGACTCCTTAAAAAGCTCTTCTACAGACAATGAATTTAATAGCGTGCTGTGAGTTCATAAAAAAAGATGCTATTGATGTTGATCCAACTATTGTCATCAGCGGAGGCTGAGGCTGAGACGTGAGTCAGGCTATCTGCCCTGTCTGACAGATGTATTACAAGTGGATGAAGCACCCCGTGAAGACATCTCGGTGTCCAGTAAATTGATCTCCAGCCAACTGAACAATTATGCCTTTTTACAAACTGTGCATGTTGGAGCAGGCAGGTCGTGGACGACGTGCAGCAAATATCACGCACCGTTTTTAACCGGCTGTGAATAACGGTACTGTGTGGAGTTCGTGGTTTGCGTGCTTCTCGACTTCACTTGAAAAGGCCATAGGTCACCATATCTTCTGATTTCGATCCTTACTGCGAATATTGTACTTTTTTCGGTACGCGATTTTTGTCATGTAACCACATCACACATACGATACAAGAAAATATCCTTTGAAATTTAATCCGATAACGTGAAAGGCACTGTAGTCCCCGCCACTTGAAATGGAATCACGAAATATCGCGATGATTAATGAACGACGTTTGCTGCATATGTAGCGAAAACAAGCCATTCCGAGGATATGAATATTACTTACGATAATGACAAATTTTGTAAAGTTCGCTTTTTCAAGAAATATCCATTTTGCTTGCAGTAAACTTCGGCAGTCAGGTGACTATTGTTATATGAACATTACCAGCACGAACTCAAAGATAAAAAACGTGCAGATGTACTATTTAAAGCGCTATTGACAAAGGTAACTAAATATAACCGCTTGCAGTCACCTGACCGTCGATTCTGACCCGGATTATAACCACGTGATCAAAACGCAAGGAGGTGAGGTGAAATGGGGTTTAACGTCGCGTCCAAGATAATTGCACTTATATAGCGACGTGCATGCTCGTGAGTGTGTGTGTGGATGCTTGTACTTGTCCGGACTGATGCCGATTTAAAGTGCTAGCCCACTGACGTACCATGCCGCAGTTTAACATGAATACCCCACTCAGATACAGTACACTAACTCTGAACCGACCAGTCCTTGTTTTATCCCCTTAATGCCGAGCGCCAGACAGGGTAACAACAAGTACCATCTTTTAACGTCTTTTGGTATGACGCGACATGGGATCGAACCCTAGACCTTCCGCTCTCCGGGCGGAAGCTCTACCACTAGACCACGGAGGCGGTCCAAAACGCAAGAAAAATGGATATTTTATATAACAAAATAATACTTTTGCATCAAGACACTTAAACTTTATAAAAGCCCTCCAGCGTTTTTTTATTAACGATCGAATTGACGCATTACATTATTAATGTTTATATGGTTTTTGCTCATTTTTATGGAGATGCCAATCATTTCACTTGGTTTCCTTTGATTTGGTATCATCACGGTTAAACAGCATTTTTCGATATGGTAGACAATTGTGCAATTAGGCGTTTCATGCCCCAAGCAAGCAATAGATAGTTAATGATAAGTTTACCTTTGTTCTCGTATTTTATGCATTTTGAACGATATATTTTACTGTTCTTACCGAGATGAAGCTGCAAAGAGAAATATGATATCAGTTATGAAAATTGATGTCAATCGTAAAAGGAAACCTGATTGCTCGGAAGTTATCGTGAATATTTCGATCTTGTAGCTTATTCACTTCTTCACATAATGTGGCCGTTATATATCATGTGGTGATGCTGATCATCCGACATCCTGTCTACATGTACAGAACAGGGCGGCTCAGGATGTACATGTCATAGAAAGCGAAAGTAATTCTTATATAGTATAGCAAAATGCGTTTGAAGACACACAGCTCTAATGAGTGAATGAGTGAGTGAGTGAGTGAGTTTGGTTTAACGCCTCTTTTAACAGTATTCCAGTTATATCGCGGCGTGTCAGCTTAATGTGGGAGGAAAGCCCGAAGTGATGCAGGTCTCCGACGTTTACCACTTCGGTGAACCCCAGGAGCACTGGTATCGTGCTGACAAACCTAGAAACATAATCGGGGTGAACCGGGATTCGAACCCACAATCATAGGTTTCTGGCGTGCCCAGCGAATCGCGGCGCCTTGGACGACTAGGCCACCCGTGCCCCCTTTAATGAAATTGTAAAAGCAACAGTTAATACAATCAATAAGGGTTACACTTTAAGGGGAGTTATTTGAGCCAAAGAGTGTGGAGTGCTCTGAGTTTAGGGGGAGCGATCTGAGGCTAGGTTTAGTGATCTCAGCCTACGCTCAAATCCACCCAGATTTGCGCCTCTTACCCTGGTAGGGTAGCCTTGAACTGTATGCGTTCGTTCGTGTCGCCCGTGTTCGATTCCCCTCAAAGGAACAATGTGTGAAGTTGACTTTTTGTGTTTCACGCCTCCCACCCTTTCCACCATCGTTTCTTTTCTAAAGGGGGCGTAAAACCAAACCCCTTCACTCACTTAAACAAGATACTATCGTTCGTTCCTTTCTTTTATAATATAGGTGGATTCATGAACTCTTCTACTGACCTACTGATCTGATAAAAACCACATACAATTTGGTATATTCGTGTTCTTTTAAACCATGATAACCACATTGTTTCCATGCTTAAAACTCATGTCCTTTTAAGAAATGTAAGGCGCTTTGAAGAGCGGTTACAATCCATAGACATGCACTCGGTTGAAAATAGTGTCACAGGGATTCTTCGACCAAGGATTACTGAAAAAAAGACCAATTAAGTAACAGCAAAATGCATTTGGCTTATCATTGGAAAAAGAATTTAAGCTATTTACAATTTCATTGTCGGAAACTGAATTGGTAAAAAATAATGCCCTTTTCCCTCACATACTACAGGGTCACATCAATGTCCTGATTATGACAAAATACAAACTTTCAATTAAGCAAAGGCGCTTAAACTTTGAGACCGTAATTTAGCATTGTGCTCTTGGGGTTGTCAGCGGCGTTGAATGGCAATTTCATTAGTACTTACACGCGACGGAAAGGCTACAGATTTCCCCAATGGCTGAAACACTGTTACAGAATATTAAGCTTCAACAATTCAGGAAGAAACAAACAGTACCTCGGGAACTGCATTATTAGAGTATATATTTTAAAATTTCACACTTCAATAGTTATCACATAATTTCAAATTAGTGGATTAATGTTCTTGGGTGTATTAATGGAAGGAGGTGGGGATGTGTGTGTGTGTGTGTGTGTGTGTGTGTGTGTGTGTGTGTGTGTGTGTGTGTGTGTCTCTGTGTGTGTGTGTGTGTGTGTGTGTGTGTGTGTGTAAGTGTGTGTGTGTATGTGTGTGTGTGTGTCTCTCGCTGTGTGTGTGTGTATGTGTGTCTGTGTGTGGTGTATGTGTATGTGTGTATGTATGTGTATGTGGATGTGTGTGGTGTGTGTGTGTGTGTGTGTGTGTGTGTGTGTGTGTGTGTGTGTGTGTGTGTGTGTGGAGGGATCCGGGGAATGGATCATAGGATACACAGACAAAAAAAAGATAAATAAAACACCCAGGGTATATTTGTTCTATCATTATGTGAGGAAATGTATAATTTGTTCCAACATAAACATCTTCGTTAATGGTTCTTATAGACTGTCAGTTTGACCAACGGGGTAAACGTCTGAGACCTGCATTACTTCGGGCTTCCCTCACACATCAGTCTGATACGCCGTTATATTACTAAAGTACTGTTAAAGTGGCCTTAACCCCAACTCACTCACCTGTGTCATGTTCAACACTCTCATCTGTGGTTCATTTTTATAAAGGGAATTTAGAAGCTTGCTTCGGTACGAACTTTTGACTTTTTTTTAGCTAAATGTATGTTACGTAATACATTATCTTATTGTATTACCCTCTCTGCACGGTAACTAAATATTCCTAAATAATAGTTCATTTATCTTTCATTAATTCTTTTGATCAACCGTGAATGTGGCTTTATGTTTTGTGGATCGTTTTATGATATTTCTGCGGCGCAGAACTGTTAAATATTTTCTGAATACACATGTCAGCTTTCATACAAAATTGATCTAGGAACGTGAATATAATTGATTATAATTACACAGGTGCCTGCGTTATATCTACATATAGCTAAACTATATTTCATGCTTGTTTGCACATAATTAACATGATGTTATTCAGATGTTTCATGGAAACGTGGTTGTTTTGTAAGGTTATTCTGTCTTCAGCGACTGTATCGAGAATACTTGCCTGTAATAATAGCACACAACAATCCAAAAACCAATACAACGTAACAGTAACATTGACAAAAATAAAGGTTCGCCAATGCCTCACTAAGCGTTTCCGTTCATACAGAAATGTGCAATGTGTTGTCGATATAGCTTATCGAGCTTTTAGATGCAAACCCGATAATGAATATGCCTGGCAATGGTTGGGAGGATAATTGACACTGATACGACATCGTGGTCACCTTGCAATTGATTAATCTTTGCTTTCACCTTCTTTTTAATAAGCCGATAAGGACCTAATAAACATCTCTGGCATTCATCTGTTAACCCACATCATGTTAACATCCATCAAATATATGCCGCCAATCCAGTTGACTCCCTGAATAGCAATATATCCTGTTTCATCCAATGTTGCCAGCAACCCATAGGGACTACAGCATGTTGGAAAAAGTCCCTAGCACCATAATGCTTGTGATAAGAAGGGTCGTGTTTCTCTAGATCTGTGACTTGGCTGACTGTGTGTCATCGAACACTGGCGACGTGGGTCTCTCCTCGGGTCAACCACATTCGTCACAACTCGCCCCTTTCCGTAACCTGCAAGAAGACTCGTCCCCCTCTCGGTGAATGTTATGTGCGAAAATACGACAAACCAATCGGAATGCGCGTATGATTTCATGTTCTTTGTCAAAGAATCCCTCAGAAAACATTTTTGATTTTACATTGTCTTGCATCTGTACCCAAGACACGGTGAAATGTGTTCAATCATACTGTATAATGCCGCACGTCCCGATGTCCTTTAAATTGCATCTGAAATAAATATAAAATATGGGGAAATATATGTGAACCATTATATTGGAGTTGACAATTGTTTTAGGTATGCCCGTTAGCGCTAAGACGGAACCTAGTGGCAAAAATGGCCATGAGAGGGACACGAGTCGCTATTCGGCTTGTCTCGGAATAATACGAGTTGGTCACGAATGGGGTCAACCACATTCTTTTCCGGCAAGTCTCGATCATTCAAGCAGTCGTATTTGTTTGTTTCGTTTGTTTGTTTTGTTAATGCCGCAATATTCCAGCTATATGACGGCGGTCTGTAAAAAATCGAGACTGGACCACACAATCCAGTGATGGACCCTATGAGCATCGATCTATGCTATTGGGATACGATGCCATGCATCAACCACGTCACCTGAAATGCCCAACCGATCCCGTTAGTCGTCTCTTAAGACAAGCAATTCACATCAATGAAGAAATGAGAGGGAACACAGGCAGCCTAACTGGGTCTTTGATGTAAATACAAGCGTTTGAATATGCACATCAACATTATCTAGGAACAGTCGAATATACATATTCGACATTACGCTGACACCTTTGTTCAGAAAGTGAATTTTAATCGGGACTCGACTGCGTTTAGATGAATCGATGAAGCGCCGTTGTCTGAAATACTTCCAAGCCGCCTTGCATTACAAGTTTACCTTGTGGCATCGCTGGACAAAAATCAATCCCCATTTTAAAATGAACGGCTTCGAAAAGATTTATTGGCAAACGCTCGAGTGCTGTTCCTGCGTTTAGTAAAGATATGTCGTTAAGGTAGAAGTAACAAGATTACCCGTCATTTTTTACTGTACACGTTTACGAGTTGAGTCAGAGCTTCGACAAAATGAACCCCAGACTCAATTTCACAAGCAAAAATGGCCAAATATCTGCTCTTATTCCTCTTGTGACCATCATATCGTATGATCAGCTGGTATCAAGATTCTAGGCCCACCCAGTCACTCCAGCCAGAAGGGATAATTCGAGAAATACATCTCGGTGTCATTGCCATAGGGACTAGAAGCATCGCTCGCCGTGTGATGGCCAAATCTGATTGTCGTGATGAGTTGAGACAGGACCCGTCTGCTCTTCGCCATCAGCCATCAGAACCTTCAATCAAAGCGAAGTCACACGTGTCGAAACGAATCACGTAAAATATGGACGGCAGTCAAAACCTTTGGTCTTTCAAGGGCCGTTGTATTAGGGACGGGAGTGATCGAATCCTTTGGGTGGTTTGAAACGTGTTGACGTGTTGGTCTTGCAGACAAACCTTGAGGCTGTCGTATGGGAATAGATTGACAGTCTACTCTTGTCTTTACAATGGTATATACAGTGCATGTTACAGTGGAAATTTAACCCAGCTAACTTTGTAGGTAGATTAGCAATGTGTGCATTATATAGATAATTAAAGCTGCAAAACCATATCCACAACCACATTTCGATGATGTCATAAGCATGTATTTATGAATCACTATCAAATAGTGATGATACCAGATGACAGCGAAAAGATAAGCGTAGCCTGCCTACAAGTGGCACCGTCACAAACACATGCAGAGGCAAGTCAACTATCAAATTTTAAATTGTCATCACAACTCTCCCACAAAAGTGTATGAAAGCTTTACTGAGGCCTTGAATGCAACCCTGATTAAATATCTGTTGAGCAAGTAATGCTCTTTGAAGTCTAGAGACATGGACACAATGAACGGGCTTCGCATGTGGGGAAAAAGACCTCGGGAACACGGTGTGATATGTTTTTTTGGTTTTGGTGTGTTGTTTAACGCCGCACTCAGCAATATTCCAGCTATATGACGGCGGTCTGTAAATAATCGAGTCTGGACCAGACAATCCAGTGATTTACATCATGAACATCGATCCACACAATTGGGATCGATGACACGCATCAACCAAGTCAGCGAGCCAGACCACCCGATCCCGTTAGTCGCCTTTTACGACAAGCACAGTCGCCTTTTACGGCAAGTATGGGTTGCTGAAGACCTATTCTACCCCGGAATCTTCACGGGTCTTGTGTGATATGTTAAACATCCAAATGAAAAATACTCGTCTGTCTGAGTTAGCGTCAGTATGTAAAGGAACTTATGAATATTTCATATGTCATATGATGACCTCCTTATAAAAGTATTACCACAGAAGTATTAACGTTAGTACGAAAGTCGTGTTTTGTTTTGAATGTACAGTAAACTACGTTTATAACGAACACGCTTATAACGAACTGACGGATATAACGAACTTACTTTTTTGTCCCGACTATTTGCTGTAGTTATGCTGTATATATGCTTATAACGAACTACGGTTATAACGAACTAAAATTAGTGGTCCCTTTGAGTTCGTTATAACCGTAGTTTACTGTATTCACAACCTTGATAATGCCGTGACTCTGACCAAGTCTTGTCCAAACAGCTGGGGATCTAAATGAAGTTCCAGTGATGACTGTAGAGTTTGGCTGACAACCTGACTTCACCTAACTAGTATGTCAGCGTTTCCCTTAGGGGTTTAGTCTCCATTGATGTCAAGGAAATGCAAGCCTAACTGACAAGTAAAAGCATTAGTACCTTGGCGCTGTCGTGGCGCCTATAATCTAAGTGTACCTTTTAGAGCAAGGTTACTTGCGGTGCTTAGTATGCAAATACATGTCTGGCCCTAACTCGATGTTATTGTTCCCTGATTAGGTAAATAGGATATACATGAGACAAATATTGTAAAACAAGATTACTGTAACAAATGCCGTTTTTATTGCGTGATATCACGAGACGAAACACGGAATTCTGAATTGATGTTACTGATGGATTATAATGTGTATGGACAAAGTCATTTACACTTTTCTGAGTGTCATATGTATCAGTAATCCATTAGTAACATGAATTAACATATTGTATGCTGCATTATTTCTTCCTTATCCAGACCCCGTTTATTATAAATAACCAAACATTCTCTATATGATTATATGACCGTATCGTCTCTCTCTCTCTCTCTCTCTCTCTCTCTCTCTCTCTCTCTCTCTCTCTCTCTCTCTCTCTCTCTCTCTCTCTCTCTCTCTTTCTCTCATATATATATTTAAAAAATAAACAAAAAAGGGGCTGTTGGGTAGCCTAGTACCTACAGCATTCTCTCGTCACGCCGCAAACCCGGGTTCGACTCCCTACACCTGTACAATGTGTGAACCCC
Organism: Haliotis rufescens; assembly: GCF_023055435.1. Lineage (NCBI taxonomy): Eukaryota > Metazoa > Mollusca > Gastropoda > Lepetellida > Haliotidae > Haliotis > Haliotis rufescens. Next base: position 31,470,815 of record NW_025963813.1, read on the forward strand.
CATGTCTGGTGTCCGCAGCCGTGAATTTTCTGGAATATTGCTATACGCGTCGTAAAACCATACTCATTCATTCACTCACTCACTACATTTTAAATGTATGTATGTATGTACATTGGATGATAATGATCTTTTTGAACTAACTAAACATGCATGGTTAATAATAATATTTTTTGCATCAAAATGTAAAGATGAAATGTAGATTATGTAATGAATTCAATAAGACTGTCCAACACATTGTCAGTGGATGCCCAGCTTTGGCACAAACACAGTATCTTAAGCGACATGACGGTGTACCGTCTTCGCCATGCTTGTGGTTTTGACACAGAGGTCCATCCATGGTACGACCCGGGATATGTAGAGGGCGTCATGGAAATGATCAATACAAAATTCTTTGGAATAGACCCACTTCTAGCCTCAGACGTATCCAGGCCAACAAACCTGATATTGTCCTTTTTGATAATAACAATGAAATCATTTATATCATTGAATTTCCTGCCCCTTTTGATTGACAAGATTGAGTAAAAACATGGCAAATACGCAGACCTCGCAAGCCAAGCAATTGTACCAAGTTGTGCCATTGTTCTCGGTACCTTAGGTTTGGTACCTCCCAGTCTGTTGACTGACATTGGGAGAGTATCCGGGTTTACTACCAGGAATACAGCCCTTCTGACAATCTGGGTAATGCAGAAGGCTGCAGTGTTGGGGAGTCTTCACATTCTCCGAAAAGTTCTGAGTGGGTTTTACAAGGCAGCGCTTCCTGGTAGAAGTCCCATTCGCTGTCTGGGCTGCTTGTAGAGGGGGCAAGGGCCCTGAGCTGATGATGAGCCTAACCAGCCTGACCGTGCCAGGATCACCCAAACCCTCTTTGCTGCATTTATGTTATTTTAGTCTGTACATTATAGTGCACGGCTGTTAATAATATAAATAAATCTGAATGCAATGCAATGATGGATTCTGATTTGCAACAACACATATTGTGGACGTTATTCGTAATAGCATACATATAGGCATACATATACATCCCAATGCTCAGAACCTTGTCTTGTGGATACATTGACTGGAACTAATAAAACAAACAAAGCGAATGCGATGAATATTAATCAAAAGGATCCTGCATATTGATCAGTTAACTGAAACAAATCGACCAGTTTACCCTTCGCTAGTCTCTAATTTAATGCAAATACGTTGAAATGTTTAATAATCAATTGATGATTCAGTTTACATGTGACAGATGCGTCAGGGGAATGTACAGTATATACTAGTGTGCCGCTGGACACATACAGATATATACATACATGTTAGTTTTTTTCATATTAACTGGGGTTGAGCTGTTGTATAGTCATCTACTACGACTGAGAGATGGACCCGTGAAGATTCCGGGGTAGAATAGGTTTTCAGCAACCCATACTTGCCGTAAAAGGCGACTATATATGCTTGTCGTAAAAGGCGACTAACGGGATCGGGTGGTCAGGCTCGCTGACTTGGTTGATACATGTCATCGATCCCAATTGCGTGGATCGATGCTCATGATGTCAATCACTGGGTTGTCTGGTCCAGACTCGATTATTTTACAGACCGCCGTCATATAGCTGGAATATTGCTGAGTGCGGCGTTAAACAACAAACAAACAAACAGATGGTAGAACATATTTAATAGTTCTTGATCATCTATACCAGCGCGTGTCAGCTTAACAGTGGAGTTTGGGCAAGAATCAGATTCATTTTCATTATTTTTCTCAACACCGCTAACTGGTACAAGGGCACTATAGTCCAAACTATACATTAAAAGAATATACATAGACATGTACATTAGCGTTTTGATGAACGGGTATTTTGATCAAATACATGTACAATAAATCGTGATATGAGTTTCAAATGCTTCATTTTTGTTGTTGAAGATAAGTTAAAAAATGTGGATGAATGTGACAAGGAATGTTATTTGATTGTGATGTGTAAAAGTCGATGTTGGAGGAGAGTTTCACGTCGGCAACGATGATGAAACGCTTCTCCAACTACATGTGAACTGCACTATTTACATAATATGTTTCCCCTTGTTATAGCTGTTATCTGGGGGGCACGGGTGGCCCAGTCGTCTAAGGCGCCGCGATTCGCTGTGCAGAGAACGCCAGAAACCTAAGATTGTGGGTTCGAATCCCGGTTCGCCCCGATTATGTTTCTAGGTTTGTCAGTACCATACCCGTGCTCGTGGGTTTCACCAAAGTGGTAAACGTCTGAGACCTGCATCACTTCGGGCTTTCCTCCCATATTAAGCTGACACGCCGTAATATAACTGGAATACTGTTAAAAACGGCGTTAAACCCAACTCACTCACTCGCTATAATCTGCCAGTTTCAATAGTTAAGTTATGATTTGATGTTATAAATTGTCAGACTGGTACATGTAGATAGACATATACTTGGAATATATATCTAAGTTTATGGCGCTGATAATATTTACCTTTTGAACGAGTGATGACATCCTCTTTCCATTTTTAAAAAAAAATGATTTTTTTAAGAACGAGTTCTGCTTTAGAAACTATGCAGGGAGTTAATATACATCGGGTTTCAAAATCGAATGTGGTGCCAAACCAGGGGTCAAAATTAGGCCGGATCTTGGGTTCACACCATAGGTCAGCGGATCATCCACGACTAAGGGACGAAACACTCATAGCTAATTGAGATTCAATATGCATATACAGTAAACCACGGTTATAACGAACACACTTATAACGAACTGACGGATATAACGAACTTACTTTTTTGGCCCCGACTATCTAACGAACTACGGATATAACGAACTAAAATTAGTAGTCCCTTTGAGTTCGTTATAACCGTAGTTCGCTGTATATAAAACGTCAACGCCAGAGAATTACCAGTCTGGATTATATGCCGAAACAGATATCATTGGGTGTAAGGAGTAAAATAGCGGTGAAAATGATATGAATGGATCATTGAAAACCAGTGATGAATCCTCCTGTTCGCGATAAGGGTAAGCATGTCCTGCATTACAGGCAGAACCCGCCACTCACACAATTCGGGCAAAAATAAGTCAGCAGTACTCCTGCCACACGACGGAGACCGGTAAACAATCGTGTCTTGACCAGACAATCAAGTGATGGAACAGACAATCCAGTGACACGGTAACAGTAGCACATTTACTGATTTTGTTGAAACTAAACACCATAGGGTTACTTCAAATTACGTTTGCTGTGTAAAAGTGCTGATATTCTGAAGCTTATGGGAAAAGTCAAACATTTATGAAATATGTTAGCACTGCGCTATATTCACAATGGGGGCGGTCGGGAAGCCTAGTGGTTAAAGCGTTCGCTTGTCACGCCGAAGACTCGGGTTCGATTCACGACATGGGTACAATGTGTGAAGTGCATTTCTGGTGTCCCCCGCCGTGATATTGCTGGAATATTGCTAAAAGCGGCGTAAAACCATACTCACTCACTCACTCACTCACTATATTCACAATGAGGAATTTTATTTTTACACAATCTGAAACAATCTTTATTATTTTTTTTTTTGTGTAAGCGGAGTTGCGTCCCTTAGTCATGCCAGGATCAACGCAAATCCGCGTGCGTGAGTATTGAAAGTGGTGAACTTACGCTGACGCAGTATTGTTGAAAACAGATTCAAACTCGCTCACTCACTCGTCTCATCCACTCACTCACTCATTCCACTTCATACAATTATTTGGATATACTTATATTGGGTGCACATTATCTGCTAATGTAATAGTGTAGGTGGAATACGAAGACGAGGTTATTGACAAGTTAAAGGGAAATATATAACTTGATATACAACATTGTGTGGTGGATATATCAATGCAGACAACACTCACTGTCTAGACTGAGCGTCATGATCGTTCATTGAGAAACCAAGTATTACTCAGAATATCATACACTCTCGAAAGATTTCGTTTAGACTGAAAATCGCTTCATAAGTGCTACTCTGATTCCCGTGATATTTGTTTAAATTATCACCCGGTGGTGTGGGTTTAACTCCGGGCAATAATTCAGTCTCTTTACAAGAAGGAAATTCCTTTGAGTATTGGTTAGAGTTCCGGGAACTGAAAGCTTTGGATTATACAAATGGATTGTTGTTATTAATTCCTTTGTCTGTGTACACAAGATAACAAGGGGGCGTGTGTGACAAGTATTGGACAAACTGCAACACTGCTAAGATATGATTATACAGGTGTTAAGCTGGGAGAAATACACACTCAGAAGAATAAAATCGTTAATAATTTCTCAGAAAAGAAGCAAAACTTGAACTTTCAGATCTGGAGTAAGCGTTAGATGGTGAGGGGAGTCGGGTAGCCTAGTGGTTAAAGCGTTCCGTCGTCACGCCGAAGACCCGGGTTCGATTCCCGACATGGGTAGAATGTGTGAAGCCCATTTCTGGTGTCCCCCTGCCGTGATATTGCTGGAATATTGCTAAAAGCGGCGTAAAACCATACTCACTCACTCACTCGACAGTTGGTGATTTTTGTGTTACCGTTAAGGTATCCGGATGGAATTGTTTGTTTATGTGTTTGTGATGTATTGTTTGTTTGTGTGTTTGTGATGTATTGTTTGTTTGTGTGTTTGTGATGTATTGTTTGTTTGTGTGTTTGTGATGTATTGTTTGTTTGTGTGTTTGTGATGTATTGTTTGTTTGTGTGTTTGTGATGAATTGTTTGTTTATGTGTTTGTGATGTATTGTTTGTTTGTGTGTTTGTGATGTATTGTTTGTTTGTGTGTTTGTGATGTATTGTTTGTTTATGTGTTTGTGATGTATTGTTTGTTTGTGTGTTTGTGATGTATTGTTTGTTTGTGTGTTTGTGATGTATTGTTTGTTTGTGTGTTTGTGATGTATTGTTTGTTTGTGTGTTTGTGATGTATTGTTTGTTTATGTGTTTGTGATGTATTGTTTGTTTGTGTGTTTGTGATGTATTGTTTGTTTGTGTGTTTGTGATGTATTGTTTGTTTATGTGTTTGTGATGTATTTTTTGTTTGTGTGTTTGTGATGTATTGTTTGTTTGTGTGTTTGTGATGTATTGTTTGTTTGTGTGTTTGTGATGTATTGTTTGTTTGTGTGTTTGTGATGTATTGTTTGTTTGTGTGTTTGTGATGTATTGTTTGTTTGTGTGTTTGTGATGTATTGTTTGTTTGTGTGTTTGTGATGTATTGTTTGTGTGTTTGTGATGTATTGTTTGTTTGTGTGTTTGTGATGTATTGTTTGTTTGTGTGTTTGTGATGTATTGTTTGTTTATGTGTTCAAGATGTATCGGTGGGACAGGATACGCCCACCTTTTCGTGAATACCTGGTATCATCACTATTTTTGTGATTCTTAAACACGCGTATACGATATAGTGGGAATCTCACGGTGGATTCTATTTTAGCAAAAACTTCTTAAAACTTTGGAAATTGTTTTGTCGCTTGTATTTCTTAGAGCCGACTGATGTTGCGATAGGATGGTCAGGTTCGGTGACTTGGCTGACAGGCAGCTGTAAAGTGTCTCACCCTGTTACCCGAGGAAAAACAACGTAGCGTGTCTATAAGACTAAATAAATTATGTAAAAGATGTAAATACTGACAGTTAATGAATGACGATGTAAGGGATCGATTAATGTTTACGAAAGCGATTGAAGATATATACCATTTTAAATTTTAATTTAAATGTATGTTTTATCAGACATTTATCTGCCTAAACTGTATCCTCAAAATAACCAAATATCAATTAGTTACAAATGCTTCTATCTTCGAACCGGGTAATACAATTGATTCTATCTTCGGGATCGATTAATGTTTACGAAAGCGATTGAAGATATATACCATTTTAAGTTAAAATGTTTATTTTATCAGACATTTATCTGCCTAAACTGTATCATCAAAATAACCAAATATTCAGTAGTAACAAATACTTCTATCTTCTAACCGTGTAATATTGCTTAGAGACCTATGCAAATATGTATTGAATAGAGACAGTGAGCTAATACGTAACAAAATGAACATGATAAATGTCGCATTTATACCCACCTTCTCTATAGGGGCCATGATAATACACACTCACTTACTCACTCACTCACGTAAACAACCCTCACTCATTCATTCACTCACTCACTCACTCACTCACTCACTCACTCACTCTCACTCACTCATTCACGTAAACAAACCTCACTCACTCACTCACTCACTCACTCACGTAAACAAACCTCACTCATTCATTCACTCACTCACTCACTCACTCACTCACCTTTTCCAACACCAGTGTCTTTCGTTTATGTCTGAATCGTTGTTAATATGATGGACATTCCTATGACTTATTACTTTAAAAAATAAATTTCAATTTTGTTACTACTTTCATAAATATACATTTCTAACTTGTTTCAATCTATGACAGAATTTTTCCTAGATTCTCCTAAAACTAAAAGGTGTAATTGCCTCTTAAGATAACATCATCTCAATGTTATCGCCAATATCCAGATTATTATCTAAACCTACATAACGTGTTTAACGTCCAACCATCCTAGGAGGCTCGAGATGAATGCAAACACTGGGATATTCCATCGAAGCCTTTAATGAGTTCTAATGCAATATCAAGTGGTTATTCGTGATTTCACTCACCAAGTTGTGGAATCAACGCATTTACTAAACAACTAGAGGTTTTATGGTACATTAACTAAAAGTTTCGATTTTAAAATAAATATTTGTGTACGTGATTTACGCTTAAGGGGTATTTTGTGCGCTATTACGCGAAAAATAATAATCCCACCTTGGTCATATAACGAATGTGTCCTTCGTATCGATTGATTATGTATTGTTGTTTCTAAAAAAGCACATTAAATATTTAGTTCTTCTGTTGCTTTCCGGTTTCGTGCGTGTGCATGATTCGTTATTGTCGCATGTTGCATTAAGAAAATTTGAAAATGTTACCTAATTATAGGGTTAAACTAACTATGTTGTAATAGGGGGTAATTAAGTTCACAGGCATTAAAGCTGGCTATATTGTGGTATCACAAAGCATATGGTACAAGAAATGTATTTCCGTCTGAATTGGATTCACAATATTCACATAACAAGTGATTATATATTTGAAATGCTTGGATGCAGATATTGATTTTTATTTTTGGAGTTCGGTATAATTATAACGAGGATTGTTTTGTCCGCTATCCTCGGATTCAGATTTCACACACGTACTATTTTGTAAATGACACTATTTTTTTTTCACAGACATTTGAAGAAACTTACGTCGACAAGAGCAAGGTGTCTGTTTTGACTCTGGATACGCCAATGTCATGTGAGTATTCAGTACTGCAAATGTTGTAAGAGTGGGTGAGTGAGTATGGTTTTACGCATCTTTAAGTAATTTTTCAGAAATGTGACATCGGGGGCCAACAGAAATGAGCTCCAAACATTGTACCCATTTGGAGAATCGAAACCAGGATTGGTATCACAGTGGAACAACACCTGCCCATTTTGGTGTCCTCTAAAGGGACACCTACAAACTATGTTTGCTTCGACCAAAAAGACTCCCGTTTAAAAACATGAACAAGAATCGTCTAAAAGGTCTACAACCTGTCATTTGAGGGTAGCGATTTTTATCAAGCGCAGCAATTGCTAATATCTTGGCTAAATTAGGAGGCGGGTACATGTACTGTGATGTGATGTGCTGCCCAAGGAAAACATAATCAATACGTTTCGTCTTGTTAATTAACAATAATGTGTACCTAACTAACTGGTTATGTATTCAATCAGCAGTACATCCGGGTTGTGCACTGTGATTATATTATTTTTTTATGTATGTGTGCAAGGGTATCAATAACATGAATCCTGTACAAGCAATCAGTTAATGGATTATAATTGAAGGCAAATCGAGTCTGCTAACATTGTCATGCCTGTCTCATTTCAGCAATTTGTGTGAAACTCCCTGAAATATCTATGAGTGGGTGTGTTCCCAATAGAATCCTATAGGTGTTTATATTTGATCAGCGCTGTGTAGTCTGATCAGAAGAGAAAAGGAAAATCGAGATATCATATGACGTGAAGCTGCAAAATATCTAAAATAATTTTTAATCATTATAATTGTATATATAATGGGGGCCGTGGGATTTTGTATCGAGATTAAATATTTCCTTCAGATACAGCCACGAAACCAGATACTTTGTATTTGAAACCCTGAGTCTGATTTTTTAAAAAGAAAAACACCTTGTAACAATGTCATTATTTTTGTGGTCGGCTATATTCTTTCTTTCAACAGTCTGAAGCATAATTATTTTCTTCACGAAATTAAGGGTCAATTCATTTTTTTCAATAAAATCCCATCCCCCCTCCGAATATCATGTGGTCGGTCCCTTAGTACCAGATCTTACTATGGTAGCTCTTTCTTGGCAATACTCATAAAAGTCATGGGGAATAAAGTGAGAAGAGGTCCTTAAGGTCAAACGAAAGAATACACTTAAAATTGAATTTGAGCCCCCAAAATGCCAAACGTTGTCAAAACGTTACTAGATTAAAAACCGTCGCCGAAACATTGCAAAGTTACGTACAAAACTATGATATACCCGTATCAAATACCTCACTATCGTATAACCATTTCTTGTTTGAGCCATTTTAGCAACCGTCAAACATGGGCGTATACTTTATTTAACACAACAGTTTCTAAAGTGAATAACAACACTGAATTACACATCGGGGAACATCATGTGACCAGTATCCCAGGAATGATGTCATGTGTGCATGATGTTATGTAAGGCAATGTGTCACATAATTATTCGAGTGAACATTTCTACCTCGACAACCTGACATTTGGACAAAAGAGGGATGAGGCTACATGTAATCTCAACCCAACTCCTTCATAGATTTATTTAATATTTTAACGGTATCCACAGTACCGACTCCACTGTATCCTTCCATGAATCCATATATTTATATATATTAATTATGTACCGAACAAAGGTAAAATAACAAGACGCGCTCAAGCGCCATACTTCCAGGATGTTGCATCGCATTAAATTCTACACGCCCTTTCAGCTTTACGCTTTTGTTCGGCTTTTCCTGAAGGCATCAAACCTTTCTCAAAGCTATCTGATCAAAAGCAACGCAGAACTGATCAGCAAGTCGTTTCAATTCAAGATTAACGTTTTTCGGGGTATGAAAGCTGTTTTCGCCACGAAGGATATCCATTTGATGTTTTCACTCAAAATTTAAATCCCTTTCTTCATCAACTTCCTTGTGTATATTGCAAGCGAATGTCCCCTTTTGAAGACGGAAGGCAGTAAGAACAATCCTAGTCATTTCTCGCGTGTCGCTGATTAGCTGGCCTTTGTGAAGACTGTTGTGTGGGCCAGATTAGGCGTGCTCTTTACGAATCAGATCTTTAAATCATAAGCCGAGATGCAGAAAGCCAGACAAGGTGGACCAAATCCGCAGACAACCCCAGGATAATTCCCACTTGGCATTTATGCCATGCCACTGATGATGGTTCGGCCGAACCATTTTACGCTGGATACACACAGTGCTTGACAGAGAAGGCGTTTTATATAATTGGTTGGTTGGTTAGTTTGTTGTTTAACGCCGCACTCAGCAATATTCCAGCTACATGACGGCGGTCTGTAAATAATCGAGTCTGGACCAGACAATCCAGTGATTAATATCATGAGCATCGATCCACGCAATTGGGATCGATGACATGCACCAACCAAGTCAGCGAGCCTGACCACCCGATCCCGTTAGTCGCCTCTTACGACAAGCATAGTACCCTTTTACGGCAAGAATGGGTTGCTGAAGACCTATTCTATCCCGGATCTTCACGGATCGAAAAGTGTATAATTACTATGTATATGCATATATAGGAATGATTAATGTGTGAGTTTGCGCTGCTTAAAGCCTTATTCACAATGTCGCGCCAGGTAACACCGAGACTGTCTCGATGAAATGAATCGAACACGGGCTTGAGGACTGAGCTGCCAAAGTTTAACAATCGATCCGGGCAATTGGGATACGATGACATGCATCAACCCCACCAACCATGTATACATTCCAGCTCAAAAGTCATTGTTTTGCGCCAAACATACCTCGTTAATTTGACAAACGTAGCTCAACGTTGTTTTCACACAACAGCCGATTATCTCCCAGCTTACTCGGCTCCACTCGCCTTATTCCGCGAGAGAAGTTTCTGCTCTTGTGACCTACTGTGAGAGTAGGCGTCCTATCTGGGAATCCCCCTTCTGGCTTTAAGCGGCCGAGGCATTCATTTTTCATGTAGAATTTTTTACATCAAATATCATCTAAAAAATCGAATGTGGTATATTTTCTATAGCCTTCGTCTCCGTGAACCTTATGCCTGTTGTTTAATAGGTACAGTATCGTAACATTTACATATATAGTCATATACAGATGATGTCTATACATATAGGTAAGGGCAGAAGATATATTGACAGTAGCGCTGGGAATTTATTCAACAAGCCCGTGAAAACAACACTACTTTAGATCAATGCTTACCTCTCCTAGCGGCCATTATGCATCGGCCATCTTACACACAACCCCGCGCCCACGTCTACAGGTCTCTTCCTGTGTTACGGTAATTACCGTAGTAGAACCCTCTCCCTCGAGTGTATCCTCCATGATATAACCTACTCTCATTAATTAAATGCTACCCTTTCCCAGCGTCACGGCTATGGATCTGAGACAGAGAGACCCACCATCTTAAAGTAATTAGGTTCCAATAAAAACAATGTTCCGCCAAACCTCTTAAATATGATCACTGAATGTCGTACTACCGAGGTTTAATGTCAAATCACAAACAAAACATTTGAATAGCAGTAACATTTACCAGGATCATGTATTCTCTTAAAATCATCGCAATACATCATGTTGAAGCCACAACAGTACTCAAATTTTCCAACAAAATCACATCTAAAAATGAGACATCAGCAAGTACATATACTAAAATGTGTATTAACATTTTTCGCCAGGATATAAAAAATTCTCTCCTTGTTACCACCTCCAAGTTCAGCTTAACATGGGTCCTCCTTTGGTCAATAGTTTGTTCCCCCTGTGATGAGTGTGTCACTCTATGCACACGAGTGACGAACGGGGTACACACCCGTGTTCAACGCATTCCATCCGGTTGTCACACGCGTGGCGGACGGGTTCCACACGAGTGACCAACGGGGTGCACACGGGTATTGTAACGCGTTGCCCATGCGTGCAAGGGGAATGAACTTCTAGGGAGTAGTGATCCTCGTTAATAACACAAACGTACTTCGTTAATTTCGCAAGCGTATCGCGTTAATGGCGCATAAAGAGAGGAACTTCCGCCAAAGTCTCGAAGTGGGAAGTATTTGGGGACAGTAGTTTAGAAAGAACCGAATGACTACCTAATGAGGATAGAAGGTCTCGTGTGCCAAGATTGACAGTTTTTGAGCGAGTGAGTGAGTTGGGTTTAACGCCGCTTTTAACAGTATTCCAGTTATATCACGGCGTGTCAGCTTAATGTGGGAGGAAAGCCCGAAGTGATGCAGGTCTCAGACGTTTACCACTTCGGTGAAACCCACAAGCACGGGTATGGTGCTGACAAACCTAGAAACATAATCGGGGCGAACCGGGATTCGAACCCACAATCATAGGTTTCTGGCGTGCCCAAGGGACGCAACTCTGCACAGCGAATCGCGGCGCCTTAGACGACTGGGCCACCCGTGCCCCCGACAGTTTTTGAACGTGTGAGGTAACCAAAGCAATACAGGTCGTAGCTCTTTGCTGAAACACATGGATACTCGTAAATATAAATCGTCAATTCAATAGGATAACCAGGCTACATTTTCTGCCGAAATAGTTTCCACTTGGCGTAAAGGGTAAATAGCTGCGGAAATTATATGAATGGATCACTGAAAATCAGTGATGACACCAGGTGTTCGCGAAAAGGGTAAGCATGTCTTGCCCTACCAACAGCACCTGCCATTCATACAATTTGCATAAGAAAGTAAGTACATTGTATTGTTTCCCTGATGCAGCACAGCAGTCCTCCTGTCATGAGACGTCAGCCTGTAAACAAACCAGACAATCCGGTGATCGATGAAACAGAGATCATTCTCTGGCGTCTGTGTTTTTTGGCAACCAGTTGAAGGAACGCAGCTCCGCATTAATGACAATATCAGAAATCTATCTCATCATAATATAAAAATACTTGCAACCTCTAGTCAGTGATGTTAAGAAAAGTAACATAACTACAACTTTGATCCCTTACATGTTTATTTCACTGGTGACAATTTAAACATGATTATCTCAAGGCATCATTTTTTAACTTCATTATGTTTAACAAGGCATGTTTTTGAATCAATGTGATACTTTTGATATTCGATTTCGTTTCATATTTGACAAATACAGCTATATATTGATCAAATTACTTGTAATTATACTGGGGTGGTTAAAGATAATGTGGTGGAGCACCCTTGATGAATAACAGTCCTGATAAAAACGTTAACACGCATTTCTCTGTAAGGTCAATACAATTTTAAATAAATATTTGGTAAAGATTAATTAAATTAGATCTGGAGGAATTTAAAACATTCTGCAAAAGATAATAGTTATCCATTATTGATAAATATCTAACGAAACAACCGCCTGATAACATATCTAATCTATAATGCTTTTTTAATGGCAAGAGGTTTTTCCAAGAATGTTTTCTCCATCCCAGAATATGCGTCTTCAGGTAAGTTAATCTCGAGGAATATTCCTCAAAGTCCATGCTCCACTTTGTAAGCATATATTGGAACTGATGTATGCGTGTAACAGATCTTAGGGAAGAATGATTGATGGACTTGTACAGACATACTACTGTTACTATATGAACATTGTCTGACAGGATTTACCGCCTCCGTGGTCTAATGGTAGAGCGTCCGCCCGGAGAGCGGAAGGTCTGGGGTTCGATCCTCAGCCGCGTCATACCAAAATACGTTAAAAGATGGTACTTGTTGTTACCCTGTCTGGCGCTCGGCATTAAGGGGCTTAAACAAGGACTGGTCGGCTCGGAGTCAGTATACTGTGTCTGAGTGGGGTATTCATGTTAAACTGCGGCATGTATCTCAGTGACCTGGCACTATAAATCGGCATCAGTCCGGACTAGTACAAGCAGCCACACAAACACACATACACGTGCATGCACGTCGCTATATAAGTGCAATAATCTTGGACGCGACGTTAAACCCCATTTCACCGCACCTCTGACAGGATTTAGGGAACACAGTTGTTTCTGCATATTTGTTGCCGCATTTAGAAATATAACGGCTATATGAAGACGTCCGTAATGGTCAAGTCTAAGCCAGACAAACCAGTGATTGATATATTGAGCAATGATCCATGTTGTCAATGTGCGATTAAACAAAATGAATGAGAGAGTGAGTTGGGTTTAACGCCGCTTTTAACAGTATTCCAGTTATATCGCAGCGTGTCAGCTTAACGTGGGGGGAAAGCCCGAAGTGATGCAGGTCCCAGACGTTTACCGCTTTGGTGTTAAACAAAATGAACCAAGTCATCGACACCACCCGATCAATTTTGTCGCTTTTAACAACAAGCATTTCTTGATGGGCATTCTACCCCCAAATCCCCAGGACGAGAAAATATATAACGTACAGCGGGAGCAAAAAGTCAGAAAATAATCCTTTGGCTGGTGTCTTTGGTCCGTGTTTAACCTTTTGTATTCTTGTACGGAGGGAAATTTGGTTTGTTGGTTTGTTGTTTGACGCCGTACTCGGCGATTTTCCATCTTTATGATCTGTAAATAATCGAGTCTGGACCAGACAATCCAGTGATTGATATCATGAACATCGATCCACGCAAACGGGGATCGATGACATGCATCAACCAAGTCAGCGAGCCTGACCACCCGATCCCGTTAGTCGCCTCTTACGACAAGCATAGTCGCCTTTTATGGCAAGCATGGGTTGCTGAAGACTTATTCTACCCCGGATCTTCATGGGTCTGGACGGAGGGAAAAGGGTCATTTTTTTATTATAAGATGCATATAATAACAATGTATTATATTAAAGATTAAGTGGGTATGTTGTTACGCCGATTTTAGCAATATTCCAGCGAGTTGGTGGATGAGGTAATGACAAGAATTTAACGCCGCTTTGAAAATGTATTCAAGTAATAAGACGGCGTTTAAGCTTCACGTTGTTGACTGACTGACTGTAGACATGTACCTCTTTGGTGAGCGAGTGAGTTAAACGTAGCTTTGAATCACACGACAGAACTATCATGGCTTTCTCCTAACGTTGGAAGCAGATTGTAGGCGTCTGAGTGGACTTTGACACATCTTTGAACAGTTGTGGTTGCTATGGGTTCATACTAAACAACAATAACACTCACGGTCAACGTGTGAAGGCTTATATCACGAACGTACGGTTCTGGTCGAGACTGATCCATTTTTCCTACAAAAGCCCATGCATCATTGAACACTGCATGCTCAAACCATTTATCTGACAACAGAATTCAAAAGTATTAATGCTGTAGACATGAACCATCGTAAGTCTTTTAAATCAAGCAAAACTCAACACAAATACGAACTCCCAAACCATTTTCGTACTCATCAACAAAAACATCTTCGCGTCTCCACTCGAACGGACAAAACACTGAAGTACATTATCAAGACATTAGCAGCATATCAGTGGTGCAAAATGACGGATTTATAGTTTACTGGCTATTTCATTTGGTCATGCCGCTTCCTATCCATGTAGCACTGCACGGTACTTTAGCTGCTTTCCAGCTGCCTACGCATCAACAAGCCCATCACTCCTATACTAAGACACAAGCTAATGGCCATAGTTCCATCTCATTCGTCCGCAATGTCAAGAGATTCGATTTCTCTGAATGTCCAGCCGTGCGAAAAAGCGAACAGTTACAGCCAGAATGGAAATACTGCCCAATAAATCTTCGTCATGGCAATTTGTGGACGAGTTTGGTTTGTGCTCCGACTTTCAGTAGCTTCTGCGACGATGGAGCGTGTTAATTAAATCTAAGGGAGAAAAGGGGAGAGTGAGCAGTTTGGGTCGCACTGGCTGTTTGGGTCAGCTTAGTTGAAGTGTGTTTAATGAGAGGAAATACGGTCCTTGACTTAAATCTAATATTTACCTTTCAACGCCTGCCTCCCAGCCGTTGACTCATTGCGGAGGAAATCAGTTTCTCAATAATCGGTAATATCCTAAAGGTTATTTGAATAACAAAAAGTTACTCATTGAGAGCGTTATATTATCAGTGAGTGAGTGTGGTGGATTTAAATTTACGCCGTCTTAAAAAAAATTTAATCGAACATGTTTTTTTGGTAATTATATTTAACTACGCTTGGTAAAGGTCATTATTTGGACAGGGCTCAATGTTTAGTTACAAAGACACTTTGTATTTATTACTTTGAATTTTAGGACTTTCAGATTTAATGTGAATATAGGGACCACAGCATGGGCACAAAGATTTTGTTGTTGTTGTAGAATAATGCATCCTAGAACAGTTGGTGGGTTGGTTTGTTTAACGCCGCTCTCAGCAATATTCCAGTTATATGACGGCGGTCTGTAAATAATCGAGTCTGGACCAGACAATCCAGTGATTGATATCATGAGCATCTATCCTCGCAATGTGGGATCGATGACATGCATCAACCAAGTCAGCGAGCCTGACCACCCGATCCCGTTAGTCGCCCCTTACGACAAGCATAGTCGCCTTTGACAGCAAGCATTGGTTGCTGAAGATCTATTCTACCCCGGATCTTCACGGGTCGCATCCCAGAACAGAGGGGTTTCACAACTTAATACAGGCCAAATGTGTCGCTTGGTTCATAGCACTTATTCCACTAGCTGCACAATACCTGCAATAGCTGCAGTAATGGAGTAGTGATATGAATTCACTTTTAGCCGTGTCACGCCATATCCCAACGCATGTATATAGTCCGTACATGCATAGTGAGTGAGTATGGGTTTACGCCGCTTTTAGCAATATCCCCACAATATCACGGCGGTGGACACCAGAAATGGGCTTCACACATTGTACCCATGTCGGGAATCGAACCCGGGTCTTCGGCGTGACGAGCGAACGCTTTAACCACTAGGTTACCCGACCGCCCCCGTTCATGCATAACATGACGAGCGACAATTATGTTGTCATGTCTCGTTCCAATATGTACCAGCCCAAATCCTGCTGGACGAGTGAGTGAGTGAGTGAGTGAGTTTGGCTTAACGCCGCTTTTAACATTATTCCAGAAAATTTAGTTATATCACGGCGTGTCAGCTTAATGTGGGAGGAAAGCCCGATGCAGGTCTTAGACGTTTACCACTCCGATGAACGCCTCAGACGACTGGGCCCCCCGTGCCCCCCGTGTCCCCCCTCTCCCCCCCCCTTTTGCTTGACGAGCCCAGAGGTCAGTGTGACAAGTTAAGTACACAATCTCCATCGATTACAGACCTGCGTCCTCAGACAATCCAAAAGTCAAGAAACAAAACGGAATTAAATGTACATGTGCAATTAATTCCTTTATGCTGTCTGTTGGCTCTCCTTTTATCCGGGATCGCTTTCGTAGTAGGTAGAACGTCGGCTAGGATAGAGGAAGGTCGATGGATCGATCCCCGTCTGTATCATACGAAAAGACGCTATACATGTAACATGGTAATTGCACTTGCCTGGCACCTGATATTAAGGGGCTAAGACTTGGACTTGTCGGTTCGAGTGAGTGAGTGAGTGAGTGAGGTATCCTTGTTAATGAGATAGCTCCATAAAACAGACATTTTCTTATGTTTATGTTAATGGTTTTGTCGCTTATATTTGAACAGAAGATTTCCTTTATAAACGACTTTTCTGATAAACATAGTAGGACTTTTTGCTTCACGTTTATATTAAGCACGTATGGCGATGTGTACATATATATAGTATGCACATACGAATGATGTGGAAATTTAGCCTTATGTGACTTCCACTAATCTCGATGTCCCTTCTGCAAGTGTAACCAAAACATTATCAAATACCAGACACGGGACTGAAAACAGCACATGTCTTTTCGTTTCCATTTCGATATCCACTCCCAAAAGGCTTCACCGAAACTTGCGCGAAGCGACTATGAAGTCATCCTTGACCTTTTCGGATAGCTGCGGCAAAAAACCCAACCCTGTTGATGGTTTGATCGTAAATTAACCAAATAAGAACAGAGAGCGTAAATAGCGAGTGAGAAAATATCGAATATGTTCGTACAAGATAGTCGATGTGCTGGAACTGAAGATTCGATGCAGTTACATTATACACGTACACATCAACCTTCTTCATCGGAATGAAACACTTATCCACATGTGCAGATTTCAATGTATCTTTTTACAAAGTAAATGAGCAACCTTCGCGCTACCATGCAGAGAATGCACAATAGTGGTCCTAGGAACACGATAGTGTATTGCGTGCTTATATATTGAAAAGTCCCACTTGCTGAAAGTTCTATTATTCATAGATCTGACGGGTACGGGAGTTCTGTGTTTGCGTCATATTGATGGCAACGTGTTGGAAGAAGACGATTCATATCATATTCAACTGTTCCCAGCCCGCAGGACTGTAGTGTTAATCGATTGCTTACTGCATGCAGTGACATGGCGACAGACTACTGCAGTGATGGAGACTACTGCATTGATGCCAGCATAGCATGCTCCTGGGAACATGTCGGTTTGTCAATCCAGATGGGACCCGTGAAGATTCCGGGGTAGAATAGGTCTTCAGCAACCACTGCTTGCCGTAAAAGGTGACCATGCTTGTCGTAAAAGGCGACTAACGGGATCGGGTGGTCAGGCTCGCTGACTTGGTTGATGCATGTCATCGATCCCAATTGCGTGGATCGATGTTCATGATATCAATCACTGGATTTTCTGGCCCAGACTCGATTATTTACAGACCGCCGTCATATAGCTGGAATATTGCTGAGTGCGGCGTTAAACAGCTAACCAACAACAATCCAGATGGGAACAGTGTACATTAAAGCATACAAGTCATGGAAAGCGGACATTTAAATATATATTGGATTTGGCTTCAGTGGAACTCCAAGCTGTTTGGTCGCACTGATTGCTATTGTGTTCCGTTTACAAATATCAGGTGTTAATAAGTTAATGTAATATAGATAGGAATTCGATTTATATGTTTTGAGTGAGTGAGTTGGGTTTAACGGCGCTTGGAACAGTATTCCAGTTACATTACGGCGTGTCAGCTACATGTTGGAGGAAACCTGAAGTGATGCAGGTCTTACACGTTCACCACTTTGGTGACGCCAGGAGCACGTATATGTTTTCAGAGGTTAAATATCATCAGAATTGTTAGTGAGGGCGTTATGGTTAAATCCACACTATTTGCGTTCTATCGTTACAGTAATATGCGTGTTAGCTTTGTGTGGGATGGACGTCTGGTGTGATGAGTAAAAGGCGACTATGCTTGTCGTAAGAGGCGACTAACGAGATCGGTTGGTCAGGCTCGCTGACTTGGTTGATACATGTCATCGATCCCAATTGCGTGGATCGATGCTCATGGTGTCAATCAATGGCTGGTCTGGTCCAGACTCGATTATTTACAGACCGCCGTCATATAGCTGGAATATTACTGAGTGTGGCGTTAAACAACAACTAAAACAAACTGATGTGATGTAGAATTTGAAGGTTTACCATGTTGGTCGTGACAAACATTGAATTAAAAGTGGACTCGGATTTGTTATTAGTTGATGATGATGTCGTTTGTATTTCTGTGTTGATCCCCCACAACTGCAATAAGGTATTTATGTTATATGATAGAAACTACGTACGTCGTAAAAAGTTGAAAACAATGAGCACCGATATACAAGAAAGAGCAAGGATCAGAAAAAGGTCAAATTAGGAAAACGAACTTACAATAGGAGAAGCCCATTTATGGTATCCCCCGCCGTGATATTGCTGGAATATTGCTAAAAGCGGCGTAAAACCATACTCACTCACGCAACGAGCTGCAGGCAGCATATTACTGCAGGCATCTAAGTGAATACGCATTCTCTGTTGATGCAAATGGACAAAATTGGCTACCGCGCTGGTATCAAGTAGCTGTATCTGAAAGGGATAACGCTCACAGCCGTACATACTGACATGATGACACCTTGGGGTGATGATGCTCCTGCCTGTGCCACTGTTAAGAGGAGGCCAGTGAGTTCAAGAGGAGACGGGAACGTCTCGATGATGATCCAAGATCAGGAAGACCTCCAACTGCTACCGCAGAGGAAAATGTTGAAAATACACGATATGATTATGGATGATCTACGAATTACCACATGTCACATAACAGTAGACAGTAGACATCTCTCATGAGTGAGTGAGTATGGTTTTACGCCGCGTTTAGCAATATTCCAGCAATATAACGGCGGTGGACACCAGAAATGGGCTTCACACATTGTACCCATGTGGGGAATCGAACCAGGGTCTTCGGCGTGACGAGCGAACGCTTTAACCACTAGGTTACCCGACCGCCCCCGTTCATGCATAACATGACGAGCGACAATTATGTTGTGTCATGTCTCGTTCCAATATGTACCAGCCCAAATCCTGCTGGACGAGTGAGTGAGTGAGTGAGTTGGGTTTAACGCCGCTTTTAACAGTATTCCAGTTATATCACGGCGTGTCAGCTTAATGTGGGAGGAAAGCCCGATGCAGGTCTTAGACGTTTACCACTCCGATGAACGCCTTAGACGACTGGGCCCCCCGTGCCTCCCCCCCCCTTGCTTGACGAGCCCAGAGGTCAGTGTGACAAGTAAAGTACACAATCTCCATCGATTACAGACCTGCGTCCTCAGACAATCCAAAAGTCAAGAAACAAAACGGAATTAAATGTACATGTGCAATTAATTCCTTTATGCTGTCTGTTGGCTCTCCTTTTATCCGGGATCGCTTTCGTAGTAGGTAGAACGTCGGCTAGGATAGAGGAAGGTCGATGGATCGATCCCCGTCTGTATCATACGAAAAGACGCTATACATGTAACATGGTAATTGCACTTGCCTGGCACCTGATATTAAGGGGCTAAGACATGGACTTGTCGGTTCGAGTGAGTGAGTGAGTGAGCGAGTGAGTGAGTGAGTGAGTGAGGTATCCTTGTTAATGCGATAGCTCCATAAAACAGACATTTTCTTATGTTTATGTTAATGGTTTTGTCGCTTACATTTGAACAGAAGATTTCCTTTATAAACGACTTTTCTGATAAACATAGTAGGACTTTTTGCTTCACGTTTATATTAAGCACGTATGGCGATGTGTACATATATATAGTATGCACATACGAATGATGTGGAAATTTAGCCTTATGTGACTTCCACTAATCTCGATGTCCCTTCTGCAAGTGTAACCAAAACATTATCAAATACCAGACACGGGACTGAAAACAGCACGTCTTTTCGTTTCCATTTCGATACTCCACTCCCAAAAGGCTTCACCGAAACGCACAACTTGCGCGAAGCGACTATGAAGTCATCCTTGACATTTGCGGATAGCTGCGGTAAAAAAAACCCAACCCTGTTGATGGTTTGATCGTAAATTAACCAAATAAGAACAGAGAGCGTAAATAGCGAGTGAGAAAATATCGAATATGTTCGTACAAGATAGTCGATGTGCTCGAACTGAAGATTCGATGCAGTTACATTATACACGTACACATCAACCTTCTTCATCGGAATGAAACACTTATCCACATGTGCAGATTTCAATGTATCTTTTTACAAAGTAAATGAGCAACCTTCGCGCTACCATGCAGAGAATGCACAATAGTGGTCCTAGGAACACGATAGTGTATTACGTGCTTATATATTGAAAAGTCCCACTTGCTGAAAGTTCTATTATTCATAGATCTGACGGGTACGGGAGTTCTGTGTTTGCGTCATATTGATGGCAACGTGTTGGAATAAGACGATACATATCATATTCAACTGTTCCCAGCCCGCAGGACTGTAGTGTTAATCGACTGCTTACTGCATGCAGTGACATGGCGACAGACTACTGCAGTGATGGAGACTACTGCATTGATGCCAGCATAGCATGCTCCTGGGAACATGTCGGTTTGTCAATCCAGATGGGACCCGTGAAGATTCCGGGGTAGAATAGGTCTTCAGCAACCACTGCTTGCCGTAAAAGGTGACCATGCTTGTCGTAAAAGGCGACTAACGGGATCGGGTGGTCAGGCTCGCTGACTTGGTTGATGCATGTCATCGATCCCAATTGCGTGGATCGATGTTCATGATATCAATCACTGGATTGTCTGGCCCAGACTCGATTATTTACAGACCGCCGTCATATAGCTGGAATATTGCTGAGTGCGGCGTTAAACAGCTAACCAACAACAATCCAGATGGGAACAGTGTACATTAAAGCATACAAGTCATGGAAAGCGGACATTTAAATATATATTGGATTTGGCTTCAGACGAACTCCAAGCTGTTTCGTCGCACTGATTGCTATTGTGTTCCGTTTACAAATATCAGGTGTTAATAAGTTAATGTAATATAGATAGGAATTCGATTTATATGTTTTGAGTGAGTGAGTTGGGTTTAACGGCGCTTGGAACAGTATTCCAGTTACATTACGGCGTGTCAGCTACATGTTGGAGGAAACCTGAAGTGATGCAGGTCTTACACGTTCACCACTTTGGTGACACCAGGAGCACGTATATGTTTTCAGAGGTTAAATATCATCAGAATTGTTAGTGAGGGCGTTATGGTTAAATCCACACTATTTGCGTTCTATTGTTAAAGTAATATGCCTGTTAGCTTTGTGTTGGATTGACGTCTGGTGTGATGAGTAAAAGGGGTAGAATAAGTCTTCAGCAACCCATGCTTGCCATAAAAGGCGACTATGTTTGTCGTAAGAGGCGACTAACGAGATCGTGAGGTCAGTCTCGCTGACTTGGTTGATGCATGTCTTCGTATCCTAATTGCGTGGATTGATGCTCATGGTGTCAATCAATGGATTGTCTGGTCCAGACCCGATTTTTTACAAACCGCCATCATATAGCTAGAATATTGCTGAGTGCGGCGTTAAACAACAAACAAACAAACAAACAAACAAAACAAACTATCCGTTTTATACGTAATAGTCATGTTTCACTCATTATGGTCAACGTTCCACTGAACACGTTTAACAATTCTCTCATCATGTAGTCCCGAAAGGAATGTTAACGCGGTTATATAAACTCTATGTGATGTAGAATTTGAAGGTTTACCACGTTGGTCGTGACAAACATTGAATCAAATTAAAAGTGGACTCGGATTTGTTATCAGTTGATGATGATGTCGTTCGTATTTCTGTGTTAATCCCTTACAACTTCAATAAGGTATTTATGTTTTCCGATAGAAACTACGTACGTCGTAAAAGGTTGAAAACAATGAGCACCGATATACAAGAAAAGTCAAGGATTAGAAAAAGGTCAAATTTGGAAAACAAACCTACAATAGGAGAAGTCCATTTCTGGTGCCCCCGCCGTGATACTGCTGGAATATTGCTAAAAGCGGCGTAAAACCATACTCACTCACGCAACCAACTGCAGGCAGCATATTACTGCAGGCATCTAAGTGAATACGCATTCTCTGTTGATGTAAATGGACAAAATTGGCTACCGCGCTGGTATCAAGTAGCTGTATCTGAAAGGGATAACGCTCACAGCCGTACATACTGACATGATGACACCTTGGGGTGATGATGCTCCTGCCTGTGCCACTGTTAAGAGGAGGCCAGTGAGTTCAAGAGGAGACGGGAACGTCTCGATGATGATCCAAGATCAGGAAGACCTCCAACTGCTACCGCAGAGGAAAATGTTGAAAATACACGATATGATTATGGGTGATCTACGAATTACCACATGTCACATAGCAGTAGACAGTAGACATCTCTCATGAGTGAGTGAGTATGGTTTTACGCCGCGTTTAGCAATATTCCAGCAATATAAAGGTGGTGGACACCAGAAATGGGCTTCACACATTGTACCCATGTGGGGAATCGAACCAGGGTCTTCGGCGTGACGAGCGAACGCTTTAACCACTTGGCTACCCGACCATCCTCACACCTCTCGAAAGAGGCGAGTACAGAGAGCAGGACACAGAACTTCTCCGACACCCCTCGGATGATTCAGAGAAAATGGCGAACATTCCAAAATGTTGATACAACTGTTAGTTTCTATTCTTTTCAACTGCCATCACACAATTACTATTACTCTGTAACATATGATGGACAACCTGACACTAATTCGTTCTGAACTGAATGTTGGGCTTTAATTTTAGATGAAGACAATCCCAAGGGATGTGAATCAGAATGGCATGCTGTTCGTATGTTCGTATTATGATACCAGGACAAATTCCCGTGTTACGAAACAGATCCCTGTCGTGTTATAATAATGTCACAAAACAATCTTGCACATGAGGTACTGCATACCGGAGTCACTGCCTAAACATATCCTTCACATTCTTACACTCAGTGGCTACTACCGGCTACAGTATGGAAATATGAATGACTAAAAACACCAGATTGAGGTGTATCGGTATTAACCTCGACGCTTTGAAGGGGACACGGGTGGCCCAGTCGTCTAAGGCGCCGCGATTCGCTGTGCAGATTTGGGTCCCTTTGGCACGCCAGAAACCTATGATTGTGGGTTCGAATCCCTGTTCGCCCGGATTATGTTTCTAGGTTTGTCAGCACCATACTCGTGCTCGTGGGTTTCACCGAAGTGGTAAACGTCTGAGACCTGCATTACTTCGGGCTTTTCTCCCACATTAAGCTGACACGCCGTGATATAACTGGAATACTGTTAAAAGCGGCGTTAAACCGAACCCATCACCCACTCGACGCTTTGTATGACTCCTATAGTTCGATATTTCTGTTTATTTCGATTTATGTATTATTCAACAAAAGCGACAAAACGCATTCCAGGTGGCGCATTCTCCTGAACAAACACATGAACATGTGGCACAAGTCAAAATAGCGAATTGAATAGGACATCATTTTGCTTCAATGAAGCGTTAAATCAAACACATAGGCAGGCTTGTTTATTTCATTGTACATGTGTAACACATTTAATATGTATTGAACCGTCATTGTTGATGAATGTGGTTAATAGAAGTCACTTGACCTTTTGGGCGCTGTGTGTGATGCTAAAAAAGAAACGTATCCTTCAGAAATACACATTCATATTTCCAAATACAGTGAACTACGGTTATAACGAACACGCTTATAACGAACTAACGGATGTAACGAACTAACTTTTTAGTCCCGACTATTTGCACAAAGTTATACAGTTATACTGTATGTATGCTTATAACGAATTACGGTTATAACGAACTAAAATTTATTTAGTAGTCCCTTTGACTTCGTTATAACCGTAGTTTACTGTAATTTGATTTGTCTCCGGGTGCTACCGGTGGGGAGGAACATGCTTAACCTTTTCGCGAACAGCTGGTGTCATCACTGGTTTGGTTTGTTGTTTAACGCCGCACTCAGCAATATTCCCGCTATATGACGGCGGTCTGTAAATAATCGAGTCTGGACCAGACAATCCAGTGATTAATATCATGAGTTTCGATCCACGCAATTGGGACCAATGACATGCTTCAACCAAGTCAGCGAGCCTGACCACCCGATCCCGTTAGTCGCCTTTTTACGGGTCGGTGGCATCCCTGATTGGCAGTGGTCCATTCATATAACTTTCACAGCTATTTTGCCCTTTACGCCAAAAGAAGTCGGTGGATAATCTGGACTGTTTATTTATTCCCTTGCATTGACAATTTATATTTACCTACCTAACTAGTATTAACTAACATCTGTCTTTGTCTATCTGGTTTATGTCCTTTCTTCTTTGCGTTATTCGAATTGACTGGATCCAGTCAGATTAAACTGTCAATTGATTTCTTTTCTTTTTGTATTATTAACGCTGCACTCAGCAGTTTTCCAGCTATAATACACACACCCTATCTTTTTGTTTGAACAAACCTCTTTAATACAGTAAAGTACGGTTATAACGAACTCAAAGGGACTACTAATTTTAGTTCGTTATAACCGTAGTTCGTTATAAGCATATATACAGCATAACTACAGGAAATAGGCGGGACCAAAAAGTAAGTTCGTTATATCCGTCAGTTCGTTATAAGCGTGTTCGTTATAACCGTAGTTTACTGTACTCACATTTGAATTGTCTGTCAAATTGCAAAAGTTACAAAACGCCATGGGACTTCTTAGCTCCTCTAGGTTGTTGTATGTTCGTCAAAGGTGTTTCTTAAGGCATCTAAAATAAACAATATATCCTTCCCAAACTAATTTGAAGGATATGGCTATGACAGATTAACTATTGTCATTTGAAAAAATCGGGTGTTCTTTAACTTCTTTTGTGTAGTATATTTGACGATATTATGCACCGACGTCAAAATATACCCTAAGGGCTGGTGAAGGATTGACATTTAGATTTAAAGCCGAATTTTCATTTCAATGCCTAATGCAGTTTGATATTCTTTTATCTCATGTAAAGTTTCATGCAAATACCACTTTGTTACGGAAATTCCACTGCCTTTACTTTGTGCTGTTTTTTATATGCTTCACTCGGTAATCTCCTGGATTCTCGATTACTCCCGGATGACCGTCCACATTGTTTACAGCATTGTACATTTCAATCACCTGGAAGTAACGTCTAGTAAAAGCCGTACAATTCGGTTTTAAGTTCCAGCGTTAATCAGTGTCTATTTCATCCTCTATTAGTTTCTTTGCAATACGTATTCAGCTGGGTAATTGGCATTGGAAAAGTAATAATTTTGCAAATTCCCCTTGACCAAGTCTATAATGCAGTGTATGTGTTCCTGGTTTGCCATGCCTGTAAGACCTTGGCTTTTGTAATTTGGGAACATATACTTTGAAACCTTGTGACGCTATAAATGGTGTTTTTTTTAAACAAGGGTGTGTATATAATTGTTTGGAAGGTGAGTAAGTGAGTGAGTGTGGGTGAACGAGTGTGGGTGGGTGGGTGGGATGCGCGTGCCTGTAGAGCGGAAGGTCGATGGTTTGATCTCATACCAGAAGACGTTCAATGATGGTACTTGTTGTTACCCTGGCGTGGCGTACTATAGCGACGCTAAGGAGGAGTCAGTATTCTGTGTATGAGTTGGGTTTACGCGTTTACCTGCAGCGTAGTTTCTCAGCGGGCTAGCCCTATAAAAGGTAGCACACAACACACACACACACACACACACACACCTTGCATAACCTTGAGTGCGACGAGTGCTAGCCCTATAAAAGGTAGTACATGCGGACACACACACACACACACACACACCACACACATACACACAGACACACCTTGCATAACCTTGAGTGCGACGAGTGCAATCTCATCACCTCACCTGCTGTCGCGTCGATTTTGTTGATGAAAAATAACGCAAAAAAATATGTGGATTCTAATAGCTCTTTGTGCAAAACACAATATGTTTATTGAATTCAACTTCTTTCTCAGAACAACAAGCCTTACAAAATAAACAGCTGGTGCCTTCCTGCCTACCATCAGGGGCTGAACGTTATAACTGTGCTGGGTATTTCGTTTCTAACCGACCGCCTCCGTGATCTGGTGGTAGAGCGTCCGCCCGGAGAGCGGAAGGTCCGGGGTTCGATCCCCGGCCGCGTCATACCAAAAGACGTTAAAAGATGGTACTTGTTGTTTACCTGTCTGGCGCTCGGCATTAAGGGGCTAAAACAAGGACTGGTCGGCTCGGAGTCAGCATACTGTGTCTGAGTTGGGTATTCATGTTAAACTGCGGCATGGTATCTCAGTGAGCTAGCACTATAAATCGGCATCAGTCCGGACTAGTACAAGCAGTCACACAAACACACACAAGTACATAATGAGTGTAATTATCTTGGACGCGACGTTAAACCCGTTTCTAACTACGGGATTTGGCACGTATAAATACGCATTGGCATTCGCAAATCTATGACATATAAGTTTGTATCAGAGTAAAATAAGTATCACTACTATGAAGCCAGGAAGGATGGCAGCATATCCTTCCATTGTTAGCATGTCTTCATTCTTATATTGTTGGATTGTACAGTAAACTACGGCTATAACGAACTCAAAGGGACCACTAATTTTAGTGCGTTATAACCGTAGTTCGTTGTAAGCATATATGCAGCACACATACAACAAATGGCCGTGACTAAACAATATGTTCGTTATAACGGTCAGTTCGTTATAAGCGTGTTCGTTATAACCGTAGTTTACTGTAATCATCGATTAGCTGTAGAATGGGCTCGATTCCCAGCATGCGCCCGTAATGAGTTTTGCTTTTTCAGCAACATACCCGTCTAAAATCTGCTTCTTTTTGGCCTATCCTCCCGCGTCAAGCTGACAAAATTATGTCCGATGCAACTCCCTATTTTGACTTGTACCACATGTGTCCGGGTGAACAAATGTGTGTTTGTTTGATTGCTGTTTAACGCCAAACGGAGCAATATCCCAGCTATATGACGGCAGACTGTGAAAAACCGAGTCTGGACCAGACAATCCTGTGACTGACATCATGAGCATCGATCCATGCAATTGGGATCGATGACATGCATCAACCAAGTCAGCGAGCCTGACCACCCGATCCTGTTAGTCGCCTCTTACGACAAGTATAGTCGTCTTTTATGGCAAACATTGGTTGCTGAAGGTAAACAAATGACTTGCCTTTGCATGTAATTGTGACGAGTGCCACCGGTGGGGCAGGGTAGGCTCACCTTTTCGCGAATACCCGGTATCACTATTTGATAGTGATTCATAAACACATACTCCTGATATAGTCGGAATCGTAAATTCGATTCTGCTTTTGGCAGAGATTTCTTTTGAATATAGAAAGAGTTTGAGGTGAGAGGTGATATCGAGGCTGCGCATAGTTTGGGGTTGATGTCTATTGTATAGAGTGACTATGTCCATCCTAATGGGCCGGAGGATGAATAGGACTTCATTCAAAATGTTTCCAAATGTTGATCAGAGGGAGGCGAATGTTTTCAAATGTATGTTTTCCTCATTGGTTCATTGAATCTCAATTTCTGACAGCATGTTACACGTTTCTTGGTTTTGTATTCGACTGACGACCGACTATCGTCCTAGGGCAGTTTTCTCTGAAAAGAAATAATCTGAACGTTTGCTTTTCAGAATTCTGATATTTTGCGCCCGAATATGATCGGCAACGGACATCTTACATCAACATCCTTCGGCGATTTATGTTTTTAGTATCTGACACGCAGATATTTAAATTGGAAATGTTTGAGTTTAACTCAAATTTCGAGCAGCAACTAAGGTATCACTTATTTTTGCGTCAGTCTGTATCTGTTTGTCCCTTCTTGACCAAAGGACCCCGTCTGTCACGACTTCAGCCCTTGCAATAATCTGAAGAAATTAGCAAGCCCAGGAAAGTGACAACATATCCTGTATTAAATGTCGCGGTTGCTATCCCACATCCAACGCCCTCATATCGATCTATCGATCTGCGATCAGACAGCAACAGCATACGATGTTCGTTCCTTCTCGGATAGACATTGTTATGACCGTATGTTGTCCCTCCAGGTTTTCAAAAGGGTTGCCAAGTTTCCTAAATCATGACTTTCCCGCTAGATCAGGCTTTTTTTCGAAATATCTTTTGTGTGAGATGAAGTAAACAATAAGCCAAATTATAGCGGAAATGTCAGTTCTAATTCTTATGGTTTTATGGATATTACAAATTGAATACGTTCAGTCTGGAATGGCTGCTCTACGTACAGGGAACACGGATGGGCCAATCGCATGAGGCTACACAATTCGCTGTGCAGAGTTGCATCCTTGAACACGCCAGAAGCCTATGATCGTGCTTTTGAATCCATGTTCGTCCATATTATGTTTCTAGACCTGTAGCTGGTGGTAAACGTTCGCGACATGGATCACTTCTGGATTTCCTCCCCACCGTTCCTGACGCACCGTTCAAACCCAATTCACTTACTATTTACCTGCAACGTTATGAAGATGCCATCAAACCTTGATATGGAAATATTCCATTACTGTCATTAGGATTCATACGAAGATCTTAATGAATTACAATAACCCATTTCAATTCCCCAATTACGAAGACCAAGATTACCATAGTTATTGAAAATATGGATCTCTGATGACTTCAATAAGCCATAAATTAAGGACTGACACGAAACCACAAATCCACCTGGTGAAGAATTAAGAGAAACAATCACCACATAACCTTATCACGGTAATATTATATACATGTATGTATCAAACATGAGAGTGTATTATTCTTATGCTAAAAAATTGGAAATGGACGGTACACAGGGGTTTATGCATTAATGAATCGGTGTCATGACAAGCGTCGTTCACCTTTCATGGTTATTATCTTGCCGTGAGCGAATGGTGGGGCCATTAATCCTGTTGACGTTTTGGCCAAACGCTTCGCCGATATGCATCTTGATAGTCATAGAGAATGGATGTGGGGATGATTATTTGAATCGTGTTCGAAGATAAATGAGATTATTGCATTTATGTGAGTAAAAGCTTTTCGCTCTGATGCGTTATAACGACCATTTATGTTGATTTTAGTGGTGATTGAGAGGAAATCTCCTTTGTCTTCTTATCAAAGCATGATACATTATTACCACCGTAAAAAAAACAGGATGTCATGTCAAAAGAAACGTATCGACCAATCTGTTGGAGCAAAAATAAATAGTTACAACGCTGATAAACATTCTCAGGAGCGCTTCATGGTACTTGCATTTAATTACTTGTAATTGTCCGCGAGGTGTTAAACCAAATCGTTTTTGATTTGTTGAACAGAGGGCTGGGAAACACTGTATTAATGGTTGTGATTAGCTGTTTTTTCACTGCACCTTCGGCAATCTCTCAGCCAAATGGTCGGGCAAAACAAGAACGTGAGAAAAGATACACGCCATTGTGACACGGTGATGTGCCATCAGCAAGAATAAGAATAAGAATACTGTACTTGGGGGTGCAGGTTAGAGGCAAACTCCAGAATGTCCATATCAAAGACAAACTTGATAGACAAAGACAAAGACAAACTTGACAGAATACAAAATTAATGTAGACTTACGAAAATCTGGAGTTGAGAGCTGAACGCTCGCAATAAAGTCAAAGCCACAAATACTTATGCTGTACCCGTCCTTTCGTATTCTTTTGGTGTTGTTGATTGGACGAAACACGAAATTCAGGGTATTGACACCCTCACACGAAGAATCATGGCAGACAATAGATCCCAGCACCCTTGCCTCAATCGCTTATATTTACCAATTATGATGGGAGGGCGTGGTTTGATTAACGTGAAAGGCCCTTCATGATAGAACTGTATGGTGCACTTTTGCACACATGTATGTGTCTGATGATCCTCTTGTGAAGCATGTCAAGACACATGGTGAAAACAAGGCATGCCACTGTTTCCTTAAACGAGCCAAGGATGTGGGACATAATCTTAGTGTCAGTGTTAATTTTGTGGATGGTTCCGTACTGCTGGACGGTAGAGAAATGAGTGTCAACCAAGCGAAGTGCCATCATGATGTCAAAGACTCAGGGAGAGGCTATATGAACGACCACTATGATAAATTCAAAATTCTTTGGAATAGGCCCATATACAGCATCAGCTCTATCCAGGCCAACACAAACTGTTCTTGTCCGTTTATGAAATCATTTATGTTATTGAATTTTCTGTCCCTTTTGACTCTTATGTTATTGACAAGATTCAGACCATTGACGAATTGACACGGTAGCTCATATTTCCGAATGAACCAATCCACATGTTTTGAATTTTTGAAGTCACTCTACAGTTACACGTTCCGTTTGGATATCGTTAGAACACCTTGTATGTGAATGGCGTAGAGAGCAAGCGATACATACATGCATCGACCAAGCGTCTGTTAAATTTATTACTTCGAACAATCATCCTATAGTAGTTTCAAATAAATGTCGATTGGGTTACTCAAAGGTAATCTGAAAAGAAATCCTCTTGAAATACTTATAAATTGGTATTCAAAGACATCAAGATAAACATTGGCATAATTGATAAATCTACTGCCCTTTAAAAGAGCGACTAAAATACACATGTAGATATCGGCACGTTTTGCATGGCAAAGTGACTGTATAATTGGATATATTTCAGGGCCGGTAAAATATCTATTTTGTGCTAGCTTACTCGAACGAAAGGAGAACGTGACATGTTGTAAATTACAATCTGTTTCCATATGAAAATTGGCTATTTTCGATTGCACCTAAGGGGCTCAAGCCGATGAATTCTGGCTGTTTCCATTCCTGGTGTGACGCTGAAAAGACTAACCACTGACCTTCTAAAGTTATTGAATCTGAGCAGGAACGTTCGCCCCGGTCTACCAAGCTTGTTTTGGGCTTCGTAAATATAACCATTGACGCCCAACTGAAGACAACGTGTTCGAGAACTCTTAAAACATAAACACAAAGATATCGTGTGTTTCTTACTACGTCCGAACTGGCAGATCGAGCTTCCATCTGTAAACGTTACAAATGACGCCCTGGGGTTCACATGTATTGTTTAGTTAGACTCGCTTTCTTAGAACCCTTCAAGGCGTTTACGATTATGTAAATAAGGTGCACAGTAAAAGCTGCATTATTAATACTACCAAGGGCGTATTTGAAGATTTCACTTTTCTGTGCTCGTATAAATGCATAAAAGAATTCCTTGTTCGAATAACTGTTGTGTATGATGTTACAAGTGATACAGCTGTCATCCAGGGTCTGTAAAAATGAAATTCAATCAGTTCTAGGTTCTAAATGCGGACTTGTTTGTAAGGGCGTTTGAAACTACTACCCTTGGCGCCCAGAAGAGAGACCCTTCTTCCTGTTCGATAGAACCATTTAATTAGGATCAAATCTCAAAGGCATGCCATGGTTATGATTACCAATGCCTTGCTGTCGTTTAACTATTCCGCTGATAGTTAGAAATATGGGTGCGGTATCTTAAGGAATCCTCGCGTATGCAAAACGATAGTTTCAAAGACACTCACTTTACATCATGGAACATGGTGGTCTCGTATAGTACTGATGGCATTTCTAAAATCAACATATTCCGTATACTAGTAATTTGTGTCTTTGAATCTGATAAAAGTTCAGGATTTCAAAAACGAATGGACTTCATAGACGAGAAAAAGGCGTACATTGTATTCTGTCTGTTTCCAGATTAATCTCATATTCCACACACGAAGGACCGTTAAGTCATAGTCGATATTCTCATCACTTACAAACTATCTACAGAGATAAATTTAGACTAAGATTGACATATTGAATTGAATGTTCTGACACGTACATAGAAAGGCTATGCACCGCATGGAGAGTTGCGCTGAGGGTGACACGAATCTTCTTGTCCGTTTTTGTGTTCTGTTTCAAAAAATATCTTTGAGACAAAGTCACTTAAGTATTTGAACAGCTGCGGAAATGTAACCATTTTGGTTTTTAAATGACCCCGTGTGCTAAGCCTGCAACGAGACAACTTCCCATGTCCTGGGGAGGATTGATCGTAAGCTCAGTATATTGTCAGTCTGGGTTGGGATGTAAAAAAAAAGCAATTCAACCGCGTCAGTGTATAGCGGAGTGTATGATTACTGTGCAGTGGTTGGTCGTTGAGCTTTTTGCGTTGATGTTTGTCACGACTAATGGGGATTGACTAGGTATCAAAAAAATAAAACGTAGATGAAAGGTTAATTGTGTAATATATGACTAAAATTGATATTTAGGAAATATGTATGTTGTCCCTGTTTTAAATGACGGTGTGACATTTTGCAGTCACCTCGTCTCAGGTGATAGTTGCATTATTGAAATAATTAGACATTATTTGAACGTTGGGACCAACTTCACCCCGATGATGTTGTAAGTGTTTGAATCACGTTTACCTTACAGATAGTTTGATTGATTCATTGTTTCTATTAAATAGAAACATGTTTGATTGTTGGGTCCACTTTCACTTAGAGAATGCTTTAATTGTTGGGACACATTTTCCTATAGAATACTTCAATTGTTGGGTCCACCTTGCCCGAGAGAATGCTTTAATTGTTGGGACACATTTTCCTATAGAGTGCTTCAATTGTTGGGTCCACCATGCCCTAGGGAATGCTTTAATTGTTGGGACACATTTTCCTATAGAGTGCTTCAATTGTTGGGTCCACCTTGCCCGAGAGAATGCTTTAATTGTTAAGACACATTTTCCTATAGAGTGCTTTAATTGTTGGGTCCACCATGCCCGATAGAATACTTTAATTGTTGGGACACATTTTCCTATAGAGTGCTTCAATTGTTGGGTCCACCTTGCCCGAGAGAATGCTTTAATTGTTGGGTCCACCTTGCCCTAGAGAATGCTTTAATTGTTGGGAGCCATTTTCCTATAGAGTGCTTCAATTGTTGGGCCCACCTTGCCCTAGAGAATGCTTTAATTGTTGGGACACATTTTCCCATAGAATACTTCAATTGTTGGGTCCACCTTGCCCTAAAGAATGCTTTAATTGTTGGGACACATTTTCCTATAGAGTGCTTCAATTGTTGGGTCCACCTTGCCCTAGAGAATGCTTTAATTGTTGGGACACATTTTCCCATAGAATACTTTAATTGTTGGGACACATTTTCCCATAGAATACTTCAACTGTTGGGTCCACCTTGCCCGAGAGAATGCTTTAATTGTTGGGACACATTTTCCTATAAAGTCCTTCAATTGTTGGGTCCACCTTGCCCTAGAGAATGCTTTAATTGTTGGGACACATTTTCCTATAGAATGCTTCAATTGTTGGGTCCACCTTGCCCTAGAGAATGATTTAATTGTTGGGACACATTTTCCTATAGAATGCTTCAATTGTTGGGTCCACCTTGCCCTAGAGAATGCTTTAATTGTTGGGACACATTTTCTTATAGAATGCTTCAATTGTTGGGTCTACCTTGCCCTATAGAATGCTTTAAATGTTGGGACACATTTTCCTATAGAATGCTTCAATTGTTGGGTTCACCTTGCCCTAGAGAATGCTTTAAATGTTGGGACACATTTTCCTATAGAATGCTTCAATTGTTGGGTCCACCTTGCCCTAGAGAATGCTTTAATTATTGACTCCACTTTATATGGTTTAACTGTTTAATCCACCTTCACCTTACTGATTGTTTGATTGATTGATCCGCTATGAGAAATACAAATTTTTAAAGCACCTTCACATAAAGAAATGTTTGATATGCATTTCTGAACCAATTTCTCCACAGGTCTTCAACAACCCATGCTTGCCGTAAAAGGTGACTAACGGGATCGGGTGGTCAGGCTCGCTGACTTGGTTGATGCATGTCATCGATCCCAATTGCTGGGATCGATGCTCATGATATTAATCACTGGATTGTCTGGTCCAGGCTCGATTATTTACAGACCGCCGTCATATAGCTGAAATATTGCTGAGTGTAAGTTAAACAACAAACAAACAAACAGAACAGTTATACAAGTGGTTGCTATCGGTTCATACAAAACAACAACGCTCACGGTCAACGTGTGAAGGCTTATATCACGAACGGTTCTGGTCGAGACTGATCCATTTTTCCTACAAAAGTGCGGCGTTAAGCAACAAACCAACCAACCAACTCTAATTTCGAAGTTGAATCGTCCCTTGCTAAGTTACTGATTTGCTTTTATATTGATAAGGTCTGGCCGTAACGTTACCACGCTCCTGGTCGGAGAGCACTTTGTATTAATCCAGTAACTTGAAGAACCGAATACAGTGCTTCAAAAATGTATTCGGGGGCGGTACCTCTGGGTCAGGATTCGTCTTATAATTAAGAAGAATTGTTTTATAAGATGGCTTTGTTATAGCAGGTGCAGTGTCATGACATTTCTGTGTAAATATGATCCAGCATACACAACTGTTGTGAACGCTGTTTGCACAAATACATCTTGTTTGGCGGCAGGAATGATTTCAACTAACTACTAAGAAGCTTTAGATGCACAATTTATACTAGTATATACGGTAAATCTTGAAATTAACGCGAGCGTGAATTAAATGCGAAAAAATGCGAGTGGTCTTTGCTCGCATTTTTAAAAATCGCATTTATATCAACAATAAGACATTTTGGATAGCAAAAATACCAACTTAGACATACGCTGATGTATTCCACACCACTGTTTATTGAGCAGCACTTGTATATAAAGTATATAAATAATGTCATTCAAACACTAATTACATCCTGTGAATTGTCACTTAGGGGGTCAAGACAAGAGTTCTACTCACTCATCACTGATCACACCTGCAAGTCCAGACAGACGCCACTCTTTGTTCTTTGCGACTGCGTCAAAGGCGGACACGAGCCAGTGCGCATGTATTGTTTTTGCGGAAGTACGTTACTCAGCGCTAATAATTATAAGCGGTGCTATTTGGTAGGTGATTGGATTAAGGTGAGGGTTCTAAACCTGCCTGAGGACATTTTCTTTAGATAGAAATCCACTGATGCTTGAGAGGAGGGGGTGTCGCATTCATATTGAGTCGCATTTTTGGCTAGGGTCCAGTGGTCGCATTCTTTTGGAGACGCATTAATTTCACGATTTACAGTAATAAGTAATTTAATTAACTTAGAACGGTGGGTGTCTTCAGAACCACCTGGTCTCATTATCGTCATATGAAATGCTGTGTTCAATGTCTGAATACGAATGCTCGAGGGATTTCTGATCTATGTTGATCCTTGTGGAAACTTTAGTTGATGGTCCCTTGCAAATAGGTAACGACAGGCCCGATTATAATATAAACAAGGGATTGCTTTCAGAGTACGTCTGTAGCCATAGAATGCCCCAAGCAAATGAGGAAACACGCTGTAGACAAGGATTTTAATGAGCCCATGGAATAATAGATACATTAGTTTGAAAATATTGATTGCTTTAAGGCTTGAATTAGAAGGATGGTCGAACTTTATTAATAAATGCTATTACGTACATACTGGTATATGTTCCAAATCGTGCTGTTCGGTCTATAGACAAATCCTGCTTGACACAGCTAAGTATCAGAACCAATATAAGACAGAGCATTCGCTTCAGCTGCTCCAACTCTCTGCAACACTCTCCCTGTTTCAGTCAGGACAATTCCATCAGAAGCATCTTTCAAAATACCTCCAAAGACTCAGTTATTCGAAATTGCTTTTTAAACATTTAAACATCTCTGTACAACATGTGGCTTTCTCTCTTAGGTCTTCTCACCGCTGTTGAGCAGCGTGTGATGGAAATTAGTCGCGATACAAATTATAATTATGATTATTTGTATTATTAGGATTAATATTATTATCATTATTACACATTAAAATACAAAACTGCCGGCAATTGGATTATTACACAGTTAGACAGGTAAGGCTCATTACCAGCTCAGGGCCCTTGCCCCCTTTACAAGCAGCCCAAACAGCGAATGGGACTTCTCCAAGGAAGCGCTGCCTGGTTGAACCCACACATAACTTTTCGGAGAATGTGAAAACTCCCAAACACTGCAGCTGTCTGCATTACCCGGATTGTCAGAAGGGCTGTGTTTCTGGCAGCAAACCCGGAAACTCTCCCAATCTCAGTCCCACATTGGGAGGTACCAAACCTAAGGCACCGAGAACAATGGGGAGTCAGACAACTTGGATCCTTGGATGCAAGCATGACAATTCCAAAACGAGGTCCGCATTTTTGTCATGTTTTTCTCAAATCTTGTCAATCACATTGGTGTCAAAAGGGACAGAAAATTCATTAATATAAATGATTTCTTTGGATTTATCAAAACGGACACGATCAGGCTTGTTGGCCTGGATACGTCTGAGGCTGTAAACGGGCCTATTCCAAAGAATTTGGTATTTATCATTTTCCATGACGCCCTCTACATATTTCGTGTTTGTGCCAAAGCTGGGCATTCACTGACAATGTGCAACATCACACAATAACGGTTTCGAGTAGGAAGTGACTGGTCCTGAGCAGCACACAGAAAGTCTTCTGTTTCACTTTTCAGGCCAGCCGACTTCATCCAAGCAAAGAACTCTGCAGGATTGCTGATCTTCTCAACACACTGCACATAAACTCGATGCACTGGTCGTTCAGATAGCCTCTCCTTGAAAAAATTGAGTCTGGGCCGATTTGATATGGCACTTCGCTTGGTTGACACTCAATTCTCTACCGTCCAGCAGTATAGAACCATCAACAAAATCCACACCGACATTGAGATCATGTCCCACATCCTTGGCTCGTTTTAGAAAACTGTGGAATGCCTTGTTTTCATCATGAGTCTTGACATGCTTCACAAGAGGATCATCAGACACATAAATGTGTGCAAAAGTGCACAATACAATTTTATCAAGAAGAGCCTCCACGTTAATCAAACCACGCCCTCCATTCATAGTTGGTAAATATAAGCGACCGAGGGAAGAGCGAGGGTGGTGGGATCTACTGTCTGCCATGATTCTTCGTGTGAGGGTGTCACTACCCTGAATTTCGTGTTTCGTCCAATCAACAACACCAAAAGAATACGAAAGGACAGATACAGCATAAATATTTGTGGCTATGACTTTATTGCGAGCGTTCAGCTCTCAACTCCAGTTTTTCATTTATTCTACATTTGTTCTCTGCCCGAAGTTTTCCCTTGATATGGGCATTCTGGAGTTTGTCCCTTATCTACATCCCTAAGTACGTATAGGTCTGACCTATTATTATTATTCTGGTTTATTATTCTTATTGTATGTACCTGAAACTCCAGGTCTTCAAAAGAGGGGTTTTATGTACGTGACACGAAGTGTGAGAAGGGCCAGGGATGTCATCCGAACTGATTGATCATGGCGACAATGGGGAAATAAAGGCTATCAAACCCAGCGTTCCTTAATGCCACGTCGATTGCTTAAACCATCTGGTTATCAGGTAAACGAAGTTTGGGCATAGGAATTGGAATACGGATTATACCGGGACAGAAATGTCGATTGAAGAAGTCATGTGTGAACTAGGTTACACCATTGTTTGATTAGCATCTATTGGAAATCTTTCGAGGGAAAACGCTAAGCAAAGGGCCTAACAATCTTAACATTTCTTGTAGACCAAAATGTCTGTGTTATTTCCCAGGGGACGACCGTGCAAGCTACACTCAATGTTTTCGAAGCATAAAAAGGTAAATTTGTCTGTAACACGTGTATCCTAATTACCCAGCGAATTGCTCGTACGTCACGAAGGTTACTAATTAGAAAGTGCTTCCAGAAATTATGGCTTTGAAAATAGGCTGTTGAAATGTTGAGGCAATTTACAATACCTTTGGTATAATTTCAGGTCTTTGTTTGAACCCGTTTAAAATGGTAATGATAATGATGACTAGATCAGAGTAAGTGGAGGCCTAATTTAACATTAAGTATTCATTGTTATTTCTTGTTGAATTGATAGTCATATGTGCATGCACGTGCCAAACCGCAGTGTTATTGGGTTCATTTCAATTTACTAATTCCATTGGTTTTGCAATTAGTTACACGCAAAAGTCAATGAGTTCAAAAGTTAATGAAGATATAGCTTCATAGACACTAGAAAATACGGTGATGTCCTACTTGTCCGTCAGCCGGCAAACAGTTAATCCCCACCATGTGTGTTTAAGACGAGGGGTCGTTTTAAATATAAGTCTGTAAGTGATGGTCCCCAGTAGTCCGGCCTCAGAAGAAAGTGTTTTTGCTCAACATTTTATTTCCATTGATATTGTTTTCAAAATAAAGATTCAAGTATATCCATATACAAATTGTGGAATATCACATACATACACATTTTCAAACTGCAATTGTATATATTTCAAATTAAACTTTTATTAGATAAAAATGCACAAAAATATCACTTTATATACCATAATTTGATTAGTGATATGAATATCAATTACCAATAACAACTTATCACTAACAGCGTAAAATGTGTTCACCCCCGAATTCATTACAGTGTGAAATTTGTTCACGCCTAGCATAAAATCTTGAGATGCCCCCCTAATCCCCCTGTTGTTTGACCAATTAGTACGCCGGGGCGATTTTACTACTAAGACAAAAGGTGCCCGACAAGTAGGATCCCCCCCGAAAATACATGTACAGCCGTTGTAATATGCACCTACCAGCCGATTCGTCTTCGTCAAAACACGGGATGTGTATTCGCTGGTCACTGTGTCGGATTAACGAGACTGATTAATGAGTGATTTCGGTAATTCGGTGCAAATTAGCTGTGTCGGTGTCGGAGTGCGAGACTGTCGGATTAACGGGTCTAAATAGCACTGATTTAATCGGTTCCCATCATCAGTGTCGGATAAAGCGGATTCTCAGATTAACGAGACTTGACTGTATTTCGTGTAGGCTAATCCATACGGTTCTCGTCATCAGTATCGAATTCCCGATTAACGAGTTCATAGGTGTGCAGTAGTGTTTGTTGTTTGATTAGCGCCGCACTCAGCAATGTTACAGTGTATCCCAACTGAATACGGCGGTCTGTTATTAACAGGATCTGGACCGGACTAACACGTGATTGATATTGTGGGCAAGGTTCCATGTTACCGGAGAACGATGAGATAGTGAGTGAGTGAGTTGAGTTTAACGCCGTTTTTAACAGTATTCCAGTTATATCACGGCGTGTCAGCTTAATGTGGGAGGAAAGCCCGAAGTGATGCATGTCTCAGACGTTTACCACTTCGGTGAAACCCACGAGCACGGGTATGGTGCTGAAAAACCTAGAAACATGATCGGGGCTAACCGGGATTCGAACCACAATTATAGGTTTCTGGCGTGCCCAAGGGACGCAACTCTGCACAGCGAACCGCGGCGCCTTAGACGATGACGAACAAACAACCAAGTCACCGAACCTGATCATGACCACCCGATCCAGTTCGATGTCTGTATCGATGACCTGTTCTAACCAAGCATGCACACAGAGGAGGAGTCTCTTTATTTAAGACATAAACGAGTTGCCGTTGTTTATCGTGCAGTAAAACATTGCAGGGAGAATAATCCATGAGGGGTGCAGTCCCGAGAGGTTTATTGTCCACGCAGTGTTATTTCATACGATAAACAATGACCACGAGTCGCAACATTTTGTAAACTCTTTATTAACGTTAATAAAATGTACAAGCTTTTAAAATAGTTACCCGTATTTAAATATTGACGACTCCCTGAATACAATCCAGCCTCGGCAATGTCGGACAAGTCCATTTTATGATCAGCAGGATTACGTTTGCTATCTCCTGGATATTCATACAATTGTCACGTCGATTATCTGCACCTTTTCTCCTAATACCGAATGTCATATCTCTTCCTCTTTAGGAGCCGTTCAGCCGTCTTCGCTTACTCAGATCACAGGGTATCATAGTTTCAGTAATCACCAAATGGACATCAAGCAATGTAATCTATATCCAATTGTTAATCTTAACTATGTCCATAGGAATATATTATTAATAGCATTGGAGGTTACTTATCGCTAGACGACCAATTGTAGACAATCACGAAGAGTGGCCTTGGTTTATGAATGTTATGAAGCTTCAGAAATGCTTTGCGGGAATTTACATTTCCTCTTAGATCTGAAAGACTCAAAGGCAGACCAATGTATGAGACAAATGAACACAACGTCTAATGGCTTCAGGATCACGGTCTTCCAGGATTCTTTTCTTCGAAGATTTCAAAGAGCGTCGTAGGTCTCTTTCTCGAAGGTTGTCTATCAAGGTAACAACATTCAAGGCCTTAGTAAAGCTTTCAAAACGTTTAATGGTAGATGTTTAGAGGACATTTCAAAACTTCGCGCATCAGTGACAAAAATTACCCATCTTGACTTGTACCATATGTTCCCGCGTTTTTGACAGGTGAACAGCGTGCCTTTGATGTATTTGTGACGCTTGCCATCGGTGGGATAGAAAACGCGTACGTTTTCGCAAACGCCTGGAATCATCACTATTTGATAGTAATGTAAACACATGCTCATACGGCTTCGTACAATGGACTTTCATTAGATATTTCTATCATTGAAATGTTTTTTGTTGCTTCTATTTCTATAAAACATAATGTACACAGAATACAAAGTGATTTTCCAACAAGGCTACATTATTGGAATTCTTTTTATGGGTGTAAACATAATAACACATAAAAGGACGCAATTCAGTGGGAGATCGACATCACATAAATCATGATGAAATTAATTAAAAGTATTGACATGTTTATAACTGGATGTAGTGGTATCAGTTGTTTCTTTTTTACATAAAACGAATAACCAGTGAGATTTAAATGAAACTCTTCGCTTGTAGACGCATATGGTGGAGGACAGCCAATTTGACTTGCATGTTTGCCGGGTTCCCCAACCACATTAAGTCTAGACATTATGATGGCCAAATACTGACAACCTCAAGTATATATCAGGTAGGAACAGCCTATTGCAAATATAGCAAGCGTTATCCTTAGCTTGCACGTGTATACCCCTTGACATTTCGATGGTGAAATACCGACAGATTCAACTATATATCAGGTAGGAACAGCATATTGCAAATATAGCAAGCGTTATCCTTAGCTTGCACGTGTATACCCCTTGACATTTCGATGGTGAAATACCGACAGATTCAACTATATATCAGGTAGGAACAGCCTATTGCAAATATAGCAAGCGTTATCCTTAGCTTGCACGTGTATACCCCTTGACATTTCGATGGTGAAATACCGACAGATTCAACTATATATCAGGTAGGAACAGCATATTGCAAATATAGCAAGCGTTATCCTTAGCTTGCACGTGTATACCCCTTGACATTTCGATGGTGAAATACCGACAGATTCAACTATATATCAGGTAGGAACAGCATATTGCAAATATAGCAAGCGTTATCATTAGCTTGCACGTGCATACCCCCCGACAATTTGATGGTGAAATACCGACAGATGCAACCATGCATCAGGTGTGAACAGTATATTGCAATGATAGCCGGTGTTATCCTGAGCTTGCACGTGTATCCCCCCCGACAAT
This sequence comes from Haliotis rufescens, assembly GCF_023055435.1. Taxonomy (NCBI): domain Eukaryota; kingdom Metazoa; phylum Mollusca; class Gastropoda; order Lepetellida; family Haliotidae; genus Haliotis; species Haliotis rufescens. The sequence goes on from NW_025963813.1 coordinate 31,512,800, forward strand.
TTGATGGTTAAATACAGACAGCTTCAAGTATGTATCAGGTACATCTACGAGTAGCATATTGCAATGATAGCCGGTGTTATCCTGAGCTTGCACGTGTATACCCCTGGACAAATTGATGGTTAAATACAGACAGCTTCAAGTTTGTATCAAGTACATCTACGAGTAGCATATTGCAATGATAGCCGGTGTTTTCCTGAGCTTGCACGTGTATACCCCCCGACAATTTGATGGTTAAATACAGACAGCTTCAAGTATGTATCAGGTACATCTACGAGTAGCATATTGCAAAGATAGCCGGTGTTATCCTGAGCTTGCACGTGTATACCCCTGGACAAATTGATGGTTAAATACAGACAGCTTCAAGTTTGTATCAAGTACATCTACGAGTAGCATATTGCAATGATAGCCGGTGTTTTCCTGAGCTTGCACGTGTATACCCCCCGACAATTTGATGGTTAAATACAGACAGCTTCAAGTATGTATCAGGTACATCTACGAGTAGTATATTGCAAAGATAGCCGGTGTTATCCTGAGCTTGCACGTGTATACCCCTGGACAAATTGATGGTTAAATACAGACAGCTTCAAGTTTGTATCAAGTACATCTACGAGTAGCATATTGCAATGATAGCCGGTGTTTTCCTGAGCTTGCACGTGTATACCCCCCGACAATTTGATGGTTAAATACAGACAGCTTCAAGTATGTATCAGGTACATCTACGAGTAGCATATTGCAAAGATAGCCGGTGTTATCCTGAGCTTGCACGTGTATACCCCTGGACAATTTGATGGTGAAATACCGACAGATTCAACTATACATCAGGTAGGAACAGCATATTGCAAAGATAGTCAGTGTTATTCTCACCTCGCACGTGTATACCCCTGGACAATTCGATGGTGAAATACCGACAGATGCAACTATACATCAGGTAGGAACAGCATATTGCAAAGATAGTCAGTGTTATCCTGAGCTTGCACGTGTATACCCCCGACAATTGAATAGTGAAATACCGACAGATTCAAGTATACATCAGGTGAGAACAGCATATTGCAAAGGTAGTCAGTGTTATCCTGAGCTTGCACGCGTATACCCCCCCCCGACAGTTCGATGGTGAAATACCCACAGCTTCAAGTATAAACCAAGCACAGAGTGAGTAGGAAGGGAAGATCCAGGAACGAGGCAGTACGACACCAGTGGCTGAGCGAACTACTGATGCTAGACATCGATCCGAGTCCACCAGTACCATCCTCCTCATCCCCGAAGTCAGACGTGTTTCACACAGGCTAGTGAGCTGTCAGGAGGAGAACACGTACATCGTTGCTCTTAAAGTGGCGCCCCTATATGGAAAGCGCTCGACGGTAATTCTGTCTCTTCGATCGTTAAGCATTGAACACTGACCCGTGACCAGGCTTAACTAGACTGACAACGGCGGCAAATAGGTAATTACCATATGCTGCAGTGAGTTGGGATATGCAGTTGATAATCAGTGTGGATAGAATGAAATGGCTGTTCCTGGAGGACAGATAACTTTAGCAGTGTGGAAGCTCTGGGTTATCTCCGGCATCGTTTGGCAGGCCGGTTGAGATGGTTTATCACTAGAACACGGTAAAGCATATTTACCTTGATTTTCGTATAAAGGTGTCACTTTTGAATTAGAGTTTAAAAGGCAAACTTGTCTGTTAAACCTCTTAATGTCATTTACGCAAGGTAGGTATGTTTATATGGTGCATGAAGGTGTAAACGTTGATACAGATTTTAGACGGCCTATAAATGCCTTTTTCGCAATTTAGATGTTCATGTGTGACGAAAACGGTGTGGGGTTTAATTGCCTTTTAATGTCATTTTCGCAGTGTATGTCTGTATATTTACAACGGGCGCTCTGCAATATTTCAGGTGTTACTGACCATTCCATCTGAGAACGCGATCAAGTATATGCATGTTGATTTTCGTAAAAAAGTGCCAGCTTTGGCTAAATTATATATGGGACGTCATCATTTTCATTCCCAAATAGTCGTATCTATATCTATGAAGGTAATGTCTCTTTGAAGTCTTCTTTCATTGTATTTTGATAAAGCAGGTTCAGAATAGTTGCCTCCGTTTCTTCTGAAAAAAACATTGAGACACTCTTTTCTAAGGATCTCAACTTCATGTTAGCGATGGAATTTAATTAGTGTGCCGCTTTTCTCAAATCTGGCATCATATTCGCTGTCGTTAATGATATTTGGCTACATTGACTTCGTCGTAATTATTGTAGTTTCGTTGACATATATTAGTGTGTCTGCAGCCCGTTATCATTAATGAAAAATAATGATAAAAATGTATTAACCTTTAGCTCGATGTGCGCTTTTTGTAAATGTGTGTCTGCATGTAATTACATTCTACGTGCATGGTGACTCTTTACGTGTAAGATGATATGATTTTCAAACAAACATGCAAGAGTTTTTACACTCAGGGAACACATGACAGATAATAAAGTATTGTGTGAAGCTTTACGTTATAGTATGTAATGAAACAGATTCATATGTTTATCAGAGCGTAACATTATAACATCAGTTGAAATTGAAATTCGTATTTGTATTTTGGGCAAAAAATGGAATGTCCTTTTTATAATTCTGATTACAATCCAAATGTTTATGAATGTTTTTACGACACAAATATATGAATCAATATTTGGTTTGCATATTACATATTGCAATATTGCATACTATTTCTCATATGTGTTAATATAAAATATTACTTCATGTATTTATCATAACAAGATGATACCATTGTGATGATTAGTTCATACGCGTTTAAAGGAACTCGTGACAGAAAGTATTAATTATATTATTACTAACGTTGCTTCCATGTTTACATTGTCGTTAAAATGTACCAAAATGTATTTCATGGTATTGATATGAAACATTACGAATTGACAATATATCGATTAGATGAGTTACCAGGCTAAGAGGAGTAAAAAACAAGACTGTAAGATTAGATACATTATCAATAACTTGAACGGAAGGGAAACCTTTTGCATATGTGACCATCAGCCGTGTACACGTCAAATATCCATACATTACATGTCCTTAGCCAAATTAGGTCACGTTTCATGAATAATGCGATATGCACCGGTGGGGTCTTTTGTCTGTATTTCCGTACTGAAGATGCCAGAGGCGATAGTATACGCTTTCTTTTCCGCAACACCTGGTATCATCACTACGTATAGTAATTCATAAATACGTGCTTATTATGCAGTCGGTATCGTGCAAAGGATTATGGATTAAGGGAAGTGTTTTGTCTCTTTTAGTCATTCAATATGGTACGTGTGACTTTTACGCCCAATTGAAGCTGTTTCGACGGATAATTAAGATATGTTCTTCTCTGGTGTGAACGTAGTCCTGCACCATGACTGTGGAATATATTTATTTTATTAAAAAATATATCTAGAAACGCATAAAAAGCAAGTCTAGCCAGCTCTAGCTAGCTCTCTTCTATGAAATCAGCATAGGGAAATTTGATTTATTTTTAGAGTCAAGAAGAATATTGTCAAATATAAGATTTCACAGACTAAATGTTAGTCTAGGGTGAACGTTTTATATGTATGTCGATTTCAGTATAAAGATATCACGTCGGAGGACTCACATCACTGAAGCTTTATTTCTTGTATCCTTATTAGAAATCAAACTTTCTTTAGTGTGATGAACTAACACTAAACTAAGTGGGCTATAACACTGTCCTTTGATATATAAAGCAATCACCAACCCATTACTACGGGTAGATTCCTTGATAGGTTTAACGAACAAGGGCAGTAATGTTTACATGACGTTATAATCTATTTATGTTTGCTTCTCAAAGGCTTACGCCGTTTTCGATTTATATTGAAATCGTTTTCTATACATAATTTCATTTCGTATCGTGTGCGCTTTCTTATCTTTCCTCAAGATGCCTTTTAGCTTTGACCGAGTGTATAAATACATACACATGCACGTTCAAAATTCATAAGTTTTGTAATCTAGGGTTACGGTTGAAAACATTTTCAACGCCATTAATACTCTCCATCATCTGGCCCATTATGTTCCAAACAGGAGCATTAAGATGTAAAATATATGTGAGGACATTTATGAAGTAATTTAGTTTAGAAACTCTTGTAAAGCAATTATCGGAAACTGTATTTATATTGCAATTGGCAATGGAACTTACTTTACCATCCTGCAGAACGCCCTGAATATTTCTAGAAGTAACAGTGGATGTAGTGGTTTGGGGTCTTAAGATAAGATACTTGAGGTTATTTGTTTACAACCCAAATAAACATGAATGGATTGTGTTGAAGCGAATACCTTATTACCTCATTTACAAATGGCAGTTTTTTTATTGTTATTGTCCGCATCCAAACGGAAATAGTGAGGTATAAAATATGGGCGGTCAGTGTCGTCCTATTTGGCTAATGGGAGTCATAAAACCACGACTGTGGAACGGAAGTGGATGCAGATGTATCAAGGTCCTAGAGAACACGTGGAAAGAGTTTATGAATGAGCTACTCCCATTAAGTAAATAACCATTTTGAAGCGTCTGGCTGCTCAATGGTAACAGCGAAACTTGTACGACATTCAATGTTTTATTAGGCTCCGAGAGACAGTAATTAAATGAGTGATGTGGGTTTTAGCACGACTGTTCATACAAGAGGCATATCACAATTTCGGCTTAAAGTAGGGGAAGACCCACGTCTTGTCAATTGGCATTTCTCAGTTTGGTGGAACCATCGTCTATGCTGAGTATGCTGAGATACATAGGAAGAGAAAGGTGCTGTGCATGTTAGGGGAATTGCAATAGGTAGGTAAGCATTTACTGAGCTACCTCATCAAACGTATTGCCCTCATATATTGAAACATGTTTAACGTAGGTGAATCGATAATGGATGTGTTAGTTGCCTGGAGTATCTCTTGTG